>NW_020799114.1:2456066-2460924 GCF_003259725.1 Athene cunicularia | reverse complement strand
AAAGAAAAAAAAAAAAACCATCGCCTTTTCTGCAGGTGCTGAACATCTGCAGCTTCTAAAAGGGAAAAGTAAGTGTTCTAGGCACAGAGGTCCTCAGCATGCCTGCGAGAAGGGCCTGTGTTCAGGCACGAACGGAGCCTGATTCATCTGCCTGTCCTCATTTAGCAGGAGCAATCACGGACATTTAGAGGAAGACTTCTAGGGACACGCTGTGGTCTCACTAGAGGCACCCTGGAGATGGGAGTAGGCGCGAGACTTGGCCCCTTAAAATCCCCCCTGTCTCATCTCATCAAGAAGGCCTGATGGTAGGGCAGCAGCCAAAAAAAAAAACCCACCCCAGCCCCCCCCTCCCCTGACATTTTCTTCCATTGTCACGTGCTGTCGGATAAAATCTCCGTGGTCTCGGCTGTTTGGTAACGGTGCTGCTTCTTACTGCAAACAAAGCAGGGGAAACAGTTGCAGCAAATGGAGTTTGCAAGGCACCTGCTGGGTTGGGGATCTCAGAGGGTCCCCCTTGTCGCCTGCAGGTACCCGCCGGGGAGGCGGGGAGGGATTCCAGCAGCTGCAGCATCTTCCTTGCTCGCTTTGCTGCGCGAGGGGCGTATTTTCCATCAAGATATTCTGAGCAGGTTTCGTTGTCGCTGGGGAAAGTGAGGAGGAGGCAGCCAATCTGCGCAGGGCTCTGCCGGAGCATGGCGTGCAGCCGGGGCCGGGGCCGAGAGGGGGGGACACGGCCAGAGGCCTCAGCCCAGGCTTCCATGGAGCGAGCTGGGGGGGACACGGAGCCAGAAGTGGCACCTCCCTGCCAATACTGGTGACGGATGCTCCCTTTTCCAGCAGCTGTGAGGTTATTCTTGAAGGGATTGACCTCGAGGTGGAGTGTTTTGAGAAAAGTTAGGCAGCTTTAGCCCTAAAGAGTGTAAAAGGAGACAAAGAACAGCGGGCTGATCCCTCTGTCCGGAACAGGCACCCACTCTTTGAATCGTGGAGCTTCCCCTGCACCTCGGACCGGGCTCAATGCTCGTGCCGTGCTGCTTTGGACCAGCCTGCTGGGAAAGGGGCCTGGGGACATTTTTGTGGTTAGCCTCCTTGGGACTAAACCCTGGGGTTCTCTCAGTCTTCTTGCTTCAAGATTTTCCTTTTTTTTTTTCCCCCCATCGGGAGCCTTTTCCTTATTTCTCTCATCTCAACCGAACAGGTTCAAAGCCCGGTCCCAAATGGCCGTGGCACGTCCACACGTCCGCACAAGTATAAGCTCTAATTACATAGGAACGAGGAGGAAGATGAGTCCTGTAGGCAGCCGCTTGCCATCACATCTCTAGAGAGGAGCCAGGATCTGGGCATCGCCGCAGGGGCTGCAGCGGCACCGCAAGAGCTGTCGCATGCGCAAACGGTTTGGGGGTTGTCTCTTTTTAAAACAAATAATAATCGGAAACTGGTGTTCCTCTAATCTCTTTCATGTGCAGACATCGCAGGCATTACTTGTAGCAGCACAAGGTAAATAATGAGCAGAGGGAAATGCGATGGTTAACTCGAGAGGGTCCTTTTAATCTCAGGGGCCCTTTGATGTACCTGAACAGAGCACCTCGCTGACTTTGCTCCGCTCACCCTGGATTCATTTTAGGGTTCTGAGCCCAACTCCACATCTTCTAGCTTTGAAGAAGTTGGGGTCAAACGCCAGCTTTTGTCTCCACGAGAATCAAAAAACTTAAAAACATACATACAGCTCCAAACATAACAGCTCTCTCCCAGCTACGCAGGCACCGGTAACGTGAGGACGGAACCAGAGGTGACAAAACAGTTCATTAAGAGACACTATCTCAGGATAAATCCTCGTGTTGGCTTTAGCCGCTTTTTTTTTCTGCAGAAGCAGGTTTTTCTGTAACACCCAGCTCAGTTGCACACTGGTGTCGAGTGCCCGTTCCTCTTCCACATTCAGCATCTCCTGGGCTCCCTTCCTCGAGTCACGGGAGATGCTGTAATATGCCAGAGAAAGCAAAGTGAATCCCTTATGTTTCTTTTGCTAAATGCTCCTTAACCGTTTCACAGCAGCCTGTTCCTGGCAATTATGTGACAATTCAGCACAAATGTCACAGAGCTGTTAAGTTTTCAGCACTTTCTGCAGTGCTGAGGCTGGAAAACAATGCATATATATATTTTGCTGATCCAAGTCCTTAGTAATTACATTTAATAGATCCCAGAGGGATTCCTAGGTAACCTGCACTATGGTTTCCATGGCAGAGAGACAGAGCTTGTACCCTGTGATAACAGATAATAATGGATTGTTAATGCTTAAATTAATTATACTACAATTGTATTTGTAAACCAGCTGCCCCTTTTATTCCCAGTAAGACTCTTGAGTTGCTACACAACGGTTAAAGGAGAAAAACAAACAAGGTGGAGGGGCAGGAGTGGTGGTGCTCGGCTGCAACCATCATCAGAGCTGCAGTGTGCCCAAAACCACAGACTGGAAGAAGCCGTCACTCATTACTTCTACAACAATTACTGTTATTACTCCTGTGCCATAACAAGGGTTTATTCACATTTTAGTGCTTCCATGGGTTTGGGTCTGTGTTCCAGCTCTCTAAACTTTGGAGGAATTCTTAGAAGTCCTTGGAGACTTCGATACAGAAGGACTCTTTTACCTAGGTGATACTGGTGTACGTTGCCCATCCTTGGCAGATGTTTTCCTCCTCCTATGAAGGAGTCCAGGGATCTTAGTATAAAAAAAATTTTAAAAGCCAGCCCCAGAGCTGCCTCGTTTTGCTGATGAAATTTGCCATCGCCCAGCACGCTGGATGATGCTTAGGCACACCAGAGCTTGATTTAATTTTTCCTTTCCTGGAGCCAGGCTGGTAACCATTCTGGGTGGAATTCATCTCAAGTCACTTGGTCTACAGACAGCCTAGATGGTTAGCGCAGACTAGATGTCTAACGTTTAGACAGCTAAAATTGGGTGAGGGGACGCTGCCAACTGGCGTCTGCTTCCCAGTAAAGCAGGTTCTGGACTTGCGGGCACTGTGCTGGGAGGCAGCGTGGCGTTTCGCAGCGGAGCCTCGTCTCCTGAATGACAGGCAGGGTAGTTTAAACAAATCTCTGCAGCTCCTGACGGCCTGCTTTGGCACTACTGTTTCAGGGCTAAAAGAGAGTGTCGTAGCTTTTGAAAAAAAAAAAAAAAAAGATGAAAAAGAAAAGCTTTGCAGGTTGCTTGAGTGTTTGACACACAAAGCCCAGGCTCAGAAAATCAGCTCGACCTCTGGCTTTCTAGCACCTCAGAGCCTGCGATACCCCCGGCCTCGGGGTTTTCTTTGGGCTTCTCGAAGTCTCAAGGAGGCCACAGATGAGATAAAGCACCACCGAACTACTAAAGCAACATGCAAAGTTGCAAATCAAGGGCTCTGTCTCTTCTTTCTACACAGGGCTGGCTCACGTTAGAGAGCCAGGATGCAGCGTGAGGAGTTGTAAAAGCTGCTAGTTCTAAAATGCTGGCTGTAGCTGCAGTAAAAGGGAGTTCACTGACCTATTGCCAGGCTGGGCTCAGCAAAACATCTCTTCCAAAGCACAAACACAGAAGTGATTCATCGTCTGCCTGGGCACGGAGCAGGAATCGCTTCTTAGAAACAGATGACACATATCCCAGGACATCCTTGCCATCAAAGGGGAGAAGGGCAAGCGTTTCCTCTGAGCAGAGGTTAAGGCACAAAGACCTTACAAGTGAGAAATAAGCCAGACATAAGCATTTAGAAGTGCAGCAAGATTCATAATTGGAGCTAAAACAGAAGCTTCAGAGTCACAAAGCTGCTTATCCGCCAGCTGCCACAGGCAGGACTCCAGGCCCTGCCAAGACACGCGGCGTCTCACTGGGGGGGAACAGCCATACCTGCAGTCGCTGCCTGGAGAGCCCTTGGTGGCCTTAGGAGAGGGAAAAGGGTGTTACAAAAGAGGGAACTGTAAAAAGGAAGCAGAATTTGTAGGTTGTCAGACAGTCAGATTTGAGCTGTTCTGTTTGCAGAGACCCCTCCCCTCCCTGGCCAGCCTATTTCTGGGATGCTTTTGCTGGCAAATGGAGATGACCCCACATAGGCAGTGGCAAAGCAAAGATTTCCTCCTGCCTCTGCACTGAACAGAGGATGCAAGATGCAAATAGATGCAAACTGAACCAGGGAGCTGAGCAAAACATTGGTGCACAGGAAGCCAGTTGCTGCTGATGCAAGCGGGTAGGTGCATGTTGACTCCCCCCATTTTCCTAGATGAGGGCACAGCTTCAATGTCCTGGTGTATAAATGAAGGGCGTGCTCCCTCCCTGGACACCATCCCATCAGCATCCTCCGAACACAAGTACCAGAGGGTTGTGATCTTGCTCAGTTCAACAGTTCCATCCCGAAGTGTCTGTGTTTGTGAGGGTAAAGCTCAAACACCGGGGAATTAAGAGGCAGCCAGTCCTGCTCTCTGCCTTTTGTCAGGGGGGGTGGAAAGCAGCCTCCAGATTATCCCAGGCTGCCATACAACTTTGCCTCCTTCGTGGTGTCGAAACCATCTGGTAGTCTGAGCGGAGCAGGGGTAGAAATGGTGGCTGCTGCTTTGGCAGGGAAATCAAACAGCGAGTGGACGAGAGAGCAGTTTAGTCCTCCCCTGGCTGCGAGGTGGAGGGAACCGAACGCGTTTTGTGTCTCGGTGGTGCCCTGCCAACAGAAACAATGACAGTGATAATCGCTCGCAATCTGTTATTATATTAACACGAGCTCAAAAATCGTAAAACCCAATAATCTTTTGAAATGAAGCTAAACCCCCCCAAATGTAAATAACACACCGCATCGCAGTGCTTGGCAGCGGCAAGGCCGGGGAGTGGGGATTTGGG
>NW_020799114.1:2453021-2456016 GCF_003259725.1 Athene cunicularia | reverse complement strand
GAGCTGGGGCAGGGTCTGGAGCACAGGTCTGCTGGGGAGCGGCTGGGGGAACTGGGGGGGTTCAGTCTGGAGAAGAGGAGGCTGAGGGGAGACCTCCTGGCCCTCGGCAACTCCCTGCCAGGAGGGGGCAGAGAGGGGGGATGAGTCTCTGGAGCCAAGGAGCCAGCGCCAGGCCCCGAGGGAATGGCCTCAAGCTGCCCAGGGCAGGGTCAGGCTGGCTCTGAGGAAGGATTTCTGTGCAGAAGGGGCTGTTGGGCGTTGGAATGGGCTGCCCAGGGCAGGGGGGAGTCCCCGGGATCCCTGGGGGGGTTGAAGAGTCGGGCTGAGCCAGCGCTGAGGGATCTGGTGGGGTTGGGAACGGTCAGGGGGAGAGTCATGGTTGGGCTGGAGGAGCCGCAGGGGCTTTTCCAACCCAGGTGATTCTGTGATGTTTATTGGAATTTACTTTGAAGACTCCTCCAAACCATCCCCAAACAACTATATGATCCAATACAATCCTTTCCTTTTTTTTCCCTTTCATTGACCACCCTGGTTTTAGTTTCTCCTTTAAGACCAGATTTCCTACATGCACAACACGGGGCAGTCCCCGAGCAACTCCTGCCTTAACCGACGGGCCTGGCAGGGGTTTGCTTGGCAGACACTGGGCCTGTGGCTCACGCTGGGACCCCCACACCCCTTGTGCTAACGCGTGACAGAGCCTGCCCCAAGACCTGCAGATTTATTGAGGCAAATGGACAGAAAGTGTTGAAGTGGTTCAGAAAAGCAGCTTTTCTGTTGCCCAGGCATAAGGGGGACAGTGCTACCAGGGATGCTGCACGCCCCAAGAATGCCTCAGGCTGTGGGTCAGCGTGGGGAGGGAGCAAAGGGGCTCCTGGCAGAGCCAGGAGGGGGATTTTGTCTGCTTTTGCAGAATCAAGCACTGCCTTAGGAGGACATTGTGCTTAAATGAAAGACCATGGGGTAACCTGTTTATTGTCCCAGGGACAGAGGGAACAGATGTGGGTTTCGTCCCTGCTGCTGCTTGCTCAGCTCTAAGGGGAGATCTTCATTCACACCTTCTTTACTAAGGCAGCAGCCTGCAAAAAATTCACGAGGGTTACCAAGCACTTTGGGATCGTTTGCTAGAGGGTGTAAATCAGGCATTTGGGGGCTGCTCACCTGCAGACACACCTGCCCTGAGGCACCCCGGCCCAGTACAGCTCCCGGCGCTGCTCCAAGGCAACCTTAAACAGGCTTTGCACGTGCCTTCTAACTCCTCTCCTTCTCTTTCTCTTCCAGGGTTCAGCTCCCATCCTTGTAGTCATGGTGATCTTACTAAATATTGGAGTCGCCATTTTGTTTATTAACTTTTTCATCTAATTCAAGACTGTCTTGTTTGCAAAAATAACAGTTACATGTATGAATGGGGGAAAAAAAAAAAACAGCAACCAAACAACAACAAAAAGGGAAAAATCATAACTCGAACTGTCCTACGACAATTTCCAAGTCTTTTCACAGAAGAACAACAAACGATCGAGTCTCACTCACAGTTTGCCTTTTTTCCTGGGTAATGTTTTTTGGATTTTAGCCAAAATTCTTTGCTTGTATAACACTATGCTGTGTGGCATGGCAAAATGCTATCAACACTCTGCCCCCCCAACACTGGAAAGGATGAGAAGGAATCCCAACAAAATAAAACCTCATGTCCCTTCCCTTCACCCCCCAAAAATATATTCGTAACAACAGTAATGAACCCCAAAATGGAGACTAGATGAGGTGACCATGGGGAGAGTTTGACTGAAGGATGTACGGGTCCTGGGATGCTCCAGGCTGAGTTTCCCAGGGAAATCCACAACGGCTTTAATGATAAATGGGAAAGAAAAGCAAAATCAGGCCTTTCTTCTTCCTCCCTTCACAAACGGAGAAATGTTGCTGTAAGGAGGAGGAGGAGAGAAGGAGCATGGGGAAGGCATGAACCCTGTCTAGATGTGAAAAATGGGAGATGGACAACAGGCCCCATTTTGTTATTTGTTTTTAAAACAAAGCAGCAATTGGTGTTTTGCTAAATTTCTTGGGGCAGGGGGAGAACAGGGAACAACACAAGGTGCGAGCAGCAGCCCCACCACCCTCCCACCTTCACTCCTCCTCCCCAAGCTGCTCCCCTCCGCAGCAAGGCTGGAAACCCACCCAGTGCGACTTTTAATTCACAGCCAATTTCTCCTGGGTAAAAACATGTACCTGGATTCCCTCAAAAAACCTGCAGGCACCTTCAGCAACATGAATTGAGCAGTTGCTGGTCATCGTGCCGGGCTCGCCAACACGCGAGGAGCAGCCTTACTTGAGCATCCCATCCCAAACACACATGTGCACAGAGGTGCTGGGGAGCAGACTGGTGGGGAGGGACTGGGGAGAGAGGGCTCAATTCTGATCCACTTAGGATAACAATAAAACAAAATAAAGCAAAATAAGATAAAACTCTTTTTCAAAGGCATCTGGGGAGGAGCACTGGAGCATGTCCCAGAGAGGAGGGAGAGGGTGGTGGGTTTGTCTCTTACATCTTGCTGTGGACTGTTTCAGACATCATGCTTGGGCTCTGAGCATGTAGTATTTTGCACTTTGTAATGCAGGATGTATATTCCAGCTTCCAACATGTCCCTGTATGAAAAAAAAAAAAAAAGAAAAAAAGAAAAAAAAAAGAAAAACAAAAAAAAAACATCATTGGCAATGGCAGCCTCTAAGGATGTATTCTTTTCTTTTTTTTTTTTTTCTATGTCACTTAATTTGTTCGTTTATACCATCTTTGTAATATGCCTGCCTTGATTTTCTCCCCTCCCCTGTCCCCACTGATAATATGCATACTCATTAAAGATGCCGTATCCCTGTTCTGAGCTGTTATGGTCCCAATCACGAGAGTGTGGTCTTAGCTGAATTGCTTGGAAACGGCTGACGTCCCCTGGCTTTTCAAAAATGCCTCTTTCCTCCCCTCCCCACACCATCTCTCCCCGACGCAGAGATC
>NW_020799114.1:2417855-2452971 GCF_003259725.1 Athene cunicularia | reverse complement strand
GGGGGGGGGGGGGGGCAGGAAGGAGGGGAAAAAAATCTTCCTCGACATTTCACATACAGAGTTGTTGGGTACAGCCCTGACTTGTGGACTCAGCTTTGCTTTGCTTCTGTTTTAGCTGTTTCTCTGCTACCTTTTCAGCAGATTTCTTATTACACTGCACTGGATTGCTATATTTTTAACCAGAAATAAACTAAGGATTAGAGCATGTGCCAGTTAAATTCAGTTCTTTTCCTTACATAGTCTTATTCCCTCCTGTCGCAGTTTTTCTTCCTCTTTCCCTTTTCAGGCAGAGGGCTATGGGTGGACAGGGTAAATGATAACTGAAGGCAGCAGACCCCAGTTAACTTTTAAATTTCATTTTCCTCAGTAAATGTCCATCGTCTTCATACCTCCTTTTTTTTTTTTCTCCTTTGGTTTTTCCTTGTGGGTCCTTAGTCATCTTTTTTTTTTACTCTTGAATGGCTGCTGCATACTTGAACCAAATAACAACATATTGTGATTGCAGCCCCAGGAACTCATCCCCGTGTTTTGTGATTCTGGTTGCAACTCTTTGTAAAGACTCCTGAGGACTCTTTCTGTACATTCAAGTGCATGACACAAAGGTTCCACCAGCAGCAGGTTAAACAGTTACATGCAAACACAGTACGGTATCTATCTATATACAAAACAGCACAAAAATGCCTCTCACTACCAATCAAAGTACTAGTGATTCCATGACTAGCTTTTTCACACTGGTGGCCAACTAGTTATCCCTGCCCTTGCCTGCATACCAGCAGTTATGTACAAACACAAAGGTAGCTCAGATTTATTATCTCTCCGTTCCACGGGATAGAATCTCAGCCAAGCTGAGGTTCGTTCAGTATGAAAGATAGCCAAAGACCAACATTAATTGGTTCCCAAACCACGTGTTTAAAAATAATGATACCTTTATTAATCACCGGGAGCTGAGCAATTTATCTTAGTTCTGGGCTTTTCACATTTGCCCAAGGCCAGAAATATTAAGAAGTAGCCCAGAGAGAGAGGTAATTCAGTCTATTTCCCTGTCTTATGAGCCTGGGATTCATGCATTATCTACCTAAGGCACATGAAAATGTCTATCATCGTGGCATATAAATCTATGTAAATTGTCCATAACCTGCTGGTTTATGTCCACACTGACAGACGCATGACAACAGCTGAAGGTTTATATATATTTTGTTTTTTTTTTTTTAAGGCTGCAATAGTATTTTTATGTTCTTGCAGTGGAACAAGCAGCACCTGAAACACAGAGGGGCTGGGGCTCGAGGAACCAGCCCACCTCCTGCCGACGGGGTAAAGCCATTAGAAAAAGGGCAGCTGTCCCTCCCCAGGGACATCCAGGTCCCCCTCAGCCAGACCCCAGGGTTGTGAGTGATGGGCTGGTTTGACATCACATCTTTGGGGACAGCAAGGAAGGGATACAAAAAATCCTCCACCCGCTCGTGCCACGTCAGCTTCTCACCAGCCCATCTGGCGTCTGGTTTGCTTATACCCGAGACCCAGATTCTCTGAGCACGTTGGGACTCTCCAGGGCTTGATCTTTCAGAGATACTGAGCTGTTGCAGCATCTATTTACCTTGTGCAGAGGTATGAAGTGCTGCTGGGAAAAAAAAAAAAAAAAAAAAAATCCAGACTGCAACAGAAGGGGAGGGGCGAGAGGAGAAATAATGTCATATTGATGACGAAGGTCTTAACTGAAACCCAAGGACTAATTACATGTCCTGACAGGCCTTGGCAAGTTAAGGGAGGATGGAAAAGTAGGAATCTTTTAAAACTGTCATAGGGTGAGGTTGGTTCCAGAGATTTGTGCTGAAGCAGAACAGAGCAGAGGCCGGATGGGATCTCCTGCCCAGGCCGCACAGCTTGCTGCACGGGGGTAAATTATTTGCACAGAAGATGGGCCCTGCAGACTCTTGACACGACGACTTGTCAACTCATCAGTCAGGTTGCTGCCTATCACCGAAGTTCACACAGCCCTTGACCAGCTCTGCAGGGAGCCCAAGGCTTGAACCATCGCTGGAGACAACCCTGAGCACAGTAAGTGCTAGATAAGGTGCCTTTGAACAACAGATCCACCAGGACTATGCTTCCCTCAGAGGCATTTCAAGCTCTTGAGTTTCTTTTATTGATCTGTTTCAACTAATATTAAGCCACAGGCACTGAGCTTTGGCACTATCACCAACCTGTTCTTCCAGGGTATGTGCAATCACCTTCTCAGCAGGCCAAGAGAGGGAATTTCAACAGGCAATGAACCCCCATGGCTACTAATCAGTGCCCAAAGGTCTGAATCTCTAACTCAGACAGACACACCATGAGCTGTCTCCCTTCGGAGGTCACGCTCCACGGCATTAAAGAAAACTTCACTGTCTAGATGTTGAGAGATGGCTGAGCGTTGCCCATAAAGTTTTTGTCAGATGGATGGCTTAGAAATGCTGTGGTGGGTTGCACATTCCCCTTCTGGAGGGGTCAGTGGAAGATTGAAGTTTAGAGATACTCACATCCACGCACAGGTGTTATTTGCTCAACGACACCACTACCTAGCAGACTCACAATCCTTATTATCTGCCTGTTCCCTTTTATCCCCATTTGGGTGCCCTGTTAACAGCACCGACAGACTAGCAAGGCTCAGGCTCTCTTCCAGCCTCGCTTGTTTTAACGTGCCAAGAAAACCATCATCCAGCCCCTTACCTCCTCCGTAAGAGCAGCCGCCCCCACCCCAGCAGCAGCTGCATTTTGGTATCAGGTGTTTGGTCTTGTTGGAAGGGAGAACTCCTCCTGCAAGCAGCAGGAGTACTGCTCCCCAACCCTTTCAGCGTGGAGCATATTCTAAAGCTCTTGTTTGTCTGTGGGTTAGTGATGAAGGATGCTGCAGCTGTTGGGCCAATGGCTGTTTCCCAGCAGAAGCTGAAGCATTTGACATGCTCCCATTCCCTCTCTCCACCCCTCAGAGACCTGCACTTGTAAGACCTGTGTCTTCAGCCTCTCTGTCCTGCTGACAGACACAACGTGCAAAGGACAGGTTAGTACTGCTTGGACCCACCCACAGTATTGCTGAGTAAGAAAGCAAGAGTTTTGCCAAATCAAACCAGACAGTGATTGAACCCAGATTCTCTCCAAGACAAATGAGGAAGGATGAGACTGGGCCAGCATGTGCAGAGCACAAGCCTGACAAACACTCAATTTGCCAGCAGAAGAGTTTAGGACTGGGTTATCTCCCTAAGCCACCACAGCAGGTAGGCAGCGCTGCCAGGCGATCAGCAACTCAGCATGACTGAACTGAGCCTTTCTATTAGCAAAATCCCATGAGCAGAGATGCTGGGAACCAGCTTTCCACCTACAAACAGCATTTACCTCTACGTCAGCCCAATTACCCCGATTGCTCTCTGATAATCAAACTCCATAACAAGGTTCAATCGCTTCCGCACTCGTTACACCGCAACACACACACTGATGGGGGGGAGAAACAACCCCAAACGTCACACGCTAAGCCTGAGTTAGACACAAAACCACTAACTTTCTACTTTTTTGTGCAATCCCTAAAATGAGATGGACTTCAGCTGGCACTCTCCTTTATTCAGTCCTCCCCTTCCTAGTTGTGCATGTAAACATAACAGAAAAATCCAATTTCAGTGTTACAGTGAAATTACAGCATGTGTGTGGCCCAAAGAAAAGGGATTACTGAATGCATTTTCCTCAAGGAATGAGTAAAAAAGTTACTTTCAGTCTTCTGTTTCAGCTGAAAAAAAACTCAAGAGCTTGATTGTTTCCAGATATAATAAACAACTGAGGTCTCTTTCTCCTGCGTATAAGGGTTTACACGTTCATCCCTTTACAACAAGATGGGCAATAGCAATGGTCTGATGGATGCCAAAGGAATAACTGAATTTTATCTGGGTGTTCATACATTAAAAAGGGGTTGTGCTGTTCTTTGTGCATGTGAGATAAGAGTAACTACTCTTATGACAGACTGCTGGAGTTCCTTGGTTCCAAGTTTTCTACCAAGTTCTAGCCTTGGCCCTTCTCTTGGGTATTTTTAGACAAGCCACTTCACCGATGCGTCTGCCTGCAGAATACCTGCCTTCCTCTTTAAGGTACTTTTGGACCCAATACAAGAAAAACAACCAGGTATTTGATCCAGCAACCCTGAAGAGGCTTCAGGGGGCTTTCAGCCAGTGCTCAGAGGAGCAAGGTACCGCTACAGTTTGGTATCAAAGTATTCTAAAGACCGTGGCAAAACCCATCACATTCTGACCTCCTCTGTAGGCACTCCATGTAGTAGTAACAATCGGTCATCCCTGCTTAGGTGAGAAGTTTTACCTTTTCTCAGAGGTTTCATTTGCTCAACCAACACATGACAGCTTCCGAAGTCAGACCAGGAAGAGATGGGCCAGGCTGATCCAGGCAAGGCTCAAGGGAGTGCTGCATTTGTCTTGTTCATTCTGCCGAGCAGTGGCTGCAGACGCACCAGAATTAATTTCTGTCTCAAGTCCAATGGCTGCAAATGCTCCAGTGGGAACGGACGCTGTGTGGGCTTCAGTCCCCAAGCAGGCTGTTCCAATTACAGTATGACAGCCTCGTTTGCTCAGAGCTGACAACTAAGCCTCAATTTTCAGGCCAGGACAGTTTGCCATGGCAGCATTTTCTCATCGTACAACCTAAGGATGGCCACCAGAGCCTCCTGAACCCAGGCGTATGGCCAACCACAGCCTGTGCTGGCTCATCCAAAACCCCAGCTCTGGGAGGACCTGAACCAAGCTCACAGCAGGGCAACAACAACCTTGGGAAGTCAACATCTCCCCTGCGACCCCCTCCCAGAGCCTCCTCTCACCCAGCTCCACGAAGCAGGCAGTGTGCTCCCCACAGGAGGCCACACGAACACGCCGCCGTGCCGCTCGCAGGAGCGGAACAGTTGGCCCATCTTGACTCACAGGTTCCTTGGAAGCGTGTCTCTTCCAGTCTATGCCTTCTCCAGTCATGCTTAGCTTGGCACAGAGCACAACTAGGACTACGTTCCAGAGCCCTTGAGAAAAAGATGTAAGGAAAAACCTCAGATTATCACTGCACACACTCCAGCTCATCCGAGGCATCTTAGTTCCCTCATCCAACAGTCTCTCTACCAGAGAAGGGGGAGGGAGAATCTTTTCCTGCGGCTGCAGCAGCACTGTACAAAACTATCCTTCATCCTTGGCACTGCTGCAACCCAGCTTCAGCTCAGGGAAAAAAATTCTTTCAGGGTGTGTATCTGTGTTTGAAAAGGCAAAAAAAGTCTGGCAAAAAAGTGTGTTTTGCCCTGTCTGGTTGGGCCTTTGGAATGGAGTCCCGTGCACAAATGCTGTGATTTGAAAACCACTGTTTTTCAAGCAAAGATAAATAAACAGATATAATAATAATTAAAACAGAATCTGCAAATGCAACTCTGCGACAGATTCCCCAAAACTTTGCACAGAAAGCCATGGATGTCATAAACACACAAAGGATCAAAAGTCAGCGAGACTAAGATATTGTAAAGTAACCCAAGTGACAGGACAACAGGGCAAGTGATGCTGTTAGCCAGGCAAGCACTATGGGTTCCTTCCTAGGTTTGTTTCCACCTCTTGCCTGTTATTTTGCATGGAAGGTACCTCCCTATCAAACATGTTTTTATAAATCACATTGGCAGCCTGCTCTATTTAACCTTTGTTACATTCTAATTAGCCTTGCAGAGCCTAGCACTACTCTCCTGAGAGCTGGTTCCCTGGTGATGCCCCTGCCAAAACAATACCCACAGCACCCTGGATTTCTCTGCAGAAGGACAACCAGTGCCTTCTGGTGTCAACTCAAGTCATCACTTGTTCACTGCAACACACACACTTGTATCCCATCTGTTGTCCCCATGGACCACAGCACTGCTCTGCTGGAAAGCCATGCCTTGAGGAGAGGGGCTGAGTCAGGAAGCAGGGGTAAAATTTTAAAAAAATAAATCCTTTTTGAGACCATCAGCCTACTCTCTCCTGCCCTCAACATGTCGTTAGGTCTCAAGATAGGACATTTCACTGGTCACAAAGTGCATTTGTAGGACAACTGCTTTCTCAGCCAGTGTGAGAAACTGAACTGGGATGTTCCACAAGCAAAGGCAAAACCTGCTACAGCTGACATTAAAAAGGAGACTTCTGCTGTTGTCTGCATCAGGGGTTACAGATAAGGGGTGAAAGAATTCCCTGGTTTCTCCAGGCAGTGCAGGCACATCTCAGGGTTGCTGGTGCATACTACAACCACTACCTGCGTTATCTCACAGCACAAACAGCGATCCTTCTTCCACAGCAGGACAAAAAGAAGGTGAAAAGCTAGGATGGGATTAATTGAGAAAACCAAGATGATGTAACCAAGTACATTTATTGTAGAAACCCCTGGAGACATGTTCTAGCCCCAGTCAGGGTAGGGAATTTGGGACCAGTGAACCGTTGTGATGTGCAGTTTGTCTTGACAGACTCAAAACAACTTTTGAACAACAACATGACAATATTGTATGTGTCAGCCTCAGCAGGACAAGTACTTGGACAGCAATCTTGTTCCTCAAGACCCTCCCACAACCTGCAGGGGAATAACAGCATATCCAGAGCATTAATCAAGCAGGCGTATCGAGACCGGTCAGCCCAGAGGCACTCACAGAGCAGGGCACTGTGCCTTCCGGGCACACCGACTGCCTGGCACATCAGGCTGAGCTCACTGGGGCAAACCACTGCTCCCAGCATGTTTCTTCACTCACGGAACACTCTCAAAAACATCTAGACTGAATCTTCATAGAAAGTCTTTGCCATGGCATGGGCTACTTTTACCACCTTCTTCTCCTTGGCATCCGGGCCCATGTTGGTGCGGGCTAGTTTAATCCAATACTGCTCCGTCCTGGAGAGATAGTCTGTGTGCTTCTCATCGGGCTGAACAGATGGGTGTTGCTCCTCTCCTACCACACAATGGGAAGAAGATAGAAAGAAGAGGTCACCAACAGCTAATGAAGGCAATCTGCTCTTCTGTGTGTCAACCTGGCCAAGACTACTCTTCACATGTGTTTAAATGCAACAGCCTCAAAACATATCAGTAACCAATGAAATTTCTCTTCCCTACCTCGAGTGCTGTGAAAACTTTGCTTTTGTTGGAAAAACTCACCTGGATGCCACTGAGGCCTTCCAGGCTGGCAGTGGAACCAGTAGGTACTGTACTAAAACCCGCTTTATATTAGTATGAAGACATTCATCTTAATCATTACCTCCCTCATCTTCACTCTCCTCTTCAGAGCTCTCCTCTTCCTCTTCTCCTCCCTCTGCACCTTCTATATCATCATCCTCTTCATCTGACTCGGACTCCTCCAGCCATTCTTGTGCTTCTTTGATGAGAAAGAAAACAGAATAAATAAATAGCAAGCTGTTTCCCACTCCTGCACCCAGAACTGTCAGGGAGGATGCCAGGACAAGGTGACTGCTTTATTTGTTGCCCTCGCAGATCTACCCACTGTGCAGGGTTTGGCTCTGATGGGGAGCAGTGGGAAAAGATGAAATAGTCAGGAAGAAGCAAACAGCATGGAACAAAAGAAAAGCTGCTTCGTGCTGATGCTGACAAAAGTCAACTCTCCTCCCTAACACTTCACAGCTCATGACCATGAGCAAGACTCCCTCCTTCCTGCCCTTCGCCCGTGACGCAGGGGCAGGCTGTGAGCTCCCAAGGCAGGGACACCTTCTTTTAATGTGTCTCTGGAGCACCGAGCACACAACTTGGGTTGAATCACTTGCCCGTTACCATAAGAGATATGCTGCTCTCAGATAGACCCACAGTTTCTTTCAGTAACAAGTAGAAAATCCATCTTCATCGAGGTCTCGCAGGTAATGCTTTCTGCAACACTACTGAACACTTGTGTCATGACCATGTAAGTCAGGAATTGAGGGAACTGACTTCTATGCTTGCCACATCCCCTGAGCAAAGCTTTCCAGCTTGGGAACAGCCCAGCAGGGTATTCAGAGTATGCAGCAAACACACGACACATTTAAGGTACAGAGAGATTACTCTAGCTAATGCCCACATGCTTTGCAGTACCCAAGCCCCTCACTGCCTTGAGGTGATGAGGACAGGCAAGAGCACCCATCCCTGTCCTCCACTGAGTGGACAAGCATGGCATAGCAGGACTTCCCAGGACGGAACTTGCCATCACTGAACAAAGATGCCCTGTTCACATATCTTAGTTTTCAAAGCAGATAGACCACAGCTCACTCTCTGCAGTGACCATAAAGCTCTGGACCAGACAGGTTTCTGCAGCAATGGTGACCATAAGACACTGCACAGCACATATTCCCAAACTTTTGCTTGTCCAGGAAAAAACACTATTCAAAAGCTCATCAACACCCCAGGAGAAAGCTCCATAGTTGGTTTTTTTCCCCTGATCTTGCTACACTAAAGGCAGAGAGACCCCACCATCAGTGCTTACTTGGATCCATCTCCACTAGCACCTTCCATTCCTCCATCTTGTGCAGGTCGATGCTGTAGAGGTCACTGAGGGTGAACTGGCGATCACCCACCTCAAACATTCCCCCATACACATAGAGAATCCCATGCTTCACTGTCAACATGGCATTCGAACGTGGGCACGGCTCCACTTGCTGGCTCAAGGCTCCATCTTCCTCATCCTCCTCTGATTCAGACCTCTCCTTTTCTTCTGCAGCTCCAGAGATCACCTGCTTGATCGTCATGACAGTCCCATCTTCTGCAACCACCTCTTTGACTATCTCCACCGGGCCTTGTGGAGGTTGCTTCTCCATCTCCTCATCTCCTGCACCCTCTGCCTCGGCTTGTCTGCCACGTCTTCGCTTCCTCTTCTCTGATTTTGGTCCCTGTTAGCAGGAACAAGAAGCAGGAGACTGCATGTGAATTGTGTGCACCTAATAGCATGTACAGCAGTTAATACAAATATTATGGATGCTGCTGGGAGGGAGGGGAGAGAATTCAATTATTTTTCACTACATATTAAGTCTCAAGTGATAGGTGCAACCTCTCACTCAGCATGAAGTTCTACCAGCCATAAACCAAGGAACAGTAAAAATCCTGGAGAACCCATGGCGTGGAATTGCTTCCTCTATTAATGGCAACATGTGCTGAAGAGACAGAAAACAGCTCTTCTGCTATCTTGCAGGTGGCATGCACACACATACACAGAGTCCACTCGTCTGTGACGAGCAAGAGAAAATAACCCACCATTTTATGAAATCAAAACAATTGCTGGGTGCTAAATTACAGTGCATTACCAGGAAGTGCTCCAGGTCTTCGAAGTACTGTATGAAAGGACTGGAAAACAGTCAGCTAGGAAGGCAGAAGCAAACATCTGAGTGCATGTTTGCCTGCTATTACGTGGTTGACTTCTATTTTTTTGAGAACAAAGCCAGAAACAGCAGGGGTGGAAAGAAGGAAGTTCAACCAGGTCATTTGCACCTCACTTCCCCCTTGAGAGTGGTTCAGACAAAATCAAAGATCTGAGCTGAGGGCCATATATCTGAAGTTCTTATGAGCCAAGGTTAATATTTCATCTCTTCTAGTAGCTCATCAACACTGGGGAAAGAGGGAGGTTTTTTGATCCCAACGCAACACAAGATCTTTTCACAGTAGCTTTTACTGAACTATCTCATATCTGACTTACACATCTGACCTGGAGCCAGCCTCCAGTAAAACACCATAACTATGTTTTTCTGTTGCTTTGTTTCATTTTGCATTACACAACAACGGGGCACACGCAGCCCAAGTCCTGGAGGAGGGGGATTACCTCTTCAACACCCTCGCCTCGTGCCCAACCATCAGAACTCTCAGGCTTCCTCTCTCCCCAGAAGGGTGACAAGTCTGAATCGTGATGCAGAAGCGGGGCACAAGGAGCTACGTGGCAGGGAAGGAGCGGGGCAGCATAAAGTCAGAGAATTCAGGTGGTCTGGTAGCAAAAACCTGCTGGTTGCACATCCCCAGCTTCATTCCTACAGCTCCTCACCCTCTTCGCAATCAGTGGGTCACAGATCAAAGCAGCAGCCACACCTGGTGGCTCAGCTTCTGAGCACCCCGAGTTATCAGAAATAGAGGTTTGCTCCACGCTGTGAGAGAGCTGCACGAGGCCAAAAAAAGGCCCAAAGAACATGCGTCAGCTGATCAAGGAGAACGAACTGAATATATCTGAGTTATTTTTAAAACAAAACCTTTAGCTGTCCAGGAAACCAGCGGTTTTTCCCGATGTCGTAGAAATAAATATCGTTGAAGAAGTCCCCTTCGATGCTCTCTTCCTCTTCCTCATCATGCACACCCCCGAACAGAAGGGACCGGTTATTGGGACCGACTGCCACGGAGAAGCCAGACCTGGGAGTGGGTTTCACACCAGATGGGTTGAGCCGACTCCATGCCCACTTGTCTGGTAATGGATAAAAGCAAACATGAGCATCGGTACAGAAGAATCCTGATAATTTTCTTATCTTTCAAGGCCCTTCAGTACTCCAGCAAGTAACAAAATGACCCATTTTGCACATTCTCAGAACAGTGTACCTGCAACAACAAGGTTCATCAGAAGCACCTGCATTTCCACCTCAGTCACGCAGCTAATTATGGTTGGACTAGATGATCTTTAAGATCTTTTCCAAGCTAGATGATTCTGTGATTCTGTAATCTGCACATCCCTTCTACCCTTAGAAAGCTGTTGTGTCTTGAATAAAAGCAAATGCCAAGAGCTATCTCCAGGGTGCACTTTCTGGGGTAAGGAGCCTCTTGAAAGGTGTTTACACCTTTACAGGAGGGTGGAATTCCAACAAGGACTAATTATATACAGCCTTCGAGTACTAGGAAACACACCTCAGCTATCCCATGGAGTTCATCCCACACCAATTCTCTCCACAGACCCTTCTACTACAGTACCCTTATCTGCCACCTTGCACCACTGCCTTAACCCCAAGAACAGGTTCACTGTAAGGAGACCCAACCACACTTTAAAAAAGGGCTCAGCAGCGGAATCACCTTGTGCTCTAAACTTTCTACTTTTTCCCCAATTCTTTCTACTCTGGATTTAGAGCAAACCCCTAACATGCAGGCTGGGAGAAGCATTATGCACTGGCTAGGCACTGTGTTTCTGAAGGAACCACAATTTCATCAAGATAACCTATAAACAGGACGTAAAGCAAGCAGGGTCTGGAATCCAGACAATGTATGTGACCAACCCTACTTCCCCAAATCCCACTTTAAGATGGTCAGCTTTAAAGAAATCCATCACAATTTTAACATTTTAGAAATTTAGTTTGAAGAAGATTGTCCCATTCCCTGAGCCAAGGACAAAACGCACTCTCTCCTAAAGTGATAGAATTCTTATTTCTGGGGACATTTACAGATAAACCAACCAACCAACCATCCACCCACTCTTGATAACATCCCTGCACTAGGTAATCTAATGAGATCACACCCCAATCTTCTCTCTTAAATAAGAGTCTGTGAGACACCACTACCAAAGAGAGTTTATCAAAACAGGAATTTCCAGTGTGCAAAATCCTGAAACCCCAAAGACTTTCTGCTGTGAAACAGAAGAGCAGTGATCAAAATGTCCCAGGGAACAGAAATTTCAAAATGTTGTTTTAATTCCCTCCCACATACAAACCAAAAAATCCCTGAAATATTTTTTTTTTTCTAGTTTTTTTCTGAAGCTGCCTGTGCAGGCCAGAGCTTCTCACGTAGTTATGCAAGGAGCCTGAAGACCCTCAACTCCATCTCAGACTACTGCAGGACCAACTGGGAGGTGTCAACATAGATGATGCCATGAGTTAGAAAGGGTTCTAACAAAAAGCACACCCCAACCTTCCTCCAGAGCTCTGCCAGTTTCTCAACCAGCTCCAATCCTCCCAGTATTTCACCATGTCAGAGCTACCATTTTACATTAGCTCTGAAATCAAGTCACCTGGAGCTGACTCCTTACAGCCTTTGGGTACCCAGAAAGCTCTGCTCAGCACACACAGAGCCTCATCTTTTCAGGCTGTAAAATGGAACTGAAAGAAGGCGACAGAACTGTTGTGCAGTGTCGAGTCTGCTGCAGCAACAAGCACCTACTTCCCAGTTCCCTTTGCAGAGCACAGCAGTGAGGAATTCTGCCTGTTTGTGTGATGGCCTGTCTTCCTTTTCCAGCACACATAAAAAAGAACATAATTCCTCCAATATCCCCCTGAAACTGCTGTTTCCTTCACCCTAGCCTCTTTCTTTTTAAGCTAGAGTCACAGTACACAAATGCACTTAGCTACCCCTGGGAAGAAGAAATATTTAAATCAACTCATCTGCTGTGTTTCGCCCCAGAGCAAACACTGGGACATAGTGCTTTTCACTAAAAGGGATATTTTGTTCTAGAGCTAGGGTTTTTTGGTCTGTTATTCAAAGGAAGAGACAGGATTTGCATTCACAGGCCTGCAGCATCACTTCCAGCAGAGCCCTCCTAGCTACAGCAGTAGCTTACCTTCCTCCTTGCCTGCCCCTTCAGTCTTCAGCAGGAACATATCTGTATGCAGGGTGCCTTTGTCAACATCTTTCTTAATTCTCTGCAGAGAAGGGGAAGACAGGGATGCTCAGTGAAACAGTTTCAGTGGCCCAAAACACAGGAGGTCCAATTTTTCAAGGCCAAGAAAGACACCCGTGACAGAAGGGTGGTATGTGCCCTTCTGAACTCACCTCCCCACACATCAGCCTGAATCTCTACATTCCTGTGCTGAAAACACAAACACTGCCACTGGGCAAGGAGAAGCCACACAGGTAGTCACGCTGCGGCTCTGGAGCATCAGCCAGCTCACAAATGTTGTGTTAAAACCAGGGCCACTCCCTGGGATGAGCCACAACCAAGTTCTGCCTGTGACAACCAGGCAGGGCTGTCCAGCCTGAACACGGGTCCTGGGACTTGTGGCTGTGTGAAGACTGCAGGACGCAGCTTAAGAGTAGGAATTTTGGCACCCAGAGAAGAGAAACAAATTGTCATAAGGGATTCAAACTGATTGTTTTGTGGAAGGAAGGAAGGAAGGATGGGCAGCAACAAGGCAACAGAAGAACCAAGGTCCTGCCTTTTACTCTGCCACAGACAGTATCAGCTGCTCTCAAGGGACTAATTTATCATCTGTGGCTCTGCTTCTCTAGCTCTAAAAGAGAGCAGATACGCACTCCACCAAAGTGGCACACAACAACTTTCCATCAGGCTTGCAAGGCCCTCTGGGACCCTGCCCTTGAATGCTGAGCAGAAGCTCAGAGCATCTGTGCTGTACCATTTGCAAGGCCCGAGTTTAAATACAGATCTGTGACTAGCACGCAGACTTTCAGTCCCTGCCACCCCCCCATCTCCATCCCACCACAGGAGAAGCAGAGGTGACAGCGCGCTCTCTGCGCTGACTGCAGCTGTCATTTTTAGCATTTGGGGCCCCACAGAGCCTTGAGCAACAGGGGTTTTTTTCTCCTAAACAGAAACAGAAGCCCCACTTCCACCCCTACTAAAGGCAACAGCAAGACACCAGCAAAAGTAGGATCAAGCCTCAGTTGAGGCAATTAAATGTATCATTTTAAAAGAGATTTTGCCTTGCTCCTTTCATTGTAAGCCCCTGTACTCCAGTGCTCATAGCAACATGCAGCATTTGAAACCAGCAGTATGCAACACCACTGTAGGAGGTCTTATAATAATGTCATTATCCACCCATCCTTCATGCAGAGCTCCTGCTTCCCTGTAATTCCCTTCCTCCTGGGGGCAATGGCATTGCTACGCTGTGCAACTGCTTCCAGGATGCAGATGGTGGATCCCAGCTGGGAGGGTTGGGTCCAGTCCTCAGGAAGACGAGCAGGACTTGGGTGCACCTGAGAGCACAACAGCACGGTGCTGTCTTGTTCCGTTCTTGCTGGCTTGTCCTGTTCTTGCTGCACATCTGTACCCAACCCTGTGCCTTGCACTCGCCAGGTTTTGTTACTGCAGGGTATGTTATGATGTTATTGTACAGCCCGGTATTCAATTCTTGGAAAGGCAGAGAGGAAAGTGTGTTTGAGGCATTGCACAACAATGCTGTAACTTGGATGATGCGAGAAGCCCCAGGGAAGGGCGACAGCGAAGTGCCAGAGGAAACAGGAGAAATCTGCACACAATGCAGCAAAAAGGAAGTTTCAGTTATCTTAAGGACCAGAGTCTGCCTGCGGGGCTGTCTTGGGAAATCTGTTAGTTTGGGGCTCTGGCTCGGGTGTCTTTTTGTTCCCCAAATGCACCTAGGCGTGCCCATTAGCAAACTGAAAGACACACACTGGAGAGATCCTCTTTGTGCAGCCACTTCAATGAAGTCAACAACTGCACTGTTCCACCTACTGTCCTCGAGCAATGGAACATCAGGCACACAAGGGACAGGAAGCCTGCAGGAACAAGCAGCAGTGACAGTTCTATTTTCTGAATATGAGGTTATACAGCGATGACTCCTTCAGCCACCGCCACTTTTCCAACATGTGGAAAACAAGCGAGACAAGTTTTTGCATTGGTGAGTAGTTCTGAGGCCCAGCTAGAGGAGCTCTGGTGTTTGGAGAGGCTGGGAGCTGCCTACTTTGAAGGGACCCTAGAGAGAGCGAGCTGTCAGGGCAGGAAGGGAAACACTTCTAGGAAAGGTGCTGTTAAGTACCGAGTACACCAATTCACAGCCTGGCAGTGCACATATTGTGGCATCCACAGCAGCAGCTCTCGAGTTCAAAGGGCTCTGAGTCACTGTGCGGAGCAAGTGCCATCCTCTGGCCATGTCACACTTTGCTGGCTCTGTCACACAGGTCTAGAGCAGCAGAAGTCACCAACAGAGCTGCAGGCTGCGAGAAGCTGAGATAGAGCAGCCTTTTCAGTCCCTCACCTTAACCAAACACCTCTCTAAGCCTTACCTCACGGATGGACGGACGGAGGGGAGGGGAGGGGCAGGAGCCTTCACACCTTATAGCACTGAAGTGTACCCCAATGCTGCGAAGTGCCTGTCTACTAACGAGAAGGGAAATGGTGGTTGTTTCCTCCTCAGTCCCAGGCAGGCTGCAGTTTGTCCTTAAATGCTAGACAAAGCACACATTCCCATGTGCAGGGGACACACAGGCTGAAGTGTGCAGGAGCACAGTAAGATCTCTGAGCACTGTCTGCACAAAAGAAGGGGAAATATCAAATACTGAAAGAGCACTTGGCTTCACTATTGTACAAGCTGCATAGAATAACTGCATTATTTTCCTCCTGAAAACCACATGGCTCCCTGTAGTAAACACGCTGCGTATGCAACATGACAAAGCTTCCTGGGCTGAGAAAACCCCAATGAGGTAGAGTGGGAGTTAGTTATTTGTTGTCAAAGAGATGCCTGTTTTCCCCAACTCATGCTGGCTCAAAAGCAGACACTTCACCAGCTACCAGCGCTACTAGAGAGATCAATCCCCTCACACCCAGGACACCCACTTGCCCCGAGCAAATCGATCCCTCGGTCACAAAAGGCTCCTGTTCCCCCCACTGTCCTTCTTGCCTTGAAGTTCCAGGTGTTTGCTTTCAAGCACAAAACTGCCTTGGATATCCACAGCCTATTGTCTGCACATACAGGTACATTAGAGAGTTACAACAGCTTTACAGGCTTTAGCTAAAAAAAACCTCAAGCTCCACAGCCAGACAGCAAGGTTCAAAGAGCAAGGAAACTGAGGCAGGGACTGCTGTTCTTGAGAAAGGGAATCAGGATTCCCCGTGTATAACATGCTAAACACATCTGATAAAAAAGATGAATGGTGGCAAAATACATTCAATTGAAGCCCTTAGCAGGCAGAACTACAGAGGGAACCAGTCCCACCAGACCGTGCAATTCAGGCAAACTCTTCAGCCCAGCCACAAGCAATCTTCCAGCAGAATCCAATTCAGCTTTGCAAAGCTTGCCACTTAAAAAAAAAAACCCACCCTAAAACCGAAAAAACAAAAAACCCTCCACACATTAGTTGTCTTTGGCATCCAAAAGCCTTGCACACGTTTAATGCCAGCCCTCCCATGGCTTGTAGGCTGCTCGCACCTGCAAGGTAGAGCAGCGTTCTCCTCCAACACCTCCCGGCTGCATTCGCTGTGCCAGTGCGCTCACGTTGCCTAGCAATGGAGAGGTCTCATTGCTTTACACAGCCAAAAAGCAGCTCGCTGCAGCAAGGCCCATCCCCAGCCTGAGAAATGGGTGAGGACATCTTTAAGATCAGCAGGAGAGCAAGTCTGAGCTCCTTGCGGGATTTTGAGGTATGTTTTAGACAGAGCTGACACCACCCGCAACATCTCCTCCTGTAAGGGATTGTAGAAGTTGCCTTTATCATTTCTAGGCTGAAACAGATGAACACAGGGACACCAGCGTGCTAAGAACCGTGGATTTTAAATTATCAGCCACTCTCTTGTCAATTTGCACACCAACATCTCAAGTTAGCCACACTCAGGGACGTAAAGGTCCTTTTTCACCACCTGCATCCTGGTTATTCACCACTTGGTCAGCAAAATTAGTGGCTGGCACAGGCAAAGGCATGTCTGGGTACCAAGGTTCTTGTCCTGGCTCTGTATACAAGTACTGGAGGGCTTTAGGCGAGTCACTTCATCTTTTCTGCCTCTTTCCACAGCTGTGAAAGAGACTTTCTTATTAAGGACACATGAAGGGAATTCAGCAACACAACCTGGACCAACAGACGTCACTGAAAACTGACCCTCCAGGCTCAGTTCTGCATGCAAATCCAGAAAATCAAAGCAGGGACTAAATTTCTCTCTGCTTCTGCCTTCCCAGCTCACAACGCCTGCTGACCAGGCTCAGGCTGATGGACACACTGATTAGGGGATCAGCCCTGGCTGCAAGCCCACAGTGTTGCTTGGGCTTTAGAGAGCCCCAACAGCCGGCTGGGTACAGAGATGCCTCCAATTCCACCCATAAACATGAATCTCCTGGGCTTACCTCTCTTTTTGCCCTAGGCAACGTGCATTACACCACACCGCACAGCTATTCTGGTACTGTACTTCAAAGCAGATTTACAGGGGCTAAGGGGACCAGAGGATATAATGCATCAGAACTGCCCAGGGCAGGGAAGCAGCTTCACCACATCACCACTTTCCTCCAGTACTGTGACAGCCATGCCGTGCCGATACTAAAACAGAGGAGCTATTATGATTTCCACTCCCCTTCCCTCCAAACCAATTCACACCCCATACATGCTTGGTAGCAGCTCTGGCCTCGGGAGGCCCACACACAAATCCGCACCTTTCTTACAGCACACGTGCGACTTCATCCTGCCTCTTATTATAAGAGAAGTTTCTCTATGACTTGGTAAATGCTGCTTTGCTTGGACACTTGCCTGGTTTCATATGCAAAAATGTCTTCATATGCCCAAAAATGTCTTCATAGCACTCCTGAATGTAGCATCTGTGCCTCCAATTGGAGGCAGGTCTTCTCCTGTGCCTGCCCAGCTCCAATTAAGTATTGTTTCCTCCACTGTCTACCTCTTATTTCTCCCAAGAGTGCCCCAGCCACTGACTGAGGGTGGAGTACACAAGCCAAACACACTTTCTTCACTTCGAAGTAAACCCAGAGAGACTCAGCTCAATCAGCTATAAGCAAAGATAAAATGAGAATTAAATAGCCACACATTAACAAAGCTGTGTTTCTCCTAGAGGGGCTAAATCTTGCTGAATTAAATTTTCAGGAGCATGCTAAAGGTTTGTTGCCTTCACATCTCAGGAAAGCTGCAGAGAAAATTGTGTTCAGTGCTTTGGTCAGTCTGTAGCTTGGCTGCACCATTCCTGCCTGAAAGGTCACTTGTGCCACAATACACAAGCAAAGTCTCTGTTTGGAATGGCACATCAGAGAGAAGCAGACTTACCTCTCTTTATTGCAAAGGAAGTAGATTTCATAAGAGGAGTGGTTGTTTTAATCTAAAAGCTGCTCTCCAAGCTGGAGAGGAACAGTGACCAGCTCTTATCCTTGTTCAGTGCTCTGAATAAAGGCTGAGAGCAGCTTTGCATTCCCCCATCCCTTCCACTTCATTTTTATTAGCTCAAAACAACCCAGGGCAGTGCAACAGAGCCCACCCTCATAAAGTGGAATAGAACCAACTGCAAACATGTGTCAACTTTTTTATTTCCATGGGGCTCAGTGTGCACTTGAAACCCAGCTGCTTTCAGCAGTCATGAGAGATCCACATCTAGCATAGCATGCAGGCTCCTGCTGCCTTCCCACCCTCAAGAGTGAGGAAACGGGACAGAGAAAGGAAGAGGACAAAGCTCTTTTGGGTAGAAAATGCCTCTGCATTGTTACTGCTATTTAATCAAATGCACATCTGATGAGATAGAGCCCTAAGCGCAGGCCGTGAGGAGGCACAAATGCTTCTAAATATATAGACTGACTATCTTCTCTCCCCTTTCCCTGCTTTTCTTCTTTGTTCATTTATTCACATCAGAACAACGCGTCCTCCTCCCCCAGCGACACTGCTGGAAGCGATGCCTTTCCACTGAGACAGTAGCAGCAGGATCCGGGTCTTCTGTCTGCATTCGCAACATTAAAAGCTTTTGCAGGAGCCTTTTGCTCAATGAAATATTTACTTCCTCCCACCCAGCATGGAGACAGGGATACTTGGTCAATGAGGACATATGGTCTAAAGGGCTATCCAGTATAAATTACCATGAATAACAAAGCAAGAAGCAGAGCAGAGGAAGCCTGGTGCTCATCAAAAGTCTTCTTTGGCTTATTGAGTTTGCTAACTAGTGCTGCTCCCTTAACCCTTTCACTGATGCAAAAAAATACAAGTCTCCTGGCAGCTGCTGCTTTTAACGTGGCAGAGCTGGAACACCAACAAGGACTACCTGAGAATGCTTTCTGTTGGCAGTAACCACCACTGTGGCTAAAAAAAACATCCTTTCTCCCAGTTGCTTATTCCTATCTCTCCGCTATCACCTCTTTATACTGGATTAGATTAGCAGGGACAATACAAAATTCATTTTCACCAAGATCTGCTCCTTGATCAGCACCCAAGTGCATGAAGAAAGGCATAATTAGGCCTCTTTTGGGAAACGTACTGTTTGACAGCAGCCTGAACCATCCTGTGTACAAAGAATCCAAAGGCACAACTACACATTCACTCCAAGCTGGCACACCCGCAGGCTGACAGGCACCACGTTACCAGTGGTTTCTGGGCATCTGGCACCTGTCTGACATGCAGAAACACTGTCAGTCAGAGCAGCGGGCAGTTATGTGATGAGATCACCCAATCTTCCACCAGAGACAAGGCTTGCAAAACCAAGCAGAGGGAAGTAGCAGCACAGAGATCTCAATTTTGCCTTCCCAAACTCTTGCCCTCTCCAAGCAGACAAAACACAGAACTCCATAGTCAACACAGATCCAGTTCGTGGCATCGGCACCACTTAAGACAAATGGAGTTTGTCACATTTTTAGTTTTCACTTTAGCCCCTTAGGTTTTTTCCCTATCAACTATTCTGTTTAGTGTCCAGGAAATACTGCACTGGCCTATCACAACATCTCTCCTACCTGTTTGGAGTAGCCTCCATAGATGATTATGTTGCCCTCAGGAGTGGTAGCCATTTGACAGCCAGATCTTGGAGTAGGCCCGATCCCTGATGGAGCCAGCTTGCTCCAGGTGAAGGACTCCAGGTTGAAGGCATACACATCGTTGTAATAGATGTAATCTCTAGGGAGAGCAAGTCAGCACACCACAGGTTTTTTAATGGTCACCATTTAGGACAGGCTATCACTTCAGGAACAGCACCAGGAACCTCTGAGGAGGTACAACACCTTACTCAACTCCTTGCATTTATGGCTTTTCTCCTTCCAAAGCCGTAGCAACATAGAGGTTTGTTTGGGTGAAGGTTACTATTTCAATGCAACAATTTGCATTTGACAAAGCTCCTTTAAGCAAGACTTTTATGGTTTCTTTTTTACCTACAGCATTCCCTACTACAACAGACATTTCATCAACTCTATCCAGTTTAACACAATCCAAGATAACTTAAACCTGAATACAAAAAAATCAAAGAGAATAGAGCTACACCTGTCTAGGAGATGAAAAAAAATATACATATGTCCCTTTTCTCTTTCTACTAGCCAACTCACATACTGCTTGTGGAAAATGCTCTGCACAGGTTAAACTCCAAGGACAGAGACAAATCTCATGTGGGCTCTGCAAGTGGCACTGTGCTCCCAGGGACCATGGCCATGCTGCTTACTGTCTCCGAGACAATAGACAGCTCAGCTCTCTTCACAGCTCCCGTAACAGTGTTAGCTGTGACCTCAAAGTATGCGGGAGCCTATTGGAGAAGATGTTTCTAGGAAGACAGGACTCTTTGACAAGACTCAGAGGCCAGAAGTGATGTATTGAGCTTTAGCTACAAGGATAAGTAGCTACTTCAGTGATTAGCTAAGTGGTACAATGGTTTCTCAAACACTTCCAAGATTTTAAATCAAGATCCTTCTAACATAAAAGTCTAGTTCAGCAACAGTACTGCTGAGGATAATCCTTGCAATAAAGCCCAGCTTTCTGTTAGTGGTGAAATTCTGTTGTCTTTTTTACAGAGGATTTAAGACCACCACCCATCCTGCAGTAACTTACCTTGCGCTCTCATGGAAACCTCCGAAGATCATCAGCTGTCTTTTGCAAGCAACCATTCGATGTCCACTTCGTCCAGAGGGACCTCCTGATGCCCTAGAACACAAAGAAATTCCACTTATCGACAAAATTCTCTTTCCTGTTACTGTGTTGGTCCATTTTTATTGAAGTCACTGGCAGCTGCGGGGGTTGAGTTCAACTTCTGGTCACCTGGAATGGGAAGCCATGGGGAACTTCCTTGCCTTAACACGTCTGGTTTCCTCCAGAACAGTGCATGTGCTCTTCCTGTAACTCTTGGTATTTGCAACACAGGTGTTTTGCAGTAATAATTTTATTCCTAGTGATAAACCATCTAGTCTCTAACAGCACCCAAAGTCTTGAAGCCTTTTTCTGCTATGACTCAGGAGCTAATTTTTCAGAAGAGTTCAATGAATAGCAGTTAACTCCCACAACTGCAAGAAAGATATTCCAGACAGAGATGTTTTCTCCAAGTACCAAGAGCTAAGAGTCTGGCTCTGACATCCACTCTCCTTCAACGCCTTAAGAAATCACACACCCATAGCATCTCCACTCATCCACCTGCCTTTAGGATATAACACCAAACTAGTGAGAAGACTTTGTAAATTACTTAGATTTCCTCAAGAACAAAGCCATAGCATCCAAACAAGTCATCGTTATTATTTTACACATTAAAAAGCAGCTATGCATCACTTTTCTGCTCTTTCAAGCCTTCCTGACCTTTCATCGAAATATGCCACTTCCATTTCCAGGAACAAGGAACAACACCCCATCTGTCACATCCAAAAGCTTCAGGCAAAGCCAGGCAGCTGGCAACAACATTCCTGAGAGGCAAAAAGATGCACCTTCCTTCATGTTTACCCACAGACTGAGCATCATACGGGAGAGAATAAAGACAACTTCAAGAACTCTCAAAACAAAGGCAGCTTTAGGTCCAACTGCAGAGAAAACAGGGTTTTTGCTTTGTGTGTTCTCTGCCCCATGGATTAATCTAGCACGTTTTTGCTCTCGCTGAGGAGTCCCCCAAAGTGCACACAGTTAGCACCACTGAACTCAGCAAGACTTCTCAAACAGGCAGCGTTAACACATGTTAAGCGGTTGCAGAATCAGAGCCTAAATAAATAAGAAACCTGCCCACTGTTGCAAACAACAGCAAAACCTAAACCCACAACCCTACTGCTACACTTTAACTGGCAGCAGGTAGCTGTAAAGTGCGGTGATAGATTTCTGTGGAGAGAGAAAATGAGGGCCCTTATTCACCATCAAAAAAGACAATCTCACACCAGTCATAATGAAAAACTCCAGGCAGAACAGCAGCGTTTGGGTAAGACTGAATTAATATTGATTGCTTGGATTTCTTATTCTAACAGAGAGTAGGGTTTTCTAGGCATTTACTGGATTTTTAAGTATCACCCTGCAGAACAGCATCTCTAGTATTAATTTCATCAAGATCTGAAATCATTATTTCTTCTTCTGTAACAAAGCTCCCGTGTTATTATTCCAAAGGATGGCACCTTTTAAAATATATTTTTCCCTTAAAGGAAAGAAGGAATTAAAAATCAACATTAGCAATAAAACCCCTGTTCTCAGAGAGTATCTTCTGCCTTGCTTCTCAAACAGGTTTCTTCCAAGTCAAAAATCAATTCTGAACAATAAAAAGTTTATTCATTGATGTGTGAGCTTTTATAAACAAGCTCCCACAAGTGTATAGTTGACTCAAAGTCACAACCAGTCTGGGGCCTGATCCGAATTCAGAGAAGTCTCACGGACACCAGCACCACTTGCTCTCTAGCAGAAGGGTGTTTTCTCCTTTTTTTTAGGCTAGCTATAAAAGAAAAGATGCTGAAACATGGTTCCAGGTGGCCTCACCCTGCACAGTGCTGTACCATCTCAGCTTCCTTAGCTTTAGCCTTACATATTGCAGGAATCGGCCAGAAAGGGAAGCTCATAGCCTTTGATGTAAGGACATGCCCTCCTAAACTTGCAACAACTGCTCTTAGAAAGTATTTTTACATAGAGCTACTCCTACAGCCAAGGTCTTTTGTCCCCAGTCTCCAAACACAGCGCTGGAAAAACCAAATGGCAGAGTCAAGCAGGACTGGCAGTAACATAGAACCGTGCTGCCACTCCAGAAGGCACTCGCTGCAAGCTCGAAGGTTTGTTTCCCAAATGCAAACTGTCTCCTTTTACCTGTGTCATTGCTCACGGTCCAAAACAAGCATTTTGGAAATGGTTTCACAGACTTTATGATTAATACTCTACTTCATGGGGTTGACACCAGAAAGCAGACATGTGGGAGGGAGCTGTAAATTCTCCAGACTTTTTTTAAAAATAGATTAAAATATAAGTCTGGATAAGGACTGGCTCTACACACGTAGAGCATGAGTCTGATCAGAATTGCTCCATAAGGAATTTGCTTTTGCTTGTGGAGTTACTCTGGGACTTATAGTAACATAACAAACCTGAATCCAGCCCCCAGATTCAAGAATTAAAGATTTATATGTTGCAGTGGCTACAGGCTGCATGAGTGAGTTACCTTTTCATTCATTCCTTCACCCAGAGAATGCTCAGATGAATCTCGGAACCTTCCCATAATAATAAAAGTGATGATGTATAGAACATCCCATCAAAGGGGCATTTCAGGACAAAGCACTTTTATCTTCCAGTACTCGAGGCATCTGAAGCCCAGGACTTCAGCGGTGAGTTATACATCTCACCCTTGTGAATGCAAACAAGCGTTCTGTTCAGGGGCACACGCAGGTACATGTCGTGTGCTGGTCTACTCAGTTCCAAAGTACCCAAGTGAATCCGCAATCACCACAAGGCACAGAATCCTCCAATCAAATCCCTTGCAAAGTCAATCGACAGTCGCACATCTGGATCCTTACCTACCAAAGAACAAGCTCGCAAGGCTCACGTCAGGGCTGACAGAGGAAGTCTACTCAATGTACTATTGAGTAGACTTCCTCTGTCTTTTCTTTAAGCACCAATGCACCTTTCTACCTTGCGTTGCAGGACATGATCTTTCCGGTGACAGCACATCAATCAGAAACAAACCTGCGCTGAAAGGCATTCCTGCACTGCAGTGGCTGCTCCGCTTCTCTCTGTCAACAGCGCTGAACATACTCTTGTGAAACACCACCCTGAAATATTTATAGCACCACCATCTCACAAAACTGTTATGGGAAGTATTATTAACATTCCGATATTAAAGGGAAGGGAGCAGGCTCAAAAACAAGACAAAGAACCACACAGAGGAGGGACCTGCCAGTTTCCCAGCACAACCCCGAAGCATGACGCTCCCTGTCTCTCTTTGAGGGAGTGCACTGGGCCACACAGAGCTGAATAAAAATGTTCTCTCTTGGAAGGAATGAGGCAATTAGGTTAAAATATTGCTTAGCTCTAAGGCAGAGTAACAAACAGTTCAGGCACCGAGAGAACCTTGTGCCTCACACACATGGTAAGGTGGTTCCAATAAGTCAAAGTCAGTTGCTGGCAAGTCTAACGGGCTGGGATTTGTTGTGTTTGGACCATCTCTGTGCATGCAAAATGCAAGTAAATATAGCTAAATATCGCTAAATATAGCAATTTTTAACTCTGTCAAGCAGACTGGCACCGCTGTGCTCTGCGCTAAGAGATAATGGAGATCCACTTCCCCAGCAGCCTTTGCAGCCACAGCACGGGGATGTTATTCACAGGGATGAGTTATTCAAGGTTTTCTCTTCAGAAGTGTTTTACAGTCAAGCCTCTTACAGCACCAAGACAGTCTGTGGCATGAACTGTAGGCAGGAGGACAACATAATTGTCTCAAATCTAAGCTGTGGGGCTGGAATAACTAGATTTCCTAGAACTGCAAGTTCAAATCACAGCAGGGTAACCTTAGATATTCAATCCATACAAACCAGTACATTCAAACCCACCTGAAACTGGGCACATGTGATTCTTCCCATGTGGAACAGAAACTTATTTCTTAATGAATTATTATCTTACTCCATTATTTGCACTAAAATGACATCTTCGAAGCCCAAGTGAGTTTACTGAATGCCAGCCTGTACCCCAAATGTCCATCACCAGGCATTTATTCAGGTAACACTGCTACCACATTGGACCCATGGAATTACTGCCTGGCCTGCTATGTGCGGGTTTGTTGTACCAGGGCTGGAGCCTCACCATGACCCAACAAACCTACACAATCTGCCCCCTCCATTTAGTCTTCCCAAACATGTTCACTCTCCCAATACCAGTAGCCCCCAAACTGACTCCCACTGTCACCAGTCATCTCAGCTGGTTAATGGCAATCCAAAATAAACAAGTGCTTGACTTCAGACAGACGTGAGAAAACTCTGTGGAAAATTTAGAGCAGCAATGGGGTTCCCTGGCAAGAAAAGCAAAACGCTGAAGGAAGCGAAATGCAGCACGTGTTATGATCATAGTTTTAAAAGAAGTGGGAAAAAAATCCCTCGTACAACTCAACAATCGTCTCTGCCCTTTCCTCTTCCCCTTTCCAAGCAGACTGTAATCAAGATGCCATATGGAAAAGCAAAGAGGCAGCAGAAACTTGATTTTCACACTCAGTCAGGTTAGCATTAAAACAAAGACATCCCCTCCCAGCCTCCTCCGCCAGATGCCTCATTAATGCAGCTCTTGGAGCTCTGCCCAAGGATGGGGAGGAGATGCACTTTGTTTTATTCGAACACTGGGACCAGGACACAGGCGTTTTCAAAATTCCAGCAAGGCTGAAAGACAGACGTCCACCCAAACACCTCAGGAAGCTCAAATGAAGTAGATCTTATATGGGGCAAGGAGAGAGAAAAGATCACCTCTTCAGAGCACTTTCACCCATGTAATTTATGATGCTCACTTAGAAAATGTCTATCCCTTTATCTACTAAGAAACCATAAAGTATCAATGTCTCCCCAAATGCATCCTCCCACTGTGGGATGGCAGCCAAGGTGACAAGTGACAACCAGCACCTGGAGATGGAGGGAACCTCTGGGCGACTTGAAGAACCTGGTACCCAGAACTTGCTCCCTAGGTGGGACTAGGAACTCAACTTGGCAACTGTCTCCCTCCTCGCTAACGCTAACAACCCACCACAACAAAAACTCTTGTTGTGGTTTTAGACCACTTGGGGCCTGGGAGTGCTGGGGGCATCCTGCAACTCGCAGCACATGCAAACCTCATGCTCAGCTCTGGGGAGGGAACCGGTGCTTTTGCAGTGGAAGCTCCATTCAGCATCCCCGAGGCTGCTCTCCCATATGGGATAAGATGCAGGATGAGTAGAGCGTCCTAACCACCTCATTTCCTCTTTCCAGGCAGGTCAGGTACTGCAGTATTTGTTTTGGGAGTGGAAAACCCTAAATCAGCTCTACAGCACCGCATCTGCAAACCCACGAGAGAACAATTTGCGCCATCGGTGGTGGAGCTAACGAAGCTTCATCTGGATTCTCCGATGGCTCACAAAAACCAATCTCCCGCCCTCGCTCTCCCTGCAGCTGGGTATTAACACTGCTCTCCGGTGAGGATTTTTTCAACCAAGACTTTGGTTGAAATGTCAACCCTTTCACTCCGCAGGGACTCTACGGCGAGCATCACTTCCTCCCCCCTGCCTGCTCAGATGAAACCCGTAGGAACGTAACGCATTGGAGTTCATCCCCTTTATTTGGCTGAAATTGAGCAAGGGATTCAGAAGTTATTTTGGGGGAGCGGGGAGGGGTACAGTCACAGTCCTTACGTCAGCTTCTGCCTAACAACAATAGGCAGCTCAGCCTGCACAGTGACAGGTCTTTTTAATCCTTGCACCTCTTAAAGAGCCCTCCATCATTTTGGAGGGTTTCACTCACCCCCACTTCTCGAAGACAAACAGGGCTCACTAGAGTAAACCTGGCTTCCTGTAACATGACAAATTACAGCTGTCATTAGATTAACGCTGCCAGGTCTGGAGCCAAGAACCACACCGATGGACAGGAACCAGGCGCTTATGAATCGAGCAGTTTTCCCTCAGCCTCCTGGAGCTACCCAAAAGGACGACCCCCGGCTTCTCGCCGAGCAGCCTGCAGCCAGGATCCTGTGCTGTGAAGCATTCTTCCAACCCAGCCTGGTTTGGATTCCTTGGGATTTTGGCACTTTGGTTCTATACACCCCCCCGTACCTTCCACACCAGAGTCCCTTCAGTGTTAGATTAACATTAGTAAAATTAAGCCTCCAAATTTCCCCCTTGTCAGGCAGTATCAGTGCTAACATTTTGCAGGGAGGGGGAAAGGCAGACAGGCATGATGACTCACTCTGTGGCCTCAGGCAAGTGCCAAGGCAGAGCCAGGGTATCCATCTCTGCACAGCTCAGTCCTAAACCACCCTCTCAATTATTGTCTCTTCTGAGACAGACACAGACAACATGCACCTGCACTCTGTAAGGAGGGCGACAAGTGATCAACCTGGCAGATTTGGGGCTTCCCACCTGAAGGAAGGACATGGAGCTCGTAACCAGGAGCTCGACAGGTCAAACAGCAGACAACCAAGTGTTCAAAAGTTGCTGCTGCTTTCCCCAGTGCCACCTCCAGGGTCAGCTGCACTCAAATTCCAGCCCACCCAAAGCTGTCCCACAGTCAAGACAATCCCAAAGTCCAAGAGAAAGTCTATGTCAAAGTCAGAACCAAAGCCACATCTCCTGCCTCTCAGACTGCTGGGTGTCCCAGCAGACCTCTTCTTCTCTCACGCAAATATGAACATGAGCAGGAAAACCAAGAAGTCTAAGGTTAAGGAAACATTAGCAGAGGACTTTAGGCCAGATCCACAGAAGATATTTAGACACTTTAACTCCTGCCAAAAAATACCAGGGTTTTTGGCACATATTTAATTTGATAAGTCTGAATTATTGACTTGCTCATCTCAAGGAATCTTGAGGCAGCAAATGGCAGTTATCAGGAGTGAAGTTGGCTCTGCAGATAGACAGCTGTCTTCTCAAGAAATGGTAAAACTGGGAGATCCTGCACAGCCCAGTCAGGAGGAGCCCAGGCAGATGGAGTAACAAGTACTGTCTTGAAGTTGGCCATCTACACCTGCCACTGTTGAAGGATAGAGTGCTGCTCATGATACTCTTTCCTTCAGTTACGTAACACCCAAGCACATCCATGCTCCCCAAATCTTGTATTAAATAAACTAGGTTTGGCCTCAGTAGACTTGGAACACATCTCTCATTCCCACTCCTTTCTGGAAGCTGTCCTCTCCAACATTTCTAGGATGGGCACCTCTATATTCAATGCACAGATGCGCAGACAGCTGGGAAATCACAGCACTACACCAGGAATCAAACTCAGATCAGGCTGGCACAGCTCCTCACAAGGTCAACACCACTGGCTTCAGAATACCAGGTTGGAAGGGACCTCAAGGATCATCTGGTCCAACCTCTCCTGGCAAAAGCATGGTCTAGACAAGATGGCCCAGCACTTACTTGATCTGTTCCCAGGTCTTGGTAGCCAAATGCAGGACCCAGAGATCCTTGTAATGATAGAACTGTTCCCCGTTGGGAGACGCAAACTCCCCGCCAAATACCCACAGCTGCCCTCCAGCTGTGGGCACCACTGCTGCCTGCCAGGAGAAGAAGGAAGAGCTGGGTCAGACAAGGGTTCAGAAACCAGAGACAGGAAAACTTTATCAGTCAAACATGCAGCTGCCTCCAAATACCAGAGAGCAGACAAGTGACAGCAGCCACTTGACAACAGCAGCTCTCTGGGGCTGAAGGAAGGGAAATTTTAAATGCAGGTTACTCATTGTGTAGCACATCTTCCCTCTAGCAAAGCAAAGTTGGTCAAGGAGGTGCGCTCTTCCCACCTCCTAGCGTGCTGAGTTCCAGGTCTACAAATTCAAAGTTCCTTGGGAAGCATCTTTGGATTGAGTTTAACAATTGTTCAAATCTTTCTGTTCACCAAAAGAAAATCTCTGCACAGCTGAGGCTCAGCAACATTTCACCCATCCTTTAGTCACATGAATAGCATCCTGCAAAGACATACTGGGGTTGATGAACTGAGCCACGGGAGGAACACAGATGCTTCCTTCCTCCCAAGACACATCTGACATCCCAGCACCAGGCTGGCAGAGTAACGCAAAGTCTTTTGAAAAAGACCATTAACAGTGCACAATTGCCCTTTGCAGGTTTTGGAGATTATAAAACAACAAACAGCAAAGGAGCCAAGCTGCAGCACAAGTCCAAACCTGATGCTTCCCAAGACCTGAAAAGAATTACTGGTCCCTCTGAAAAGAAAAACAAAAACCCAAAAAATAAACGCCAACCAAAAAGCCCCAACCACAGAAGGCAATGCACAGCGTTTGGACAAGAGGAGACTGTTACTGCTTTGATTACTGCAAGTAGCAGAGTCAGGAGAGTATCAAAGGGGTTTGTTTTTTTTTTTGCACAGAGCAGCACCAAAACACTGTTGCGATGCAAGCTGACAGTTAAAAGCAAGGAGAGAAGAGCAAGGCTCTGCTTCATTAAAATTATCTGCGTAAGAACTAAGGAAGAAGGAAGGAATCGCAAAAAGGAAATTATGTGACTGCAAATTTCTTCCTTGACTGGAACCTCTTCGGTTGTTTACACTATAAACAAATTCTTCCACATGTTTTTTCCAGGGAGCCCATCAGAGATCAATGGAATAATGATTTTTTTCTTCAGAAAGGCTTCATTACCTGCCTGCCTTCCCCAGCAAAGAGGATTTTTACCATCAGATATAATACACGACCATGCCCTGACATAAACCAGCCTATACATGCAACGATTAAACACATGAGAAAATATGGGGTGTGTTTGCAAGTAGGATTCGTGGGAACGTGAAGTCACCTAAACAAAGGGGATACATGCCCGATTTTCATGGGTACCTAGTGCTTAAAAGCTTAAAAGGAAGGTACGTACAACAGCCTGCTCATACTTGCGTGTGACCTTTTGCAAAGCTGCCTCAAAATTCATTACATAGCCAAGTTTTTCCCTTGAACAACTGACAACACCCATCCAGGTTCTCACCTCAGCTCAGCTGAACTGCTCTAACTCTAACAGAGGATCGCGTGTCAGACCAGAGATGACAAATAAGACTGAAAACATGCACACGCAAACCCAGGGACACGCTTCTGTTTACCGTTGAACTGATGTAGAATGTGCATTAAAAATAAAGTCACAAGGAAGACAACAAACCAGTCAACTAATGAGGCTGAACTGTCTCCTGTGCGACTGTAATTATCAGACAGAAACCTTACTGCTGAAGCAGGACGCGTCAGATAGATTTCTCATTTTATTTGTTACAATCCAGTTGCGGTCCCAATTCACAGCCTGCCTGCTCGTTTAGATTCAGCTGCTAGACAGCCACCTGCTGGCTACCAGCACCCAAACAAGCCCCTCTCAACTGCACCCACAAACCCACCTCCTTTTCACCCAGGGAAACGAGGGTTTGAATTGATGGTCTCCTTGTGGAATTTGGCCTCTGAAATCAAGTTTGATTTTAAGCCTAAAAATCAAGTCAGAACCTTTCAATTCCAGACAGGATACAGAGCTCAGAGCAAGACTGGCATAGCGTAACAAGGGTATGTGAACCTAACCAGGGTATGGGATCTTACCAGGAAGCTCTGAAGAGCTTTGGCCATGGGTAGGAAAATAACATTCGCATCCTGTATGGCTGCTTTTGAAATGTACTGGTCACCCAGCCACTTGCTGCGACAGGTAAGATAATCTATCAGACAGCTGGCGAGGACCAAAGACCTGCAAAAAATACAAGTCTTTGGTCCAGTTTCTAATGTGCAGGTGTTCACATAAAGTAAACAAACCCAAACCATCATTACAACCAGGCAGTGACCTTAATGATGCAGGCACCAGAGACGTGAATTCTAGGGGAGAGTCATGATATCCCCGAGAAAATTTAGACAACTTTGTCTATTGTGTTGGCAGACAGAAGAAAAACAGCCCATCTGCCAAGGGGGGCAGGGGGGAAAAAAAAAATCACAACCCAAAGGCAGGACATACACAGTCAGCGCTAATGGCCCATTGTGCTGTACAGCTGGGACACCTGGCAAAGGCCAACTGCTACGTCCTAGCAGGGATATCCTACAGTAATGGGTCTTTCACATTGCTGGAGTGGCAGGATCTGTAACAGCCGTACATGTAGGCCTGTGGGCATTAAGGAAATAATCATGCACAGCAACTCTGCCTTCATAGCACTTTGGTCAAATTCAAAATTATACCCTGACCAGCATTTTGAAAATTCAGTGCCATCCTGGGATCATGGATGGTTGAGCTGGTCCCTATACAATGCAGCAAAGAGAGTTCATCTTGAAACAAAGGGTCTCCCCCATGAGTCCTGCTGACCCAACAGATATAACCCAAATCTCAATTCCACACTTCATTCCAGAGGCCACCCAGTGATCAGAGAGCACAAGCATCTTGGGCAGGCTTGTACAGGCCCCTTCATCAGAAAAGGTGAAGTGACACCATTGGCAGCCCGTTGCAAGGAGAATGAAGAGAAACCAGAAACCCTCAGGGGAGAAAATAAACCAATCAAAACCAAAATCAACTCCCATCCATCTTTAGTGCAGCATTAGAACAATTCCAAGGGCTGCTCTAGCAGCCAGTACTTTACCTGGTGAGCACATCGCCTTGGCGGTGGGTTGGGGATCTCTACTTTAGACCAGCTGTTCTTCCGGATGTTGTAAACATACAGATCGTTATACAGGTACGTCTGTTAGAGAGGAGGAGAAAATACACATCACCACAGCTCTCCACTGGACAGGGACAGTCTGCCTAAGCACAGGCATGCCTGAGGGAGGGTTATCTGTGAGTTTGGGGGAGAAGGAGCACAGCACCAGCTTTGCAAAACAATGGATCACCTGCCTCATCAGGCAGGGAAGGAGAAGAACAGCCTCCTCCACTAGACTGGGAGTCAGCAACTTCTTCCAGAGTGATCCACTGGGCTTTCCAGTTTCCCAAACCCTTGGTTAAGCCTCTGAGGTATGAGGACTTAAGAAGCTGGAGCTTAACACAGATATGCAGGTGAAAGTTGCCCAAACTGCTGCTCAACTCCAGAGACAGAACAGCTTAAGTTAGTGAAGCAAGCAGAATTAGTTTTGCACATCAGACTGGTTGACCCTAAGGCAGTCAAATTTCATGGGCAGGCTTGAGTTTTCAAGCTACAGTATGTACAACTTCTTATAAAGATTGATTTGTCTCCAGGAGCGTAATAAACACTTGCAACTTGCAGAAATTCAGTAACAGGAGAGCCCACTGCAAATATTTGCTACTGTACACATCTCCAAGGCAGGCAATGCCTTACCCACAGCAAATCTGCAGAAATATCTTGTTTGGAAAGGCTGAAGATAGAGATTCTTCAATAGTTATCAAAAATGAGGGGCAGATATGGCTACAATTAAGTCTGGAGAAATTATGAAGCCCTGAAATATTGATGCTGAGACAATCACTCTGATTCCTTAATGGGTTCTAGCATGTCTCCTTCCTGTCAACTGTTCAGGGCATGAGACAGGATCACAGCAGAATTAAAAGGCTATTTTGCTCTCATTCAGGGACAAATACATATTTTATGACTGCTGCCTAGAATTTCGCTTAAAATGACACTCATGCAAATTACAGTAAAACGCAGGGAGAGGGTAGAATAGAGAAGAAAAAAAAAATGGAAGTATACGTTACTTTTTGGCCATTGAAATATTCACCTCCAAAAAGGATCAATTCGTCTTTTTCAGGGTGAGCAGAGAGGGAGCCATTCAGCCTGCAAAAGAAAAGAGGGATGGCCAAAACAGTAGATGTGTAAGAGTCTTGTAAAACTCAGAAGCTCGCAGCCTTTAACACAGCTAGCAGTAGCACCTCTGCCCTCTAGCCACAAAGGTCTCTCCATCATCTGCCAAATTACTAGGCTGTGATATTCACCCCAGGGCTAAAAACTCCTCAAAGAAATTAACTTCTTAACAACTTCCAGCAAGATTAATTTGACACTGTCTGAAATCTTCGCCTATTTTAGGAGCACACGTTTCACTGTCATTTAACATGCCTTTTGACGTGAGCTCTTGAATTTTAATGCTGGTGTGTCAAGAACAAAAATTACTTTTATGAGGGCACATAACTATGGGTAGAACTGGGCTGTCTCCTATCAACTTATCTGCGTCATTATGCTGCAGTCACCACTGGTCATTGCTCATCTCCACACCATCAAAATGTTTTGCACCATGCGGAGACAGATCCCTACCACTAACAAGGAGGAACTAACTGACCACTGTAATGCCCCTGTGAGATTCATGTACTGACCTGTCCCACTACACCGAGAGAAAAACAGATATCACAAAGAAAGGCATTTAGTTAACAAGCCACAGGAAACAAATACAAGACCTAGAAGTATGTGGACCCCCAGCTCCACTCGATAAAGTGTCTTGTATCTCATGACATTCTTTTGCTTCTTACGTCCTTTCAGCTTTCTAGTCCAAATCCAAAACTTCCTCTTAACTCTTAATTTTCCTCAGAGCCCTGTAATCTAACCCTGCTTTAACTCCTTTGTGTTGAATGATTAAAAAGAAGATTTTAAGGCCAAAAAAATGCTTTTGGCCCCTTTTTTAACCAGGGATTCAATGTACCAGGTATTTTATAACTCCAGATACCACCTATGCCAGATATTATGCCTTCCACTGTCAGGAAATAACTTTACATCAATAAATTTCATTAAAAGTGCCATCAGTTGTTGTGTAAGCGATAGCCAAAGTCTCATACAATCTCTTACCTGGGTGAGGGAGGTGGGCAGGATGACTCAATTACTTGGGTCTTTTTAGCATCCAAACTCTGGAATTCTGCTATCAGGGCTTCAAGATCCTCCTGAAAACAAAAAACCAGACATGAGTTCCTTGACATGCACAGAGCCACCTGCACACCACATGAAACCAGTACTGACCCTCACGATTTCTCTTTTTTAAAAAAAAAAAAATTGTCTGCTTCGGTTCCTTTCATTCAGCTACAAGAAATGGATCCTGAGTACTGCCACATATGCTTCAAAGACTGGTCTCCTCAAAAATGCTAACAAGTTGCTCAAAAATGCCCTAAAAGAATAAATTTTTATGCAAAGTGTATTTAGTGCACACCTGCTATTCCTGCCACAGAAACGCCCACACAAATCAGCAAGTAAATGCAAATAATTTAAGCCCTAACAAAGTGATGAGCAACTACATGCTACAATCCAGACAGTCGTCTTCTTTGTCTGCAATGGAAAAATGCCTAAATGGAACTGGAAACTTTTCAATTCCCAGCTTGTACTTCAAGTAGAGAGAAACCTGCGCGTATTTTTTTTCCCCTTTCAAATTCTGTCAATTAAAAATAAAAGCTGACTTCAAAACTGCCAATACACCGAGTTGCAAGGGCAGACGTAGGATTGCAGCTATGGGGAGTTTCTGATCCACGGTCTCTCCTACAACCCCCATTCGCTCACCACCTCCCTTCAGTTAATATTTCTGAAGGTGTGCCCAAAGACAAGATTTCTAAAATCTGGGGATTTTTGCCTCTGCTCTCCTCGCAGCCAGTGTACACATACACAGGCACTTCTCATGTCTTAAGTTCTGAATTATGGTGGCAACACCACGTTTTGACCAGCCAAAGGTAGCTGTTCCGAGGGCTAAATATAAGCACCCTCTTTAGGAGTGGAGATAAACATTTTAATTTGCCTTTAAGACCAGAAAGAAAGGATGGGGGAGACGGAAGGCAAGAAGGACCCTTAAACTGCATTGTCTTGTTTCCCTTTTACAGCTGCTGTCACATGCCGCACCCAGCTTGTCAGCGATATGGCAAAAATCTTCCTGGCAGCGATTTTCACTTCACCTCTTACCCTCTTTTCCCCTTTTCTGAGCGCCCTCGCACACCGGCGCTGACAGGCGCGCAGCCCTTAGCCACACGCTGTCCCGCAGGTGTGAGGACGAGCGTTTCTTTTCCACCAGGACGGCCCTAACACTGACCCCAAAAGTTTCACGAGGTGTGCGCTGACCTCAGAACCCCTCCACATGAACATGTTGTGCCGGGCTGATGAGCTACAGGCCCCTAAGTCACTTCACCACGTTACAGCTCCCTGCATCTGGATGAACTATAAACTCTTTTGCTTTCAACCTGAAACACCCCTGACTCCGACCCACTCCCCCAACCCCCCCGGGCCTCCTCCAGCGACGGTTTTCCCTTCAGGCTCCGCTTCACAAAACTCCCCGAGACCCGTGGAGGGCCCAAGGCAGCGCCGCAACGCCCCAGAGCAGGCCCAGGCCCCGCCAGCCGGGGCTACCGGAGCCCCCCATTCCCACCACTCACCTCCTCCTTCTTGGCCCTGCGGGACACCTTCCTCTCCATCTTCGCGGCCGTCTTCTCGGCCCCCTTCCCCTTCTTCTCCCGCTTCCCCTTCTTCCCCATGGCTGAAAGGCCGGGCTAGGCCGCGCGGGGAGCACCGCGCTCGCCGCACCGCGCTGGCCGCCCGGG
>NW_020799114.1:2396291-2417805 GCF_003259725.1 Athene cunicularia | reverse complement strand
GGAGAGGCCGGACCGCGGCTCCACGCAGCGCCCGCCACCCGCCCTGAGAGTCCAGGCCCCCCTTTGACACAAGTGCCGATTTATTCCTGCCCCGAGGAGACCATTGAACCCACAAAATGGCCCCCTCCCCTCACACAAAATGGCCCCTCCCGAGGAAGCCAGGGGCTTAGGGGTCACCTGAAGGCTTGAGGCAGGCCAGGGGGAGGCTTTCTGCAGAAAATCCGGACGAACCGCAGGCAGAATACCTCAGGGATTGGGGGGCTGTGCAAGCGTTTGCCTTTTCAGCTGCAAAGTTTTGGAAATGGGGTTTATGCAGGCCAGTCTCGGAGATCTGAGGCGTTGGGGAGCCGAAGGAAACGGTGGGCACTGTGAGGCGATGCCGGGCACCTGCTTTTTTCCCTTGGTGGTGGGGAAGGAGTAATGATTATTTGTTTTTTCACATGGTATTTCACACAGATGCTGAGCCCAGCTAAAATTTCTGGGAGAACGCCTACTTTGAGCACCTAACCAGCGTGACAACTGTAAATACGAGTTCACATAAATCTTCCAGCTGTGAGTTTCCTTTCATCCCCCTGCGCTTCAAAATTGCTCTTATGATTGTTTCTCATTTCCAAGGAAGGAGTGCAATCATTATGTTTTTCACTGGCTACCCACAAAAAGCCCACACTGTCTGGAAGCAGGGCGATTTTCATCCCTGTCCAACCCACCGCCTAACCCCAAACCAGTGAGGATATCCACTGAAGATACAGCTCAGTGCCTACCAAGCTAACCCAAACATCCAGTACGTGCTGTGGAAATTGCAGGACGGATCCCGTGCTTTGAAAGTCTGCCTACACTTGAACCTCTGATCCCGGATACACAGCCCTGAAGCACAAAGGGAAGAGCTGGGAAAATATTTTTGAGGTTGCAAGCAACGTACATCCCGACCAGCATTTTGTTTGTCTGGTCGTTCTGAAAACATTGCGGTTACAACTAAAGCTGCAGCGTGTCGATGTTTATGCTCAGGAAGCCAACAGAAAGCTACCGCGAGCCCGGGTCAAGTGAACGGGGCAATTTCTCAGCCGATATAAGGCGCAGGAGCTCTGCTGAGTTCCCTGGCACTACACACAGGCTAGGAAGTCTCCCTGCTGCTTCTTGGTTTTTAACCTCAAAAAGACACCAGTGTGTGAAAAAGCATCCCCTCCTGATGGCTGTAGGAGTTTGGTCACTGATTCCTCTGGGGCCAGATCGTCTTCTAACTCTTTTTAGGGGGACTTTGAAATGAAAAAGGCTGAATCTTTGTGAAACCTGCTCTTGAAGTCTTCACCAGGCATCGGTTTACACCACCTCCTGCACACCCCACTCCTCCTGTCCCCATTTGCATCGGCCTTGTTGGTGCTGCATCATCCATGGTTATTTCCATAACTGAGTGTGCTGAGACCCTCAGCTCTGTGAGCTCAAATTGCATTCTCAAAACTTTTATTTTCCATAATTCTGAGTGTAGTTTCAGATGTTCGGGGTCATTTGGAGCTAGCCACCACGTGGGGAACTGCGTGGGGTAGAACATTCTTGGTGTGAGTTCTCTGATCTCTTGAACTATATAGTCTAGTTTCTCATGGTTTATGTGAAAAAAAAAAAAAAAGAGGATGAAAGGACAAAGAAAACTTTGCACTGTGCTTTGAAAATACAAAGAACAGTATAAGCATGAAACAGGGCATGAACTTCTCAGGGATAAATATACCCTGTTCCACCATGGTGAGCAGTCCTGGTGTAGCAATGATGGTAACTGTTAAGAGATGCATCTTCCTTGAAGAGATCCGATGGACACCTTGACTGTACGGATGAGACTAAAGATTGTGCCATGAGAGCACCAGTGCCCCCAAACATGAATTTAAGACTCCAAAACCAACTAAGGTGAGCTCTTTTCACAGGCTTCCCATCGCCCTGAACGGGAAAGGCCACTCCATATTCCCACACAACATGTACGGATGTACTCCTACACGTTCACACAAACATCTTCACACAGCTGGCAGACAGATGTGCACTCCCAAACACGGCCGAGCTCAGGCACACACACATGCTCCCACTCACAGATGTCTTCACACTCTCGTTTCTGTTATGTCTCAGGTTTTGTTTCCGCTTTGTTTTGAGGGACATAGCATAAGCTCGGCTTTGCCTGTGCTTGCACATTTCGTTCTACTGCTCTGAAGTTGTCCTATGCTGTTATATCTGGCAGCCTGTCTCCAGTTCTGACCTATACAAAGAGCACGTGGTTTGACTTTGTTATTTTTTTATAGTCTGGAATATGCTCATTCAACAGGATGGTAAATCCAGCTGTATCAGCAAAGTAAAGAATAACAGGCATGAAAGCTTCAGAAAAGACTCAAAAGCTTTTTCCCACAAGTCTTCTTTGTGCTCTAACACTTGATTTATTTTTCCCTTGTTAATGCTTTCTGAAGCCAGTAGCAAGGAAGGAATTAATGACACAGATTAAGCGGGAGGACATGCTGACAGCACAGTAACTAAATCAACCAAAAATGCATTGCAGTTGTAGGAAGAGCTGGTGTGTTAGAGTATTCTGACACGGTCTGTATAGAAAGATGAGAATGAAGATAAGCCCTGCAAACAGAGAGAACTGTGGGGCTGCTGAGCGGGGACCACTTCAACCACGCAGGGATCTACCACAATGGCATTTTGATGTAGGCCCTGCAGAGCAAGAGGAGAGAGCTGCAGGGAAACACAAAATCATGCCCGTCTAACACCTTGGAGAGGATTAGCAGACTCAGGGCTCCAAGTGCTGCATGTGCCCTGGGACACGTCAGGATGCCCAGGAAAAATAATTTTCTTCAGCTGCTCTGTGGTGTATAATTCATGCAGGAAAGCGTCATGTAACAAGTCAAAATACAGGTCCCTTGGTCTCCTCCGGGCTCTGGCTGCAAATTTCCTCCTCTGCACATGTAAAATAGGGAGGAGAAAAGCAGAAAAATGATGACCCCCAGGTTCTGATGACAGCGTTTCAAAGTCATTCATCTCCAAAAGCAAATACAAGTGGCGGTCAAGGGCACGTCCATAGCCAAGGCTCACTTTGAAAAAAGTCCCTCATGTCAGAAAGTCTGCAGTTTTATTCTGTGGAGGCCCCTCAGCCCCTGCTCGTGCCTTTAGTGCCTGAAAGTGGATTGAACCAGGTAAGGCGGCTGTTGCGAGTCAGCAACAGTACTTTGCTCTATTCAAGGCTCATTTATAACCAGAAGCTGATAATATCTCATGGTCATTCAATTGGCTTCCTGAATTTTCTGTTTTGAAATTGGTGCTTTAATATCGTGAAAACAGAGGAAGCAGAGGCTTCCCTGGAGGGAATTACAAAGTGTGGCTTTATTCAGATACACATCCCAAGGGACATCAATCTAAATCTATGAGCAAATTGTCACACTTGAAGCCACAAATTCTCAGTGAATCTCAGTGAATTCTCAGTGAAAGCCCTTACTTTTGCCATTCCAGTGGGGCTTCGCTGGGTTTTCTGTGTTTTTGAAAACTGCAGAGATAGTATTAAAAAGCAAGAGAGAGGAGAAGAGTGGCTTAGAAATTAATTTCCGATCATCAATGATAATGCATCAATCTTACATATTCTAGATGAGGATTTTATAGCACTCTGGTGTTACAGCACTAATCATTAGCTTCAATACCATTAATTGAGGAAGATGGCAGGTCCAGTCAACATGTAGAAAACACCTAGAAGGAATAAAACACAGACATGGTAAAATAAATTCTCACCTGAATCCACCACTGATCTACAGCAGATAAGTAAGAATGTCTCCACCACTGAGCCAGAGTAAATGAGCGTGCCTCTCTGAGCTCTGGTTTTTAAAGTGCAGATGATTCCATTTCAGCACCAAAATGAACAGCTAATGCCTAAAATAGTAAGTTTGGTTTTAACGTCAAACTCAGCCCCTCAACACCATATTTCTGCACATACGCAGCTTACTGAGCCTGGCTGTGTTTTCTTTGTTTTTAATTAATTTACTCGCAAAGTGCCAGGACGAGAAGCATAGATATAGAGCAGGAAGCATCAATATGTATTTCCTGCTGCAGTGTTTCATTCTTCAGCGTCGTGCCAGGCTCATTTGTGAGAGTTCTAGGTCTGAAAACAGGGTTGTTTTGCACAAGCACCGGTTCTAGCCTTGAAGATGAAATAGAGGCGCCTTCTCAGGGTAGTCAGATATTCAGCTCAGCGATAAGGCTGATCAGCGTTTTAAGGGTAGCCATGTACTGGGAGAAATCTGTACTTTCTGATTTGTGTAAAACAGCTGAAACTGCCTGCAAGGGTGATGAGTGAATGCTGATTGCCTCGTCCTGCCAAGAGATCCTGTTCCTGGGGCACGCACCTTCTCTTCCAGAGAGCAGCCCAAGACTACTGAGTTATTTCAGCTGTTCGCCGTGAACAGCTGCCACGTAAGAAAGGTCTGCTCGCACTGCTTACTGAACATGCCTTTCCAATTCACCACCACGCTCATAAGCACCAGAATCCAGAAATTCTTTTCAAAGGAAGGTTTTGCTAACTTAATAAAAGCACATGTGCACACACACACACACATATGAGTAAACACAGGAGGACAGGACTCTTGGAGGCACTAAAGTTTTCATGCTATGCAAGTCAGCCTCTGCAGACTTCCCCGTAGAGCAGCCAAATTCTTCTGCCTGGGTCACAGCCTTCTGTTGCTTGTCCTTTTTCAGACATCACAGATTGCTGCAGGGACAGGTCTTTGCTTCCGCTATTTCATCAGAGCGGCTTTGATGATGGTATTTCTAGTGTGCAGCGTGTCCGTGGTGTCACTGAGTCATGGCAGTATTTACCAGCCCAGCCTTGAAGCTGCTCCTGATTAAAATGCTCCAGCAGCTGCACAGAAAATCTCTGTCCAGCTATTGTCACGTCTTTCTGTGACATTGGCCCCCATCAATCTGCTCGAGTCGGTGTGCCAGTGCCCAGAACAGTGATGAGAAAGCAGAAATCTTAAGGCTGTCTTTACGTCTGTCCTGAATCTTTATTAATTAGGCTAGTGAACCATTAATTAGGCTACTTAAGCTTCTTTAGAGCTGCTTAATCTTCACTGTGTAGGGTTCACAATATCAGGGATGGAGTCTGGCTGATACCAGCTGAAACTCTTTTTCCTTACCTGTCATCAGGCTTGGTTTGCTCTATTCCCGTTTTCTTTATGAACATGTTTTGATATTTTTCCACTCATTTATGTACCAAGGTGATGCACCAGCACCCCCTAAATGCCAGTGTCATTGCACAGGTCACCTCATCCTGGGGTCGGGGTTTGGTAGAGAGATTAGGTCCAGGTGCACAGTTTGGGACTCAGCCCTATTCACAGCACTCCAGGTATCTTTGAATCCACTTCGGTTTTTCTAAAGAGAAGTATCAGTAATTCGGTGAACTGGGTAGAAAAGAAGTGAGTAAAAGGAAACTCCAGAAAGCCTGGGGTGAGAAGTGAGTTTTGGAGAGGAAAGGTCAAAGAGCAAAGCCACCAAAAATACCTTAAAATCCCCTGTGCTTATGTACACAACCATTTTCCCCTCCATTATTCAAATTCTAAATCTGATGCAACCCAGACTGGAATGTAGTAAGACTTGTAATGGCTTCCGTGTCCCACCAGATGTCAGCTCCTCTGCAGAGAAGGGCCCTGAGCCGGCTCCCACCGCACCATGGTGCAAGAACTGCTGAGACGTTGCATCATCTGCGGAGGTGCAGAGCTCTTGCTAGTGAGAAACGGATAACCAAGCCCAGGGCCAGGCTTCACGATGCGAGGAGAACAGCAGCACGATGTACTTCAGTGAACGGAGGTTGTTTCGATGAAGAAAGCCTCCATGTTTCAGTTTCTCCAAGTTTTCAATGAGTCAGGTTGCCTCCCTCTTAGTAAATCCTCAGGAATTAAGTGGCAGAGAAAGCGGTTCCAGTGGGGACTCAGTATTAATCCGATGTTGTTGCTTGCCTAAGAACAAGTCCATGCACATTCATTTCACCCAGGGAGGCTTATTCTGCCATGAGGTGCCTGAGCAGCCCATGCTGGGCTACTGAGATACACCAACTCCAGGGCTGGAGCCTGCAGTGGGTTTGCAGGTGCTGCTTTCTCCTGGATGCAAAGGACTGGCCACTGCATACGGTTATCAGTCCTGTTTTCCCTCAGTAAGCAGATACAAGTTCACTTAAACACAATCAGTGGTCTATTAATACCTAGCCGACACTCAGTTCCCATCACAAACCCCTTCATCACAAGATCTCAGAACATTTTAGAGGATTCTTCCACTTTAACTGAGAATGAGATACTGGGGGCAAATGATATCCCCAGTAGCATGAAGGCAGGCTGTGGCAGAGCAGGGTTTAGTGTCTCGCCTGGCTTTTGTTGCAGTCACCAGGATTGTATCTCGATACAATGCTCTCATTCAGGTGCTCTGAAGCACCAATTTTCCTCCGTCAGTTCGTAAGGGAGCACATCAGCCTGGTCATGGTGGCTCACCCGGCTTGCTCTCACGGCGGGGAGACCTTGTAGTAATCTCATGGCAGGTAGGGTGAGGAGGTAGGCTTATATATTAGCAGGGAAAGGTTTAACTTAGACTCTAGAAAAAACTTACTGGCTGCCAGGCAAGTGAGACATGACAAGAAACTGTCTGGGGTGGCTGTGAAATTTCCAAAGACCCTCTGAGACAAATGTCGGGCAAAGATTGTTCGAGCGAGTCAATCTGCCTTGTGGCAAGAGTGGATGTGGGTTGTTTCTCATTGTTTTCTCCAGTGCCTGACTTCTAAAATTTTTTACAGCTGAGGAAGTAAAGGATAAGCATTGGCCATTAGTGTTTGCTTTTTACCTACCTCAGCCCTGATAACAGTGACACTGATGAAATTAATTCTGTTTTATCTTCACAAAAAGCCACTGACCCCAGCTTGATGGGTGAGTAGGTTTTTCCACAACTGATTGGCATTTGCTTTTCCTGGTAGTGCTGTGACAGCTCTTGGGATCAGATTATCTACTTACTGCCATACCTGCTGCTGTCACCTTTATTTGACAAGGCTTTACCAGGCTGAGCAATGCACTGTGGAGGGATTTGGTATGTTCTGCTCCAGTTCAGTCTGGTTTTGTTAGTCCCTCCATAAAGATAGCTCCATACATTCCTTATCATGCTAAACATTTGCCTCCAGGAAATAATCACCCTGGCAAGATTCCTTGTGGCTTTGCAAAAGAAAAGAAAATATTTGTTCATTCTCAATGGCTTCAAAAGGTACACTTGGGTCATGTTCTCCTAAAGCATTAGCCCTCGGGAGAAGGAGCTGCTGTAGTGGGGTCTGGACTTTGGTTTGATGGTGTTGGTTGTGGGTGAGCATGAGAATCTGAGCAGGATTCTGGGGAGATGCATGCTCCGTGGTTGCAATTATATCGAGTTGCCTCTTTTTCACTCTTCCCAGTGAACCCCTAAAAACTCACGGACCCTCTAGGGATGGTTAGCAATTTAGGGGCCATGAAATGCAGATAAAATGTTCTGTTTTCCTTCCAGCAGAAGACTGTGTTTCACCTACAAAGCCCACCACCTTATCAAAATACTGTTCGTTTGCACTGAGTGTTTGGATAGATCGAAACCCTAGCAATTAGTGTAATTTAGTTTTTAAAAGATGACATCACATCCACTTCTGAGCATATTTCAGGGTGTTTTTACAGACATGATGCAATAGGTGGTTGTCCCATATCTGTCTATCTATCACTGACTCGTTTTTTAAAGGAAAAGTTTAATTTTAACCACAAGCTGCAATCCCAGTAGAAACAATATCCATTAGCAGCTTTTCTATCACACATGTACTGCTTTCTCCTGGAAATAACCATCTTGGTTTCCTGACCCGTGATGTCATTTCTTTTACTAGAGAAGAAAGAGTTACACAGGAAAGCAAAAACCAGATCTTGGTGATATGTCACAGCGGGCTTTTTTCTGTGCTGCTTGAATGAAAAGCACAGCTTTATTATTAAGATAACCACGTGAAAAACAATCTGACACGCCACACATGATCCATTCTGCTGATGAAGCAGATGGGAATTAGGTCCCGTTTCAAAACCAATATTTACTCTGATATCTGCCGCTTGCTCTGCTGCGCTGTCTGGCAAGGATCAGGAGTGTAAACGGGGTTTCTATGGTGGCTGTTGACACTCAGGCCAGCTTCACGCTTTCCCACAAGATAAACTGTCACATTACGGGACTGAGGTGAGAAGCAACCCAAGAGCACAAGGGAGGGAGCTGGGTGCCCGGGTCTGGTGGGCTGCAGGGTGCCCGTTCTGGAGCTGCTCCTCTTGCCCCGGCTGTCCGCACGCCAGCCGGCGGGAGGGATGGGTTAGAGTCCCATGCAAAGGGCGAGCTCGGATTTAATACAATTGCTTTTCCCTGCTCTCTGGGTACAAAGTGAGAGACCAGGACAGGCGCCGGGAGGGAGAGCGGAACACAGGGGATGTACCTGTGCAATGCCACCTGCAGAAGCTGCCCATTCCCCTCTGCTGCCTTCATGGAGAGGGTCCTCCTGCTCACTTGTGGCACTGAGGGATGCCGGGCCACTAAAGAGAGCACAGGTATTTCAAGCCACCATGAAATAAAGATGCTGTGCAGCCCACAGCAGGGCAATGAGTCCTTCTGTACCACACTGCTGGCACGGGACATCCAGTGGAGAGCTCTGCCAGGAAGGTCATTTCTTCTGCGCAGAGCTGTTAGCTCACGGGAGTCATGTTACAGCTTTTTAGCAGTGGGAATCCGTACGTAGCAAAGAGATCTGGCGATGCTCTGGACTGCAGAGCAGCTATCAGGAGAGGCACCAGGCACAGACTTGCCTGGTGAAGGGCTCAGCTGGAGGCAGGCATGGGCTGGTGCTGCGGTTCCTCATTCCTACCAAATCCTTCACCTTTATCCACTGCACCTGGAGGCCAGCGGGGTTTGAACAAGCCGGTGGTTATTTGTTGGGGAGAGGCAGTGAGCCAAGCGCTGCCTGCACCTGAGGCCACGAGGGGAACCTCACCGAACCTGGCTGAGGAAAATCCTTTAGCTCCAGGTGGTAACTCCATAGGTCTGAAAACCTGGGGAACTTCACCCAGACAGTGCAGAGAGTTCAGGTTGGCCTTTCAGCAGCAGTATCCAGAGCCTTTGCTTTCCAAGGTGGGGGTGTTTGTACAGGGGAGGGTTGCCAGCTCCTCTGCCTGCCCCACCACCAAACACGCACCCGGCACAGAAGCTCTTCCCAACGTGCCTTTTGCTCTTTGATCTAACGCAGGATCGAGATCCCTTTTTCATTTCAGGTCAATTTTCTTCTTTGTCTCCAATTCCCCATCTCTTCCTAAGCCCTGCTTCTATCTTGTCTGGCTAGAATTAACCAGCCTTGAGATTAATTTTATCCTTTCATCTCTGTGCTATTTTATCAGAGATGGGTGGGAGAGGAGTTTCCTCCATGTCTATGCTTTCTTTCCAACACAGGCCCTGAGAGGGTCTGAACCTGCAGCCGCTGTGGGTTGCTGGCTGCAGCTCCCCATCCTGGCAGGATTTCGGGGGTGAGGATACAGCAGGTCAACCCTCACAGCACTCACGGGGCTTGGAGCAAACCACCCCAAAACACCAACGCACCAGGATCAGGAACTGGCGCCGGGGAGCCCGTGGCACACAAAGCAGGGTGTGCAGCTCCACAGAAAGGCTGGAATTCATTTAATAAGGGCAAGGAAAATCAAATGAGAGCATCCTTCCCTGCCTAACCCCCTGCATGAATCAACAGAGCTGGCTCCAGCATCCAAAAGCTCGCAGGCTGAAGCCTTTTACAGGTGAGAACAGGCCACAACAAGGTGGTGGTTAAATCCCCAATACTTGCAGTAAACTGTGTTCTCGTTCTGTAGCAAAACAACCCGTTTCTGAGACACCGTTACAGCTCTGCCCTGAGCAGCCTCGTGGCTGCTGGCTGGAGTATAAGGCTCCTTTCCTGCAAAACGGAGCGTCCCATGAGGAAGTTTGGGGGAAGTTTTGGGGGAAGATGGGGCAGAGCTGTGCCTCCGCGGGCACTTGCTCACCCTGTAGGCTGTGAAGTGGCTCCTGCTGTTTTCTTCTGATGCAACAGCCCTTGGTAGCGTCTTGCATCAGACACTGAAGTGGCTGCAAGGCCGTGGCTAGAATTAGGCGGGTGTAAAAGTGGTTTTGCTGACTTGTTTTCTTGTGCTGAGGGTAGGGAAGAAATCCAGATGGTGTTTGGCCCACACAGCGAGAAGAAAATCCCATACAGAATATTTTGCAAGATTTGGGGGTTTATCTCATTTGACTTGAGTGCAGGATGTTCTCTCAAATTTGTTTTACTAAGACAGACAAAACCTGTTTAACCTTTGCTCAGCAGTGATAGCACCTGCTCAGAAATTCCACCCTAGAAAAAAAGACTATTTTTGCTTGTTTTCTCTCTTTTACTTTAAAGTATTAATTTTAATTAAACATGGAAACTAAAGAAAATCTAGAGAGGTTTGGGGTTTGCAGGCTTTCTAACTAGGTGATGCCAGGCTTCTGGCTTTTTCTAGAAAATATTAGAGGTATATGAAGAAAACAAACATGAACAAGCAACAAAAGGATTTTTCCATCCCTAAATGCTTCCTCTAAAGAAAAAACATGACCGGCAATAATAATTTTTGATTACTCGGAGGGGCTGATCGACACTGGGATTATTGTGGCTTTAAATGGCTTGCTTCTAGGAACTGGCGTTTTTATTTTGAAGCAATTATTTTCTCTACCTGAGGAAGGACTGTCCAATTAGCAGCTCATCAGCCCAGATCTTTCCGTTTGGCTGCGTTCTGAGGTTCCTGCTCTCCCCCTGTGACCACCACGCTGTCTAGAGCCAACGCTGATTCCTGCAGGAATTGCACAACCCAACGTGTCATGTGAGAGCTTCAACTCTTTACATTGTGGAAAGCCAGCGCCTCTCTGAAAAGTCTGTTCAAGCAACTTTGTCAATCTGTTTGGTTTGGTTTTTGGTGTGTTTTTTTGTTTTGTTTTGTTTTGTTTTGTTTTGTTTTGTTTTTTATAACTAATGCGAACACAATGTTGGCAAATGGCTAAACACCCTTCAGCAGGAGCGAGGCTGCAGCTGGGCGGCCGGGCAGCAACAGCAGCGTTAGGAGCCTGCAGGGAGCTCAGCCTGGCACGAGCATTCCCAGCCCAGTTCCTGCAGGTCATCGGGACGTCTGGAAAATCCTCTAAAGATCCAAACAACCAACTTCAAACACGCAAGAAACAGTGAAACTGTGAAAAGGTGGCAATGCCCAGCATGTTGGGCAGCTAACGCTCACCAAAGCGTGTTCCCTTTGGGTCCCTGTGGCTTTTTCCTTGATCCAGGCAGCTCTCCCCGAGCCGTGCCCACGTCCCAGTGACTTGCAGGCAGCTTTCACGGCTGCCAGTGCCTGGCAGAGGGGCAGGGCAGGGCTGACTGCCAAGTCTGGGCATCCTTTTCGGTCCTTGCAGTAACGCCTGCAAACTGAGCTCTTTCTTGCACCTCTTTGGCTGGCCCGACGTCCCCATGGCCGCACAACCGCTTACCCAACTGCCGTTGATACAACCCCAAAATGTTCAGCTTGATTTTCTCAAGGCCTGGTGTAGAAAGATTACATGTCGGTTTTATTATCTATGTTCGATTGGTCTGCTGATTTTTGTTTAATGAAAGCCAGGGCCAGCAGCAACCCCATTTCAAGTCCTTGCAGGCCCAAATGTGTTTTGCATATTCTTTATCACGTGGAGACTTGCAGGGCTTTAGACTCTATCGACTGAGCAGGAGCTTCACCACCCGCCATTCTCTCGGCAGAGGTAACACATCCCCTCCAGACATTTTTTTTTTTTTTCTTTTTAACTGGTCTGGTGCCTTGCTGCTCTCAGATAGAACATGCACCAGCAACTCCATGCAGCTCGTTACACCACAAAACCTCCCAAATACCTGAGATGCCCGGACCTGATTTACGAGCTCTGCAAAGCCACAGGCTGAGAGGGACGAGCTCGCTGGCCCTTGCAGCACACAGCGGTTACACAAGGCCGAGGAGCTGCATGGGGAGAGGGGGAGCCCAGGATTTTTTTCCAGGCAAGTTAGAGCAGAAATTATCTCACTGAAATCCGGAGCCAAACTCCTGGAGACGTTGACCAAACCAGCCAGAAAACTGGTCCAAAGTGGAGAACACATTCTTGTTCCCACCGTGTAGTTACGCTGTTAGAGTTTGTACAGGCTTGTTGCCACATCCTTAGAATCTGCTTATGGCACTTCGCGTGCACAAAGCTCAGTGTCTTTATTTTTATTACTCAATTTTGTGATAATGCTGTTGACTGCTCTGGAGGCTACGAGATTCATAACTTGACGCGGTTACAGCCAGTACCTCATTTTCAGAAGTCTGGAGAGGTCTTTGATGACACTCTGCTCGGAGCTAGCTTTGAATTGTGCAAAGAGCCTGGCACAATGCATGGGCAGAGCACATATAAAGACCTTCTGCCCACCGCGGCTGCTTTGTAACCTGTGCACGTCCCTGCCACTGCCGGCGATGTGACCTCGCTCTGGAGAACAGTGACAAGCGATGACAACCCATGCGGAGGAGCTGGGACATCAGGACAGGATCCTCGAGCTGGAGCATTTCAGTGCTCATTGCCCTGGCTGCAAAGGGGAGGCAGGGAATCAGTTCCAAAAGGAGGTGTTGAAAAGAGCTCTTAATACAAAAAAAATCATTCTTTTTCCTACGTAATCTGTCATCCCGCTTGTTTCCGTTGTTTCAGGCGCTGTCCCTCACTCCGACATCCTTCCCCTGCTCAGCGCCGTGCCAGCTCCATCCAAACCAGGCTGCTGCTCGGCTCTTTGCCAGCCAACACCGCTGCCTCGGCTCCTGGTGCACAGGGTGGGGAATTGGATTGTGCCGAAAGCGCTTTCAGCTACCCCAAACCTGGGGCTGAGCTCCCCAAGGCACGTATTTAACAAGACTAAAGGCAACAGCTACATTTTCTGCTCCAGCAAACTTTGACTGCAAGCTGACCTTTGGGGACAGGGTGCTGGCAGAGCTCTTCACGTGAACATGAGCGGCCCCAGAAGGACAGTGTCTGAAGGATAAGTTAGTTAAATCAGGAAAGACAGGCTCAGAAAAGAGGAATTGTTGTTTCTTACTTCCTTGGTCTTTTAACTCCATGTAGGGATTCAAATGTAGATTTCTCTTTCTCATTGTGCAGATTGGATAAGGACCAGGGGAATTTCCAGCAGTTACTGCCCTGCCTGACTGAGGCAGCGCTTTTTATCTGTTCTCAGCAGGTGGGCAAGATCCTTTGCAGCTGGGAAACTGAGGCATGGCCAGGAACGATGGTGGTTGGCTGGAGGAGAGCCCAAATTTCCACATCCCCCCCAACCACACTGCCTCCTGTGCCATCCATCCCCAGCGGGGAGGGTGGCAGTCTAAGTTAGGCAGAAAACTTGCATATTCAGTAAATACGTGTGTGTGTGAGTGAGTGAAACTTAGAGGTATCTGTAAAAACCCTCAGTTATATTTCCAAGTCTTGTACTCAGGGGTTGGAGGTATAACTTTTGTTAAAGATCTACAACACCCACTCTTCTATAAATCCAGTGTCGCTGAGCTCTGACACCTTAAATAAGTTTCCAGCAAAATCAGGACAGACTGGCATGTTCTGAAGACACACCTTTATTTCATGGCTTTTGTACAACAGGTGAAATATTAGCAACTCCTTTAAAAAAAAACCAACAAAACAACAAAACAAAACCAAAAACCTTCTAAGCAGAACTTCCATCACTTCCATATTGAGGGGACAATTTTGCTGTCGGGTGTCTTTTGCTGCAAGGAAGTTTGACAACACCAATTCTCCTTTTATTAAATTTCCTCCTACCTGTATTTCGGTTTTGGTGTATTAATTTATCTGCCTCAGAGGATCCCTTTATTAGTTCTATCCACAATTCCTTGTCAGCTTCTTGTTTTCATTTATGTTTGCACCGTTGAAGCAGTTCCCAGCCCATGTCACACCCCACCCTTAGTGGCTTCTTCCCAACCCAAACAGATTTAATGCCTTTCATCTTTCACACAAATCTTCAAATAAACAACGGTTTTATTGCTTTTTTTCTGGGCTTGCCTCCAGTTTGCAGAGGCATTTTTACCTGCTGCTTCAAGGGCTCACCCTTCTTTGGTGGCAGACCCCCGTGTCGCTCACACAGGCGCTCCTGGCTTTGGGGAGTAAAATGTCATGGTTTTGGTTCGAGGGTGGGAAGAACATCAGTCTTGCTGCCTGTGTGTCCTCCAGAAGGGCTCCGTTCCCACGCCTGCCCACTCCCATCACCGCCGCACCCTCCAGCCATCAGGACAGAAGACCAGCAGCCGCAAGAGTGAAGCTGGGGAGATGAGTCTAGACAGCTCGGTGCTGCCTGGGGACCATGCTGGGTCCACATGTGGCAGTGGGTCCTTCCCGGGCAAAGCCCAGCATGAGGCTTCCTCTGCCACCGTGGAGCTGCTTCTGCCACCGTTGATGAATCCACGTTCATCCTCTGGGCACGAAGGCACGGCTGCTGCAACAGCATCACCGGAAAGGACAACTCGGGGGGAGCCAAGAGTCGACGCATGGCCAGAGGACCCCGTCTCCGGCAGCCATTAGATCCTTCCCTAAAAGCTCAGTGGTGATATTTTAGGGAAAACTCATGAAACATGAGGCGTGGCCCTTCCCAGGTTTGTCCTTCCAGCCTTGGCCTCACAAAGATAGCGCTCCCTGAGGCAGAGGCTGCACCAGGGCTCCTGCAGTTAATAACAAACCCTTTTATCTGAGCTCTTTTTGAACTTTAATGCACACATAAAAGTTGTCTCAACAACATCCCCTGACACCGAGCGCATGATTAACGCTGCCGCGTGCGAAAAAAAAACACTTCCTGCCTTTGTTTCAGGCTGGCTGCCTCAATGCTCGCCCCGTGCTCTGCGACAGCGAGTCCGAGTCCTCTCCCACTGCCCCTCCTGCAGCCCAGCCCCGGGGGTGACCCCAGCTCAGCGCTGGGGACAGGCACATGGAGCAGCATTACACAACGTCATTGCGATTTTCCTTTTGCGTTCTCACTTCCTAACACTCTTCTCATCGGCAGCTTTATTGCCCTGCCAGGAGATCCCTCGTCGCGATCAACTTTCTATTTGATGAGCCTGAAAAATGCTCGTGCTCCAGAAGATGTTGCCCCCCCCGTCCGTCCCTTTTTGCAGATTGTGTGTGCTAAACTGGCCTGAACCCAGGAAAGGTCCACACGCAAGCCCTGCAGACCACCTCCCACCATTATTACTTTCTTTTGCCAGTTTTTTTTGCTTTCCCAAACAATGGTTACTGAAATTATTTCCTCCTTTCACACCCCGCGGGAAGCTCAGTGAGACCTGAGCCTGCTGGAAACCCAAGGATACAAGGCACTGGAAGCTTGGTGTTCTGCTGAGGACTGAGCTCCCTCTACGAAAGCTGTGTGCTTCTCCCCAGGATGCTCTTCTCTGGCTCTCTGCTCACTGTATCCTCTACAACAGCTTTTTTGAAACTGGTCTGGGCTACTCCTGGACCCTTGACCTGTCCCGGCATCCCACTTGCCACCTCCCATCGCTGCCGGGTTGTGCAGTGGGCTACACACGCCTGCTGGTAGCACTTAATCTGATCTGGGACCCTTTGCAACTCTTGAAGGCCTCCGAGTCCCACAGCTGGAGCTTTGCTCTGAAACACGATGCTTTTATCTGGCAGCAAGTCCTTGGGCTCGCTCCCTGTGAAGAAAGGCTCCAGCATGGGAACTTCTCCAAGCAAGCCTGTAGCAAACACAGATGCAAATAACTCATTTTGTTTCTGTGCTACTGCCTTATCTGTCTGCTAAAGAGCTTTGCAGCACAGCACGGGGCCCACCGCGTCTCTGGCAGGCATCCTGCAGGCCCCGCAGCCCTTCTCCGTGTGCCGTCAGCGTCCCGCTTGTGAACGTCCTGTTGACTTGACTTATTGAGGTTTTATATTTAATTTGCCAGTTTATTCTCTCCTCCGTTTTCCTTCTTTGTCCACAACTGTTACTTTTTGAATGATCTCTTTTAAATCACTAATGGCACAGGCTATTCTGCTGTTTAGCCATGCTGGCTTTTCGAGATTTTTTTTTATTAGATTACTCTAATTCCTTCACTAAGAGTCTCTAATGCCATATTGGAGAGCTTCTGTGCCCCTTGTCGCACACATCATCCTTGTAACTGCATTCTCAGTTCTGCACCTCTTCTTTCTTTTTTAAATGTGTATATATGTGTGTATTTAAAGTTAAATGTTACTGTACTGTGGTAGGGTTTGGTTTCACAAGGATGTTGGGCTTGAGCATATAATACTGCAGATTTTCTCCTCCAGTGTTACTTTCTGAAGCAGCCGCAGTGTTGGAGAGTAAATCAAAAATTGCCTATTTCTTGTGAATTCTCTCATTCTTCAAGAGATCGGTTGACTGTAGCACCTCAAATTCAGTATAAAATTTGTGTATAACGTTTATTCAGACTATCTAGGCATCATCAGGCTGCTCTAAGTTCTCCCCGGATCCTTCTCTTCTCCAGATGAACCCCTCCAACTCTCCCAGCCTGTCCTCACAGGGGAGGTGCTGCAGCCCCCTGAGCATCTCCGTGGCCTCCCCTGGCCCCGCTCGAGCAGGTGCGTGTCCTTCTGCCGTTGGTGCCCCCAGAGCTGGACACACAAGAGCAGAGTAGAGGGGGCGAGTCCCCTCCCTCAACCTGCTGGCCACACTGCTCTTGACGCAGCCCAGATCACTTTTCCCATCTAAAGTTTGATGCCTTCCTGCTGTTAAGACATTTTATTTTGGCTGCAAGCTTTTACCAGCAGCATCTCTGTCCTATAACCATGCAGATACGCCCTGAGACTTGGGACATCCATCTTCTGCTCCCACCTCTTGCCCGAAGCTCACCCACTTTCCCATTCCCTTAGTTTTAACACATGCAAAATCAGGAACAGTAACTAGAATTTAAAAAGAAGGATGGTGACAGAGGGATGGGTGCTGACATTGCTAGGCTCTGCTCCTAGTCCCATCTGCAAGAGGAACGCTTGGAAACCTGGGGCTCAGGTCCTCGTGGATGTGGGATAAACAAGTCAACCTTTTGCAAAATAAAAACTTTTAGAAGCAAAGACCGGCAACAAGAGAGTTGTAATTCAGCTGTCTTTGTTAAAAAACAAAACAAAACAACCCAAAACATAGAACAACCCAAACATTTAACAGATTTGTTAACCACAGACATAAAAGAATCAAGAAATACTACAAAAAATACATTGCAGGAGACATCTTGTTTTACAAGGCAATTTGATTAAGTTACTATTGGCTGACCAGCACTCAGTCAGTGGTGGAATAGCTGTGTTGACAGGAACACAAACATTGTAAATAGACAGCGCTTACTGTAGAAGTATTAAGACTAAAAGATATTTACCCCTTAAAATAAATAGAATCTCATCTACAGCAACATTTAAATTAGTAAAATATTTTTAAAGCAACCAAATATAACAAAATTGTAAATCAGATCTAGATTTTCTTCTGTATGTTAAGATCCTTTTTTTTTTTTTCTGCGTTTTTAAAAAAAACCAACAAAAATACAAACTTTAGAAGAAGGGTATCTCTGGAAAGTCAGATTATTCACTAGAAGTGAGTTTCACCCTCCTTTTGTTCTGTGGGGCAGCGCAAGGTCTGGGTACCACTTAAAATTCTTCCTTCGCATGGATTTGGGTGGGACGCAGACCTCACCCTGTCCTCTGAACAAATAAGGATTTCCCCCCCCGCCCCCCCACCCCCCAAAATGTGAAATTCATCCCAGCACAGGAGATGCAGCCAGACCCCACAGTGCCACGTCCTGCTGCCTGGGATGCAGGAGAGCACCCGAGCACTTGCAGAGCCCCTGCACCGAGATGAACGTCACCCAGCGGGAATAATTTAGGTGTAGATATAAAGTCTCTTTTAGGCCATTTAAAAATTAATTCAATAGTTAAAAAAATATTTTTATTTTGTCCTCCTTAACACTTCCAACAGCTGGAGGAAGAAACACCCCTTCTCACACAAAGAACAGGGGGCTAAAAGCAAAGAAATAATCCTCTGGGTATCGGTTACTTAAGGGTGACTGAACCCGAGCTATGTTTCCTACGACTGCATCACACGGGCGAGAGCATCTGCACCAAACTGGGAGCTCTTGGTTCCATCAAGCCCAGCAGCATCCCACGCACCCCCCCTCCCCATCAGCTGCTAGTTCCAGTTTGGACTGTGTAAACTGGGAAGAAACTTCTCAAGTATGAGCCAAACCAGCGTAAGGCCGGCCAGCTGTAACTCCTCAAGAGCCACCAGAAATGAAGAGCCCCTCGAGCATCCCTCAGCGCCGAGGTCTCGTGGGGTGCCCTGGCATGGGCCAGCGCTCCAGCGGAGGCGTGGGAGCAGGTTCCAATCACCGCAGGGAGCCCCCGCTGCTGCGCTCCCTGGTTGGCAGCCAAGTGTGGCCAGTTTCAGCCACGCCAGCCCAGCCTGCAGCCGGAGACACTCGCTGGGCTCCCAGGGCCAGCACAAGGCTGGGATTCAGCGTGCGGGGCTGTGCCGAGGTCGTGGCGCCGGCCGGCAGACCTCAGCATGAGCCCCGGGGGAAGCTGGAGCCATCGCAACCCGGGGCTGCCCTTTCCCAAACTGCAGGAGGAAGCTTTGTTCCAGCTCTTTCTCAATGGCCACTGTTGCCTTCCCCTTTGATGTCATTAGAAATGGAGTTGTGCAACTGGTTGATGAAAAAGCTGGCATCCCACAAGAACAGCCCCAAACAGCCAGTGTTGCATAATGACAACATTTGGCTGTTTCCTTCTTCTTTTTTTATTTTTTTTTATTTATTTTATTTTTTTATTCAAGCCCAAGAACACTAGCCTCGGCTGTAGGCACAGGTACCTTCCCAGACTTCAGCTCACAATCACCTTCCCTGTGATTCCCTGCAGCCAGACCGGGACTCTGCCACTGCAAACATATCTCCATGGTTGGGAAATCGTGGCTGTGGGGATCCGCTCTTGAGGCAGACCCACAGCAGAGGAGCCCATGGAGGAGCCCAATTTATTCCCCTGCCTGAGCCACCCACAGGGAGAGGTCTCAGCAGACAACAAAGCCACTTCTTAGGAGTTTCGATCCACTTGAAGGGTCTTCAAAGTTTGTTCAACAGTGACAGAGTCCCTTTGAACTTAGTATCCACAGAAGGTGCCATTAAAAACAAAAGTGTTTACCAAGACACAGTATCTGAGATGGAAAACACTACAAATACTGCAGGAAGTATTAAAAAAAAAAAAAAAGAAGAATCCACCCAGGATGACTTAAATACCCCATTTTTGGCCGGGAGCATCTTGCAGGGCCGAGCAGGGCTGGTTTGCCCCTCAGTTGGGAAGAAGGTTTCTCATTTAGAAAGAGGAACCCCACGGGTAAGGAAGCGCCTGGCCGCCGGCTCTGCACGCCCCTGCCCTGCTGTTTAGCAATCCCCACGGGATGCTCTTCCATGAACACCCCCAACAACCGACTGCCTGGGACTCTAAATACTTCAAACCAAGCTAAGAAGAACGATAACTGAAAGTGGGCGTTAGTACAAGGACCAGGGGACTACTGTGGCACGGCCATCCCTTGCAGAAACCCGCAGCCACAGCAACACAGTTGGACTCGATGATCTTAAAGGTTTTTTCCAACCTCAATGATTCTGTGATTCCACTGACATGACCGCTCTGGCTGTATTTGCAGAACACTGTCCTAGGAAATAGATCCATGTGGTACCTCCTTGAACTGTAGCTGTTTAGGAAAGCAAACTCACGGTCGCTGTGGTTCTATGTGGCCTTTGTGGTGGGTCACAACAGGCTCGACAGAGCACAGGCAAACAGAGAAACAACAGAAAAATCCCACATCCAGTGCTGGGAACGATGAGAAATTTTCTGTGAAGTCTCTGTTGCTTCCCTCGCCCTCTGTGACACATCTCATTCCACATTTGAGAAAAATGAGCAGCAAGGAAGTCTTACACGGGGACGTATTTGCTCTTTTTCCATACCAAAATCCAGCTGAACATGGCAAGCCCCTGGGGGCAGCAGACACTCCTGGTTGTTGATCTGAGTTACAAGCTGTCATGCTGGACAGCAGATGCTCTCAGCAGCAGTTTCACCCGTTGGAGGAATGATTGTGTCTTCTTTATAAAATGAAATTCAGTTTTACCCCCTTACTCATTATCTCCCTAACTGCCAGGAAAAAATAACCCAACCTCTTACAGCCATGTCACCAAGCTCTGGTGGAGGGGAACTATCAGGGTCAACGAATCAGGGATAAAAGAAATCAAGTTTTTGAAAGGTAAACTGAGATGCGAGCTGCGGCTGACCAAATTCAACATTTTTGTCATTCTGTGCTGGTACCTGGTTCAGTTTCTTCCTACACCTCTATTGCCAGGGAGATGCTGGCGAGATCATGAAACATATGGTATCAGTGCCAGAGCCAGCAGGTTAGTACAAGAGAAAGATCTTTAGCAGCGAGTGAAAAATCACGAAAATTTATAAAAAGCAAGCAAGCGAGTTAAGGATTTAATTAAGATCAGTTAATTAATTAAAAAATATTTCTCAGTGTGACATCTCCTCTTTAAAACCAGTGTGAAAGGTTCACCAAGAGGCTTAGTGATGGTCTCCATCACTGATGAAACTCGTTTAGAGATGTGTCCAAACCAAGCAATCCTCACTCTGGGAGATTTAAACCCATTTCTGAGCTCTCTGTGGAGTGGGCTTGAGTGCTAATTTACATCGGATTGAGGGGGCTGAGAGTTGAAATCCCTTCCCTTCACATCACAAGTAATTCTGCTGGTGTACGTCAGCACCGAGAGCCCCCGCGCTGAACCCAGGCCCTGCACTGCAGCCAAAAAACCTGCCGACCAAGTGGAAGGTGACAGACTGAGGTTCTGTCCGTGAAACAGGTCCAGCATCAGCAGTGATTTCCCATCGCTACCCTGCCAAAACATCTCAGCCTTCAGCTGGAAGAGGATTGCAAAAATCTGAGTTCAGGTTTTATGGTTCACGACCTTATTTTTATGCAAACGCCTCTCCGCAGGCTCTGGATCCGAGATGCTCCAATTCATTGCACATAGGTCCCTGAACAGCCAGGCACTGCCCACAAACTTTGGGTTCTTCTGCGCTGTAGATCCACCCAAACCAGCTGCAACTCTCCAACAGGTGAACTCACCTCTGGGAGAGCTCGACGCTAACCCCGTGAAGTGACACCTGAGCTGGCCTGGGCATCTCTACACTGTGCTGCCACGGAATAAACAACCTGACAGCAAAAGTTTTCAGCGTGATGATTGTCTCACCTATTCCTCCCGCGCTGCCTCGAAGCGAAGCCAAAGGTTGGCAAAGCAAGAGCAAAGAGCTGCACATAGACACTCGTTGACACAGCCACGGTCATTGTCACACACTTAAACAGAAGCTGCCACCTGCTATAACACACCTTTTTTTTTTTTTTTTTTTTTTTAAAAAA
>NW_020799114.1:2360178-2396241 GCF_003259725.1 Athene cunicularia | reverse complement strand
AAAAAAAAAAAAAAAGCAAAAAAAAAAAGCAACGTGTTCCAAAGAGGACAGTTTGGACTACTTGGGAACTAGAGGAATTTTGGGTGGGCTCAGGGGATGGGACTGCACCACCCACAACAGCAAAACATGGTTTCCCATGCGGATGACGGTTTATGCTCAAAGGCCACTCCCTGAACGGGAGGGGGTCGGGGTGGGGGGCTCCTCACCAAGTCAAACCTGACGCTGTGGCTTTGCACAAAGCAGGCCCAGGCCCCCAGTCTCTGCTTCTTCAGAGCAAACCAGACCATCTACAGCAGACTGAGATGAAAGCCAGGCTCCAGCCAGCCGGGGGGGGACATCTGCCCTTTTCTACACCCCCCCAGGCCCAGTTGGTCCCGTCCCCACTGCACGTTCTAGAAGAGACTCAGCGTAACGAGGGGTGCAGCCACAGGCAGTGTACACACAGACCCCCAGGAACGAGCCAAGGGAATCCCACCCTTATGTTCTTTTTGCAAATGGTTTAGGGACAAACGTGAATCACACGGTGGGCAACGAACAGGGCCATTTGGAGAGCGTTGATGTTGCTCATCCCATGCTGGATCACACTTAGCTACAGGAAAACATGGAGTGAGCAAGCCGAGGACTCGGCCTTCTGCTAATTGCAATTCCCTGGGTTTATCAGAAGGAACTTCACCCTCAGGCCTGCACCTGCCCCAGTGCTAATTCACAGAGCCACGGGATGGGCATTGTGGTGAAGAGCATCCCGGAGGACCGGCTCAATAGCAGGGAGATGGCTTGGATCTGAGAGTTAAAAGCCAGACAGTGGCAGGGGACCCCGAGTGCTCTAGTCAGGAACGCAGTGAAAGTCAGATGAGGCCTCCCCACATCAATTCTCTGACACTAATTCTGCTCTGCCTTGTCTCACATAAGTCACTGCCAGTGGACAGAGTCCACAGCATCCAGCAGCATGTATTTTGGTATGAGTTTGTGTGTGTGTGTGTGTGTGTGAGCCAACATCAGCCACCCCTCGCTTCACAACCACGCCCCCGGACCAGGTAAGGCAGGTAGGCCGGGCTCAGGACCACCCTGCAGCTCTGTGACTGTCCCAGCCCCAGCCCCGGGCACGTTTGTACAGCTGGGAACACTCAAACTGGGCTCATGAGCAGATTGGCTGTCATCTGGGGGATCCCAGGCCCAAACTGAGTAAGCCTACACAGAACTAAGTACAGCCCTCAGTGTTACACACACACACACACACACACACAGATGCTGATCCGACTCGCTGCTGCCAGACGGGCAGGACCCCTTTGAAGCTGCCATCGGGAATTCCTCCTCTTGGCCCACGTTCGTACCAAGAACTTCTCATCACAGGGTTGCTCATCTGCCAGGCTAAAAGGTGGTGACGGAGGGGCTGGAGGAGGCAAGGCAGAGCCAGGGGCATGGTGTCAGACGTCAAGCAGCTCCGACGGGGTGCTCCAGTGCCTAGGTTTTGTTTACGAGGGATCAGAAGCGTTTTCTCCTTGTGTCGTCTTAAAATAATATTGTGCGTTTCCTCGAGCTGAGTGTCTCTGCTTTTCCTGCTTATGATTCTTGCGGAACCACTTCCATCAGTTTCTGGCACAGGACTGTTGCAGAGACTATGGGGAAGAAAGCAAAGTACAGGTCAGAGATCACACGCAGGGGCCCAGCAAACGTCCTGGTCTCAGTTCACGATCCTCTGCCCCAGAAGGGCTGACCCACTGCCTCCCCACCGCCCTTCCAAGCAAGATCAGCCCAAAGGCAATTTAAGACTTGAAAGCAAACGAGCTGCAGGCTCCTCTCTCCTCACGCCCAGAACTGAAAGACGTAACACTGGGAGCTTTGCGAGGATGTTGTACTGCCCCGAGAGAGGCTCTGGCACTTCTTGACACCAGTTTCTAATTGCACAGCGATATGGGAACTATGCTGGGATGGCAGAACTGCAAGCAGCCAAAACTGAGTCAGGCACAAGAGCAGGAATGAGCAGAAAAAAATATGAGCCAACGCTTTTATTTCCTGTTTTGGAAACCTCAGCCCTGTGTGCACGCAGCTTCTTTAAAAGCTTGAGGACCCAGGGCAGGACCAACTCGGCATCCTGAACACAAGGCAAGGTCCGCTGCCTCGCACAGAGCAGGTGGAGAGCAAAGGAGGCATTTCAGATCCAAGTCTGCACAGGAGAGGTGCTAAACCGAAGTGACTTTTTAATCCTACCCATTACTTTTGGTGGCTAGTCCCCAAACACACCCGTGCTTTGTGCTGCTTCGCTGTGTGGAGATCACAAGATAGTCCTGCCAGGTAAAGCTAACACTAATTCTAAATACACACAAAGTCAAACTCAGATCAGTTGGTGATCAAATTATCTGCAATAGATGAATACACACATGTGTTTAAAGATCATATGTTTCTAACAGGACATTTGCAGAATTATCATTCAGTGTTCCCAGAATATTTTCTATATTCTCCTTACAAGCCTTTGGTGGTGGAAAACAATTAATATGGTAATTTGCCACCCATGCACTGCAGAAATGGCTTTTCCAGGAACTGGGCCTAATACTCAGAATTAAAAAGTGAGTGTGTGAGAGAGAGAGAGAGAGAGAGACGGGGAAAAAAAAAAAAAGAATAAACAAATGCTGAGCACTGTTGAAAGCCTTTTTCATAAAAAGCATCCAGCTAAGGCTGGGCATTTCTACTTGTCTGCTTTTCTAGGTCAGGCTGTTGTATGAGAGCTGGGAGGCAGATGGTGGAGTTTAGTTACTTGGACAACACAGATTGACTTTCTTGATTCAGTTGTTCAGACAGAGGTTACATGTGCCAAGCACAACCTCTCCATCCCTTCAAAACACACCGTGGTGTAGTGTCAGCTGTTGGAAAACCTTATATGAAGATACCTTAAAAATAAACCTTGCAGGAGAAAACGTCCAGGGGATTTTCCCCTCCCTCCGCTCTGCTGCCACATTTTGATGCCAAGGAGAGCTTCGACTGGATCAGAAATGTTAGCACTGGCTTGGTGATGGATTGGGATTAATTACAAATTTTCAGCAGACAAATTGAGGCCAACTGTGCTCAGACTGTTATGCTGTTACTTCTTTTCCCTTCCTACATCACTAGAAAGCGATTCTCTGTTGACAAAAGCCTTGACCCTGTGCTTTTACAGGAGGCAGAAGAAAGGCAGCAATGTGCTCAGCAAATTACACTCCCCTGCATAACAGCAACCCGTTTGCCAAGATGAAAAAACACCTGGTGGTATTTGGTCCAAACTTTGCAATTATTGCAAGTCAGGGTGCGTTTTGGGTGCTTGGTAGGTGAGGTAATCATCAGGTTAAAACTTGTTACCGTTAAAGAAGAATTGATCAGAGCCAAGACGTTGGAAGCCTCCACTACACGGAGGAGAGCCAGGGCTACCAGCTGTAGCGTGCTCACTGGGAAGCTGCTATTTTTGGAGCAAAAGTCAAGGCTGTACCCTTGGTCTTCACTGGTAACACTTACAGATGCCTTGGAGAACCCACTTGGGCTTGTTTTGCCACCAGACCCCGAAGAAGTAAACAGGGATCCCGCTGAAGATGATGGCAAAGCCAATCGCACATTCCTTCGGCGTCATCCAGAAGGACACAGCAATGAGGAACAAGCAGGCCAGGATGAAGAAAACGGGCAGGCAGATGTTCACCTAAAGAAGGACCCAAGAAGAGGTTAAAGGCTGGCTCTGGGGAACAGGGTGGTGCTTTCCAGTGAATTTTCTCTAGCTGTACAGCCCGGGAAAGGAAGGAGTTCACGTTCCGCCACAGAGCCCCGCTTGGATGGCGCTCCTGTCTGTCCCAGTGCTCTGAACAAGGGGACTGTGACCTTGAGCTGCCACGGGGAAGGCACTGATTTAGGCAGAGCTCTCCATCAACCCCGGAGAAAACAGATGTAAGGCCAACGTTTAACTTATACATTTAAAACCAGCAAAATGAAGGTGTGGCTTGCCAAGAGCCACGAGCCCTTCTCAGCACCTTTTTTTTTGGATCCTCATTCCATCCTTGAATGATTCCTTATAAAAAGCATCTGTACCAACAGCATCAAATTCAGCAGCAAGCACAGCACAAGCCGGAGCATCTTCCCAGCAGGTTCTCAGGGCACTCGGGCTACACGGCTCCGAGCAGGGCACCTGCTGAGAGCAGCCCAGCTTTTTGAAGAAAAAACAAAAAATAAAACACCCCGTAAAGAGTTACTTCGGGAAGGCACTGGTCCAGATCTGTCAGTCTGATCCTCTCTGGCTGCCTGTTGCCTGGCAGAGACCTGAGTGTGCTGGGGGATGAGTGAGAAACATGCCTTTAAGAAAGGCAGACACGCTTGTGGCTGACATGATCTTGGCCTCCTCCCAGATGGGACATGGTACTGCCAAGCTGGCCAAGGACAAAGAGAACAAAGTTCTCATCTCTGCAGGCGTGGGTTTGTCTGCTTTATTAAAAAACTATTTAAAGTGAATTCCATGATGGTACAGAGTGTTTCACTGAGGGCCACAGCCTATGATTTGTCCTGGGGAATATGTTAGTCATGGAGAGCTTCCCGCCGGGCTACCCCAGCAGAACACCCCAGAGCCCCCCTTCGCCCTGATGTCCCCATGGCCACGGCAGCTCTTTGTCCTCCTTGCACTGGCAGATTTCTGTGCAGCAGGGATGCCTGCGTTAGCTACAGCACAACATTTCCCCTGTACACTTGCAATCCCAGCCCCTCTTCGGTGCAGGACAAGCAGCCGAACTTGCTGAACCTTCCCTGAGGTGCTGAGAAGGGACTCGGGGAGGACCTGCCACAATTACCACACAGCTCTCACCTTGATGGGCCTTTCCAGCTCTGGCTTCTTATAACGCAGCCACATCATGCCGATGATGGCCAGAGCCACGCACAGCCAGTTGAAGAAGCTGAAGAAGTTAATGACTGAGAAAATGTTGTTGGAGAAGGCATAGAGCAGGGTCATGACGCACTGCATCCAGAAGTTACAACACTAAATACAGGTATTTTAGAAGAATTATCTACTAGGAAAAGAATCACGTTAATTATTTTTTACTTATTTAAGCTATTTTCGATTGGTGGCTGGAACGATGTCAAAACAACACAAACAAAACAAATTCCAAGAAGTGGAATATGAGGATACGATGAGAAGGAGAAGGGTCTACCCTCTCCTTTAGGTGCATGCAGGGCTGGCTGTGTCTGGAGGGGGTGCCCAAGCAGCCCCCACCTCCAACCACGCTGATGGGATCCCACCCCGGCCCGTTTCCCAGTACCAGGTCAATGCTCATCACCACAGCCCCAGGTGCTCACCGTAAAGATGAGGGACGGCACGGGAGTGAGGAGCCTGGGGTGGATCATAGACAGGATGGAAGGCAAGTGTCCTTCTCGGGATCCCACGAAGAACAGCCTGAGGTGGGGGAGACAGAGCAGTTATCACCCCTGCAACCCTCAGCCCCGGGCTGGGGTTTGTCTTCAGCACAAAACAAGTGGGGACAGCCCAAGCTCAGCCTAGGGAGGGCTGAGCCAGCAAGTCTGGAACGCCCAGGCTCCACGCAGATTTTCCACCTCAGGGGTGCCCTGCCCCACGCCAGCCCTGCCCTTTTGCTGTCACTGGTTCAGGAGTGGGGCCCTCCAGGGTCTGACCCCAGCACGGGGTGTTCTGCACATCCACAGTGGAAAGTCCCTGTCTTAGAAGGAAGGCTGGAGGCGGACAAGGAATGCAAGAAAAGATGTATTTATATCCTTTCTGGAGAGAGCAATTAAGTGACTTTCCTAAGACAACCTGGGAGATGTGTGTCAGAGCTGGAACCAGCTCCGTCCCTGTCCTGCCTTGTCCTTTCTCCCCTTTCTGGAGGGATTCTCAGCCCTGAAGTTTCATAACTTTCTGCTTTCCATTAAAGACACTTTCTCAGGCAACATCACTGAGCCTCAAGCCTGTGTTTGTTTATGTTCTAATAACTTCAACAGGACTTTGCCTGAGGAACAGAAGACTAAGACCATTGAAAGGGTTTCCTTTAAACTGGATATGGTTTTAAAGTCCCACTTTTTTTTTTTTCTCCACATTCCCCAGATGGCCTCCAGACCGTTTAGACTTTGTGTCTACCCACAGCCACTCTTTGGAGGACAACTCCAAATAAAGAGGCATTAAGCATGACTTGTAAACAAAAACCACAAAATTGAGCAAGAAACCTACCGGGAAGAAGTGAAGAGAGATCCATTAACAGATCCAAAGCACGATAAGCCAACAAAGACGGGTATGATCCAGGACATGACGCCAAGGTGGTAGTTCCCAAAATCCTAAATGTTGGGGCCACAAGACAAGATATTTCACACCCAGACTGTCCAAAAGAACAAAATCCTAAATGCGGGGCCACAAGACAAGATATTTCACACCCAGACTGTCCAAAAGAACTCACAGCTGCCTACACAGACTTAGTATTTGTAGAAATCTGAACAAATGACATGGCCTAGTGCCAAAGCTGTTAGGGAGTTTTCCATGCTGCCATTTGCTGCTCCTCCTTCCTGCAAAAGCGTATTGTGGAATTGCAAAAAAAAAAAAAAAATCAGCAGCAAGACCTGGAGATGTGGTTTTATATCATAAACTGCTTCACTCTAGTTTGATGCCAATGCTATCGTACTGATTTCAAGACTTGCAGAGGCACAACTAGAGTGATGTGACCAGGGCTGGCGGCTCCAGTAACTCAGCACCACGTAGGTGCAGGCTGGAGTGGGGGCTTGGTACTAACCCGAAGGATGAAGCAGCATCACCTGAACGGCCCAGACCAACTTCTGCTGGCCTGGGAGATGCCCCCTGAAGCACTGACCCATCCTGGTCCTACTCAGTTTACAAGGTCATCCCATGCTGCTCACTTCTGAAGCAAGCAGGATTTCTGACCGCAGTGGCATTTTAATTAATAGAAGTATTATTCTTCTCTCTTAATTAAAACAAGGAAGATACAGAGAGAGAGAACAATCTAGTTCAGCATTGACTGAATGACCTTTTCCCATAAATATCACGCCCTGGTAACTGATGATAAGTCATGAGGCCAGCAGCAACCTCGTGTATTTACGAATGAAGAGCAGCACTAACTGAGTGCCCACCCTCACTACTGTCTGTGATTAATCCCACTTGGTATCACGCTGTTCTTCCCTGCTCCCGTCACAGTTGCCTTTATCTCCTGTCAAACATCAGCTTTTTTGTAAGCAGCCCTGATCAGCCTGGAACAAACTAGATGTATGCAGAGATTGTAAGTCTGATTTAACCAGCCCTGGAAAACAGATGAGTCGCATCAGAAATGCACCTATCTTACCACAGCCACGGCTTCGGACGTCAGCATCTGGTCCGTCGACAGGGTCGTGAAGTAAGCCAAGTTTGTCAGCACATAAACCAGAGTGACTACAGGTAGCGAGATGATGATAGCCAGAGGCAGGTTTCTAGGAAGAAAACAGAAATCGTAATGGAGCGCTGCACTTCAGAGAAGAGAGCTCTGGATGCCGTGGGTTGGTGGCCCTTGGCGTTCTGCTCTTCTTTGGCTCTTCAGCATGTCCCGTTTCCCAGCTGCTCCCCTGAGAGAGGAGAAGATGCCCCCATGGGAACAGCCTGGAGGGTGGCAGATGTACTGTGGAGGATTATGGCAAAAGGGACTTTTTGCACGGAGAGACTCTGGCTGTCTGGGCAAGCAGTAATCCAAGATCACTGCAAAGGCAATTAATTAAAAATAACTCCCCGTGGCTCTTGCTAGCCAGTGGCATCAGCACATGTATTCTCTTCTGGGCAAAGGCGAAGTATTTGTGCAGGTGGGTTTCTTGTGGGAGAAGGGAACATCAGGGATTTAGTGGGCAGTTTTTAGGCTGTAACTCTGTGCAGCTGGCTGGACTGATGAAACTCAAAGAAAACGAGTTCAGACACAGTCTGAGTGGGTCTGTAAAGCCGAGGCTGCGTTGGTACAAATTTGCCTTTCCAAATAGTCTAACTTCATTTGCGAATGGAAACTGAAAAAAGAAACCCTGCTTGATGCCATGTATAATTGGTCTAGTGGAGCTCAAAGCCACAGGAGGAGAGAGTCAAATACCATGACTGCATTCAGGAGACATGAAAATAATTGCAAACTGCAAAAACCTTTTTATAACTCTGTTTGTCAAGGAAAGGGCATATCCAATCTTATGCTTCCCAGCAGGCACTAATCACTGCCAGGGCCAGCCAGGAATGGGTTCTTGCACAAGTGACCCTGAAGCTTGTATCGACAGCACCTCACAGGCACCTTCCCTGTGAGCAAAAATTGATTTATCGACAACGATTTATCAGCAAAAAATTATTTATCACCACCTGCTTTGGGGTGGCTCACCCTCACCTCACCAGGTCCCCTGTGTGACCCTGAAAGGCACGAGCAGTGCAGAAGGAGGGTATTGCTCAACAGAAGAGGAAGAGCACGTGACAAACGTATGTACACACAAATACTCTCGTGGGAGTTTACACAAGATAGTAATAAAGCCATGAGTGCTTCTTCCTTGCCTGTAATTCAGAGAGGTGCCATGCCAAGGAAGCAGGACTTTCCAACAACACTGATGATATTAGCATGACAGGAAAGCAACGTAAACAACAGCCCTTCTCATAGAGAGATCATTATTCCTCTTCCCCTATTCCAGGAAGGAATAATGCCATTAATTTATCTGTCTTCTATTCCCCTAGAAAAAGACCTTGGCTTCTGGGCTGATCTGCCTGGTGCAGGCAGGAGGAAGGGGCTTCCCCAGATCAAGAGGCTTTTCTCCCAGGGAAGTCATGGCAGGACACACACCTACCTGTAGGGATTGATCATCTCTTCCGTAACAAAATTCAAGTAATTCCTGTAATTTAAAAAGAACGGTGGTTAATTCTGGTTAGTCCATGGAATAAACCAAACCTTTATTTGTATTCATCTTCAAGGGAATTTTGGGAGGGGTAGACAGACTGACACCTGCAGTAAAACCTGTGATGGCTGATGCCCAGTCTGAGAGCTACAGCAGAAAACCTGTGAAGCAGGAGCCCTGGGGGTGCTGGTGGATCCAACACCCCATGCTGGCAGCTCCCCTGCAAGAGGAGGGGTGACTGCAGGTGAAGAGCTGCACCCACCCACGACAGGGCCACCCCTCCAGGCAACAAGGATGGCTGCAACTGGCCTGTTTTCATAGAATCCCAGAATCACCTGGGATGGAAAAGCCCCTGCAGCTCCTCCAGCCCAACCATGACCCTCACCCTGACCGTTCCCAACTCCCCCAGATCCCTCAGCGCTGGCTCAGCCCGACTCTTCAACCCCTCCAGGGATCCCGGGGACTCCCCCCTGCCCTGGGCAGCCCATTCCAACGCCCAACAGCCCCTTCTGCACAGAAATCCTTCCTCAGAGCCAGCCTGACCCTGCCCTGGGCAGCTTGAGGCCATTCCCTCGGGGCCTGGCGCTGGGGCCTTGGCTCCAGAGACTCATCCCCCCTCTCTGCCCCCTCCTGGCAGGGAGTTGCCGAGGGCCAGGAGGTCTCCCCTCAGCCTCCTCTTCTCCAGACTGAACCCCCCCAGTTCCCCCAGCCGCTCCCCAGCAGACCTGTGCTCCAGACCCTGCCCCAGCTCCGTTGCCCTTCTCTGGCCACGCTTGAGTCACTCAATGGCCTTTTTGGGGTGAGGGGCCCAAAACTGAACCCCCCCATCGAGGGGCGGCCTCCCCAGTGCCGAGCCCAGGGCTCAGATCCCTTCCAGCAAATTCACTTCACAGCAAATTGAGCGGGCTCCTTGTGCTTCCAAGTGCTCAACGGGACTGATAAAGAGCTTTAATTTGGTGCTCAAAGTAATCTGCTGGCACGTAGCACATCTCTGCGAGCTAAACCCACCCTGCTGCCTTCTCTCAACACACCGAGGAGCTGCACGAAGCATCATGGTGCCTCATCACCCACCGTCTGCTGCTGCTTCTAAACCCCATCATCACCTCCGCTTCCTCCTGCTTCTGTGTCCTGGCTGGAACCAGGGTGTGAAATACGACTGTTAACATTACTAGGCAAACCCAAAGCATCTGCCTCATTGTCCCGGTTACAAGAAAGACTCGGAAAGTCCTGGGCCACGCTCTTCCTGCAGACATGATCTAGGGACAGGGGAACGCACTGCAGCATTTAGCACTTTTCAGTGCAATCTTACCATCCTCCGTAGGCAAAGAGGCCGCTGTACAAAGCCAAGACGATGTTCCCCACACCTACTTTCGTGCCTTCGAAGGAGTGCTCGGGAGTCAGGTTTGTCACATCACCTGCAGCAAACAGAAACGGATTGATACAGACAGACTGTGAACCCCAAAAACCTTCACGGGTGTTGAAACAGAGAAACCTGGAGGCAAAAGCTGCTCTTCAGATACTTAATTGTTTCGGGTTATGCTGGAGAGCGTGTGTACATATTTCTAGTGGGCTGATTCCTCCAGTTTTACTGTTCTTGGTTCATCTGGAGTAAAGCCCCAAATGATCAGCCCCAAATCTTGTCTCGAGCAACCGGGCGTTCCTGAGTGCTCGGCCTCTCCCACAGGGCAACCTGCTATCACCAAGGTAATCTCCCTGATACTGCCCTGCGAAGAAAACGTTCTGGGAACCTTCCTGCTGGAAGATGCTATGAAAACAGATATTGTCACATTGTCCTCTCGACTGAAAGCTGCTTTCATTCGATAAAAACCCAGGATTTCCTCCACTTCCACCAACCACCCCATAAAGCAGAAACCCAGGATTTCCTCTAGTCCCACCAGCCACCTGATAAAGCAGAGGGTTATGGCAAACCCTTTGATTGTGGGAAGTCAGGTTCTTTGGGGCCTGAATATCAGAAGTTAGCTTCTTGAGGGCTTGAATATCTAAAGTTCCTGTTATGTATCTGCTTTTGAAATAAAAAGCCATAAATAGATCGTACCTTTGGTAAGAACTCTCCCGGAGGAGCCAAGGGTTTATTTATTTTGCTTTAAAATGCTCTGCAGTTGTTTTGTTCCCTGCCTTTTGATGTGGAGCCTGGGCGTAGGCCTGGGATGGCGAAGCCACACTCCCCCCGACCCCGACCCAGCGCTCCCCTGGGCCGGGACGGAAGCGGGGAGCCAGGCAGGATTCGACAGGGCACGTTTGCATCCAGGGAGCCCTGTCGAAGCCCATGTGATTCCTCTTAGGGCACAGATCTTTACTAATCACCCGAGCAAATGCATCACATGGCAGTCAGCAGGGTCTGGAGCTTAACCCTTCATCTCTGAGCACAAGGTACCCAGGACACGGGGCTGGGGAAAGGAGAGGGATGCTAATACACCAGGCATTTTGCCTCTGGCTGGCCTCTCTTCCCATCTCACGCTGGGAACTTTCACTCCCCTCTGCCACCAAAAGCCACTTTTGCAGGTGCTGGGTAACAAATAGGGGTGCTCGGACCTTTTTACGCCTTGCACTGGAAAAGGGGACTTTTCCCCAACAGCACTATCAGTCTCCTCATTCATGGGGCTTCTTCTCAAGTGACCGCTCCAAATCCGTCCAGTGACACGGAGCTGCCCTGTGCGTGGGGGAGAGCCACATCTTGTCTTTCCCCCTCTCTACCTGATCCTTCAGCTCTATCCCCATCCTTCCCATCCCGGGCATTGCTCCTTTTATCTCCTTTCTCCCTCCTGCTCCTGCTGAGTCCTAACTAGGGCAAAGATATTCCCTGACATGGCAAAACGCTCTCTGCTCACAAAGTTCCCCAGGAAACCAGCATCCCTCTGCCTTCTTCCTCTGCACAGGGGATGCTGTGGGTGTGAGCTGCAAAAGAGCCAGAACCAGAGCAGCAGCTCATGCGCTGGGCAGCAGTGCACCCAGCACAGCTACAGCAGCAGATTTTCAAGGCTCGACTTGTCCAGGTCCCACTGCAGATTGTTCCACTGGTGTCGCCTTCCCTCTCTCCCCCAGCAGCTCCTTGCACTAGGAAGGTCTCTCCCGAATCTGCCCTGGGATGTGCTGGTTGTACTGAACGTCCCGTTAGCCAGTCAGTCTCCTCGGCAAAACGCACCAATGCTTTTTAAAAAGTGAGGTCAGACAACGTACACCAGGTTGTAAGAGGAAAGCCAGGAAATGCAGAGAGACTGATGCCATGCCATGCATTTAACCTTAATTCCTGGCTTATAGGTTCAGTCATATAATCTTAATTTAGCATTAATGCCCTGGCCTGGCTGTAAATGAAAAGGCTGAGCAGGAGGTGGGTGTGCGCAGTATCACATTCTGCTGAATCCCTTGGGCTCAGCTTTACTGAGTTTATTTTCTCCCACTGCTGAATAATTACCAGGCTAGTTCTTTCCAGGTCTTTTGTTATGGGAGTAAGATACACTTTTTTGTTAACCATGACTGTAATTAGCTACTGGCACAGCACATGGATGGACTGGGAGAGCTCTCCAGGAGTTTCAAACACCCCTCAGGATGTCTCTTTAAGGTTTGCTGTGCTCGGCCCAGTCCCCCCACCCTGGGCTGAGGAACCACCAGTTTTAGCACATCAGGAGGATGTTGTGATCTGGGCACAAGCAGCATCCCGCCACGGGCTCACACCTCCATTTCTTGTCCACACCTGGACACCAGCTTCCACCAAAAGCCTCTTTCTGTTCGTCACAGACAAAAAGCTCTCAGGCCAAATGTTCCTTTTTCTGAGACATCTGCAGGTTTCGCTCTGTGCCGTCCCAAACCTCGCACAGCAGGCGGGTGGTGGTGCCGCTGAGGCAGGGCTGAGCTGCCGCCCTCGCCCAGCTGGCCAGGAGAGGAGAGCGGGCTGGTGGTCCCCAGACTGAAACCACACGCCTGGATTCAGGATGTGCCACCCGCTTGGGAGCCCACGGGCATCTTCAGCCTCTGGGCAAGGAATGGCCCAAAGCCTGATTCGGTGGCCGGTTGGGCTGTACAGACACTGGCTGTGAGTCAGGGCTGCTGCCCTCCAGCCACACGAGCCAGGAGGAGGGAGAGGCCGCACGGGACCGCTCCGGGAGCAGCACTGAAGCAAAGAAATAAAACCAGCCTGACATTTCATTATGCTGTGGGTGGGCCGGGGTGATGGAGGGAGGGATGGATGGGTGGGATGTAGCTAATTACTCGCACACCTCTTCCTTGCAGGTGCCGCTGCACACACCAAACCCATCTCTTTGAAGCACCGAAATGCAGCTACAGGCAAAGGAGGGGCAAGTCAGGGTGGAGGCAGCCAGGAGAGGAGACTAGGTAGGAAGGAAGGGGCTCTTTGTTCCTTCTTAACTCTTGAAAAGCTGACACCTCATTGTCCTCTCCCTGCCTCACCCAGCAAGAGTTGTAGCTCTCCAAAAACTTGCAGTGGGTTGCCAGACTTCACATCTTTAAGCTCCCATGGTAAAATGCATTTAGCAACATCTCAGAACATGATTAAATAACCACAGGAGCTGATATCTTCCTCTTCCAACCCCAAGGGGACAAACTCGTGTTCTCAGGTGCCCACATCTTTGCCACGAATTTTGCTTCTTTCATGCTTTACCACTTCTTGGTTGCATGCCAGGAGCTGGGCTCCTTAGATCCCATCCCAGCAGAGCAGCCGTCCTGTCCCACCATCACCACAAAGCTCTGTCCCACCCTGCCAGCCAGAGAATCACCAGAAAGATAATAATTTGTGCCCGCCAGCAATGCCTCTACAGAAATAACTGGCACCAGATTATACATCTTGGGGTAAAAAAGCCAAACTCCAACAGCGATGCTGGAAAGGTATCCCAGATATGTTCCCACACGGGCCAAGTTGTAGAACACAGTGGGTGAGCTCTGGCTGTGCCTGCAAATCCTTGGGAGAGAAACCCATTGCACAGCGGTACCTCCTCTGCCACAGAGGACCCAGAGGTGCACTGGAGGCTGAGAAAGCGCCCAGGAAACACCACGTGTCCTCCCTGTCCTTACACTTAGCACTGATGCTTGCTGCTGGCCCCAGCTGGAGACTGGGGATACTGGGCAGACGGTCCAGCACGGTCCTTGTTACTTCCTTCCTTGACTATAACACCCCTGAGGACCTGCTGTTCAAAATGGAGGTTTGAACCTCAGTTCCAGGCACTGCATGTTTCAAGCCTGAACGTGCAACTCCAGCCTCCAGACTTCGGAAGCTTGAACTGCAGACTTTGGCTCAAATCAGGGGTTACAAATCCGCAGGTGAGGCTGCCAAGCACAGCCTCGACTGCCCCCCTGGAGCGAGAGCATCCCGGGCGAAGCCACGCTCTGCCCACGCTCCCGGCTGCCCCGTCCTCCCCAGCCCGTGCAGCCCCAGCTGCTCTCTAGGCAATGCCCTGCCCGTGCCCGGCACCCTGGAGATCTGAAACCTGGTTTGAACTGGCTGTTCAATGCACTCTGCTCTACAATTAACCAAATTAAGGTAACAAGCTCTGACATAAACCCCATTTGCTGATCTTGCCAGCTGCCAAGACTCTGGTAATTGCGCTGGCAAGCGATGGGTCACCTGGGGCCTTTCTGCTGGAGGGACCTAGTTTGGGTCCATGCACTGCGTGTTCAGACCCTTTCTTTGAAAATGTTCATTTGCTCCCCAGTCATGTCCATTCCAGTTTTAATAGCACAGCAATCTTCTCTTGCAGAAAACATTTAATGATAATTAAATATTTTTAACTTGCCTAAACAGCGAGGAGAGGGAACACAGCCATCTAGAGAGCTCAGCAGAAAAAGGGGGCGGCCCTCAGCGTGTCTCGCTCGTGGAAGAACCCGAGCCAGGGAGAAATGTGTTGTATATACGAAAAACCCCAGAGGAGATGATCTACTCAGCCATTGAGCCATTTCCTGAGACAAGCAGGGAGAGTTCAATTGACTGAGTCAGAAAAAACAAGACAGCAAGGAACACGCCGGGGCCAGGGGTAGGAGAGCATCCGCTGGGCAGCTCGTGGCTCGGCGGGAAGCACGTGCTCCGTAGCCACATCAGCTGTTTGCTCCTCCCTGGTCGCAGAGGAGTTTATGGGTCTGAAAATGTCTTCTCCAGGGTGAGGCCAAGGGTCTGGGCTCCTGGATTCACTCCACACAGTACTCAAGCTTCACAACTCCTCCTTTTGCAGTGGATGCTTCTTGGGCCAGACTGTTTTTTACCTTTCTCACCTACTCTGCATCCTACTGATACCTCTGAAAAACCTTTTACCCTCCTCCACCTAAGCAAACACCTCTTGATTTTCACAGCCTCCGTGTCTGCCGGCATAAATGTTTGCTGATGAGAGAAATAAAGCAGCAGACAGAGCCTTGGAGCGATGCACAATGTGCAAAACCGTGCCTCCTCCAGGAGCCAGAAAGCACAGAGGCCATGCAGAGACCCTGGGTGAACAGGGTCCCTTTGATCCTCAGCACAGCATGGGAAGATGTTTCCTAAATGCCCCCTTGTCTGTCCCTATCTGGGCAGAGTAACAGCAAGGTGCAAACCCCAAACAAACCACCCAGCGGGTTTCCAGCCACTTCCATAAACTTGTTCTTTTTCTTTTCATATCTGCTCAACAGGTTCAATCCACATCCATAGAAACTTGTGATCAAGAATGACAAACAAGAACAAGCCACCTGACCAGGCGCTGGGGGGGGGTTAACCAGAGCCAACCAGCTTGACATGCAGGAGAGCCAAGAACATTTGGGGAGGGCAGATCCTCCTGCCTGTCACCCACACCTCTAGCACCACAGGCAAGGCCATTAATTTCAGCCAAAGCTGAAGGCTTTGGGAAAGGATCAGTATAAAATGCAAGTAAGAGCCCCCGTGTAAACACACACACACAGAGCTATCGACTGCACTGATACACCTTAGGCACGAACGGCTGCTCCCAGAGACTTCAGAGGGACAGAGAGAGGAGATCCAGAGATGCAAAGAAGCAAATACCGAAGTATTAGCTGCTCTCTAGTTAAATATGTCTGCATTGCTGGGATAGCTGCGCTTGGAAAAATGAGAAGCCAACAAAGCCTCTCACGTCAGCTGCCTAAAACCCACTCAGCCCGCAGCAGCGGTGGGCAGGTGCCCTGTGGCACACCCGAGATGAGCTCCTCAGCCTCGGACACAAGGCACCTACCTTGATCCAGCTGTTCATCCCGGACACCGAAAATAAGCAACAGGCTACAATCCACAACTCCCTGGATAAAGCAGCTCTTCAGGCGTCGAGGCACATTTCCACCCCGAAGAGTTAAGGCAGCTCCGAGCCTCCATACGCAGCGTGGAACATCCAGTTCACATCAGCACTAAAGGCCGAGCTTCTGCGGGTGCATCCAGAGCCACTGCAACTCGCAGGGATCGTAACGAGCAGCACAGGTCACTGACCAACCGCTTCTGTGCTATGGGCTTTGAGTTTTGTTGTTGTTATTCAGTGCATTTTATTTATTTTTGGACAGGCAACTTCGCACTTGTAAAACGCAAAAGCCCCCCGCAGGCTGAACTTTATTCTTGAGTTCAGTCTATAATTGCCCCAAATTTTCTGGGCAGAGAGGGCAAGAAAAAAACTGTCTGAGCAGAAACAAACCGCTGCTCAGAGCAGGCAAACCACAGAGCACACTAACCTGCCATGCCCACCTGGCCTCAGCCTTTGCATCCACTTTTGGCTGGAAAAGAAATCAAAGATTAGAGAGTGAGAGGCCCGCAAAGCATAATTGTGTTGTATCAACCCTCCAGCGTTAAGACGCCTGATTAATCTCCGACATGTGGTTGATGTGATTTAGAGGTGCAGGATGCTGGCAGCTCTCCCAGCTGCCTTGTCCGTGCTCTCCTTCAGCACAGTCTTCCACTCTCCGTGAACAAAAGGGTGAGTAAGGGAAGCACAATAGCTTTCCTTCAAAGCTTACGGCTGGAAAATCATGTTATAGTGGCGTTTCTGAATGCCAGGGTAACAAGAAAGGGCACGGACAGCTGCAGGGCAGGCTTTTCTTGCAGTCTTTTGTGCACAAGCCTCAGCCCCAACTTGCAGGGCCACACTCAAAGCCTGAGGGACATTTACTATCCCATAGGCTTTGCCTCTGCTGAAGAGGATCCTCAGTGCGAGGTAGCCATGGGCTGGCTGGGTGAACACCCAGCTGGTCTGGCTTTGGGCCCCAAACTCCCCTCAGACACCTCCAGCCCCGTCGTCGTGTCCCAGGTCGTGTCCTGGAGGCAGTCCCTCAGGTGAGCTGGTCCCTGCGGGCCCAGACACGAGCACAACGGCTGCCCTGCTCCCTCCAGCACCCCTCAGTGCTACCTCAGCTAGCAGAAAAGCAGGTCACGGCTGATGTGGCATGAAACAAATCAGCTGAAAACAAACTCCTAAACATTGACCTGCTGATCAGGTTCACTTCAGGGTTCACCCTACGGATGCGAGGGATAAGACCGGGTCAAAGGAAAACTCGTGGCAGATTTCTTTAGCTGTGCTAAGTGCCCCATCATCTCGGGATGGCCAAGAGTGATTAAATGTAGGTACAAACCCACGAGAATTCAGACAACGACCACTCTTGTTTTCTCTTTGTATCTGTGTGCCCTCTGAGACCTGAGGGAGCCTGAGCTTTTAATTACCAACCACAAAATGAAGCTTTCCAGCCCTGTCAGCAGGACCCCTCCAGAGCAGCCCTGCCCTCCCCACGCCTACAGCCACCTCCTGGGCTTTGCTCCTTGCAGAGCTCAGCCCCCTGCTCTCACTCCACATCGGGCTCAAGGAGCTTTTTTGGGACATTCAACTGATGTTACCACTGGCAACAGAGAAAAAAAAAATCTGGGAGGAAAGGAAGAGTGAGTAAACTTTCCCTCCCTCCAGTCTTTCTTAATCACGGGATTTTTTCACCAAAAAAAGGCAGAAAGGAAAGTCTGGACAGGGAACTAGTGAAATAACTGTCACAGAGAAAGACAGAGAGACCAAATGTGTATTTTCTAGCAAAAGGCAAAGGGATCTGGTAAATGAAAGCAGCACCCAGATGTGCACACAAACCCACAGCACCAAGATGTTGCCTCGCACCTGGAGTACTGAGATTTTTACACGTTAATGACTGAAGGTTTCAATCTTTGTTTTGGTACTTTCTGAACAGCCCCCCTCCGCTGAGTTCAGAATTTGCCAGCCACCACCACACCTCTAAATACTAATTTACAAAGAGCAAATGATATTGGGGTGGGGCGTGCCAGTGCTGGCTGATACTGTAAACATCTATTTAAAGACGAGACTGAAAACAAAACTCACTGCCTAGTCTAAGTTCTCCATGGCAAATGTCTGGAGTTAAACTTGCCTCCTTCAACCTTAATTCACCCTGTGCTTGTTCAGCACATGCAACTGCTGCTCTCCGACAAGCCCAGTGAAGGGAGTTAGAGAGAATAATGCTGCTGCCATCACACAGGCACTCGAGGCACCACAGACGAGAAATTTAAAGTTGAAAATCAGGCGTTAAGAGGGACAATAAGCTCAATAGAAATAATTTAATGAGTGTTAAATTCTATTTTCCTGAGGCTCAAAAGGCCAATTCTTTTTTTCTTTATTTTAAGCGGAATTGCTGGTGAGGAATCGCAGTGAGGGATGGAGCCCGGCACTGCAGCACTCCCCAAACACACGGCACCTCGCTGCCTGAGCTGCCCAATGGCAGATGAACATATAAGTAACGCTAAGACATCAAAACAGAAAAGAATTTACCTGAAACACACCTAGGATGTGGGGTTTTTTTAGAATTTTTTGACATCAAAACCTCTCGCGGATTTCCTCACCTGGAAAAAGCACGGGTGTGTCCTTACAGATTAGCACCATTTTTTTGACCATTTCATGCCTAGGTTAGTTTTTAAGGCACTTCTAAACTGCAGGGTGATCGGGTACAAAGAGCACAGCTGCAGACCTAACCCCAGACCTCTGTATCACGCCCAGTGCAGAAAACACCCCTTAAACCCGCACAGCCACTGTCCAAACCGGCCACACGATCTAGTCCCAGTCATCCCACAAACCAGGTCAAGAACATGGCCAAAAAATACCCAGAGATGGCTGGACAGAAGGCAATTTGCGGGAGCTGGTGAAACAGCAGAACCAAAAATAAGCCTAGTTTTTATAACACTGGAGTGAAAAAATCCACATCCTCTCCATGTCATAAGTTATTTATACTATTTAAGTCCTACAGACTGTGGGCTGTGCAGTTGGGGGTCCATATATAAGGTTTTACCCACCAATATACCAGTCCAGGACACTGAACTTTTAAAGCAACGTTAACTGTAGCTTCACAAAGGCTTTTAAAAGTGTAACTTTTGTATTAGTTCAATAATTGCATCCCAAGTGGGTCAGCTATAGTGAGTCAACTTTCAAGTAGCTGAAAGGCTGTCAAGTAGGAAACCAACTTCTACCCTCCTTTTGAAGCTTCATGAAAGAAGTGATGTAAAACAGCTGTCCACAGAGAGATCACAAGGAAAGGCTATTTTCTGTGTGGTAATATTGCCACATATTGCTTTGTCTTGAGATGTTACTGCTTTTCTGAAAATAACGAGAATATCCGATGAAAGGATAAAAAGAGAAAAAGCCAAAAGCTGAAGGCGGGAGGTCAGTACAGAGAAAAGACATACTTCTGTGAAGTCTCAGAAGTTTCCACATTGGAGCAAGAAACTGTGGTATTGGCTGCTCCTCTCTGTTTATGGATACTGTAAACATGAACCAGCAACGGGACAGGAACCATTAAAGCAAATGAACCAGCACTGGTCAGGCACCGTCACGGGAACACACAGCCCTTCGCTGCTGAAACTGCAGCCCCAGACAAATCACCTTGGTGGGTGTTTCACCCCAAAAGTAGCTGCCAGCTCTGAATTTACTGAGCTGGTGGCAGTCAGAGTCCTCTTTGTCCAAGGAAAGGGCATGGCAGAAAACAAGGGCACGCGGAGGAGCGGTGAAAGCAACGGCACCGTGGTGATGGCTGGACTGGGGATTGCCCAACCCGCTCAGAGGTTAAACAGGCTTTTAGAAAAAAAGTTGCCCCTCGAAAAGCGTCAGCACTTTAAAAGGCTGGGTCTGCAGTATTTCGCCTGGAGAAGAGCCAGCAGCTCCGCACTGTACTAGTGATGTGCAGAGGGCACAGACACGGCGGCTTCCACGTGCACCAGGTTTGTCCCCCTGCTCCAAGGCAGCTCTGCCTCACGCGAACCATTCCCGAGAGGCGTTTATTAACCTGTTCTTGGAAATCTGCAGTGAGATCGCCTCCTTGGACAACCTACTTAAGCTCTGCATTACAGTTAAAAGTGTTTTTCTAATGGCTAATTTAAATTTCCCCGGCCTCACAGCTTGCACCCATGATGTCTTGCCCCAACAAAGATGGAGAAGAGTGGAGCGCTTTCCTATTTTCAGTATGCTTCAAGTGATGCTAGTATGCTTTCCTTGAAGAAAAAAAGAAGAAAAAAGGCAGTCTCTTGCTGTACCCCTGCTACATATAAGCATCCAGTTACCTGGCGTGATTTAAAGAAAAACTGAGAAAGTTGCAAAATACAGGTGGAAGCTAAGGAAGGACATATGAAAGGAGCTTGCACGTTCTTAAGGACTTACCAGAGAGACTGCAACTTCTGTAAGGGGATTAATAAAATCCTTGTTAGATCCCAGGCAGTATGTTGTAGAATAAGAACTGCGACAAGCAGTAATGTGCCACTTAGGAGAAAGTGTAAACGTGGGCTTTGTGAGGAGCATCCTCTGTAGATCCCAAGGTTCCCACTGTGAACCAGCTTGCTTTACACCAAGTGTTGTGTGCACAGGCAGGAAGAAAAGGCCTTTGCCTTCAGATGTCATCATCTAACTATTGCTTTTGCTCTTGTTACCTTTCCCGCAGTCTGAAGTGACCAGGTGGTTGAGCAGGAAACTAAAGATCACATGAAACGAGCGGTACTGCAAGATGCACACAAGTCACCCTGTACCTCTTCAGACCTACCAAAAAATTAAAACTGTAATAGGCTTCATAGGAGGTAAAAAACGTCTGAAACAGAAGAGTATGGGGTTTTCTGTACACAAGACAGAAATCTCTTATTGGTTACAGATATAAGTCAATGGAAATATCATGTATTTACACCTGAGGAACCAGGGCAGACAGTGATTCACCCTCAACAAAAAGACAGAGTAGTACAGAGGGAGGGGAGGTGATTCGGAAGAAGCAATTTAAGATTATTACCTGCAAGCAAAAAACAATGGTAAAGAACTTCTATTGGTGAAATGTTAAAGAACTAGCAGAGATTTATGTTTGCTTATTGTTTTCCTTTTAAGAGAGAAAAAAAAAAAAATCAGCAAAGCAGCCTGGGGAGATATAAAGAGGAAGGAGGTATATTTTGTGATAAGCCTCAAACAATGTTCCTGTTGAGCATAGGCACTGAGCTGGAAGAAAAGAAAACCTCTGATAAAGCAAGAAATTCTGCAAAGACAGCACTGGCTCCCATAGCTGAGACAGGAATTAAAAAGACCCACGTGCACACACAAACATACACACACACTCTTGCCAGTACAGACACAGGCAGGACTATCTATGGACTTTTATCCACATTTAACAAATGGGGCCTGTAGTGGTCCCTAAGAAAATTTATTTCTCACAACTCGCACAAAAGAAGCACAGTAAAGCTTATCTGTGTGGATTGGTTGATGAGATGGGTTTGGAACAAAGTATCTCCCTGGCTTTGAGAGGATTTTTAATGTGCATGAAGAAAACAAGCAAAACCGACCAGAAAATTTGCTTTATCGTCACATTTTTATCTTCTTCTCTGGATGTTAGTTGACAGACATATGTGCTGGTGTCAGCTGAGAGCCCTAATATCACTATTCATCATGTGGTTTCCGCAGCCTCGCCTGACCCACGCTGCCCTGTGTGACCCTACAGACTCGACCGAGCTGTTCCATACCTGATGCAGGAAGAGGGGAAATGGACTGGGACAGTTTGGGGGGGGAAAAAAAAGAAAAAAAAAAGAAAACTACTGGGGGTGGTTTGCATGTGCAGATGCTTCTTTACTAAGAAATGGCCATGATCAGCTACAGAAAAGACTTCTGAGTGCCATAGCACCAAAATTCTCATTCCCTGTAGCCTTGGCAGCTCCACAGTCTCAAAGGGAGAGGCCACACAGTGACTGCATTAAGGGGAAAAGACCTCGGGTAGTACATGCTGGGTTCCAGCAGCACAAACTCCAGCATAACTTCAGCGAGGTAAATACGAAACCTCACAAATAAAACGCACAAAAGCTCTCAGTCCTTTGCAAAGCACGAGCTGGAAATATCACCCAAGCGTGCAAAGAGAACAAAAGACATTTGTAAAACGCTTCTGCTAGCTCTGAAATGCTTGGGTTAGGACTCTTGGGCTCTATCCCTAATCCCCAGATTCTGCTTTAACTGCACAGCACCTTCAAAAGGAAAAAGGAACATACTCACCCTTTGCAAGCTGCACGAAGCCAAGAATGATGATCAAAGCCAGCGCCAGCAGTTTTGCCGCGGCAAAGGCATCCTGAACACGAGTAGCAGCCTTCACGCTGTAACAGTTCACTGCTGTGAGGAGCACTGAGGGGAACAGACAAGGAGAGACACGTCAGATTCCAGTGAAGCACCTAAACCGCAAACCAAATGACGGCAAACTGGCATTTGCTTTGCGCGAAAACTTAAGCAAACCCGAAGAGTCTCTTCCTAAAATAGAAATTTTCAGAAGCAAAGCTCCTCAACCCCGGACTTCTCTATTCCGTCATTTGTTCTGGCAACAGGTGGTTTGAACAGCACATACACTCCTTGGGAGTCCCTGGAAAGTACACTTCTAAGGGCATAGAAATAAAAGTGCTCACTGCAACCATTAGCATCAAAGCGATTGGCCACCATCCCTGTTAAGTTGATCCAATTTAATGCTGTTGTGGTGTGAAAACACCATAGAAATGTCAGGACAAACTTCCAGAGCTGAGATATAGTTGTTTGTATAACAATAGCACCTAAAAGGCTTTGGAGGCCACACCGTGACGTCCCTGTCCTGACCCATCTGGCAAGCTATGAGCCCAACCAGGCCTGCAGGTCAGCGGCGCGGGCGGGAAGAGAACCCGGATCTGAGGAAACCCTCGTCCTCTGCTCGACCCGCAGTGCCAGGGATGGCTCCCGGAGGCTCCGAGGCGCTCAGGGCTCAGAGATGCTCCCCGGGGCGATGGGAGAGGGGGCTGCCCCAGGCAGGCCAGCACAACGGCTCAGGTTTGCTGTGGCTGCTCTTGGACTCCATCACGCTGCCTCCCCGGGCAGCGCTGTGCTTGCTGAGGAGCTCCCACTGCCTACAAGTTGCTCTGTGGTTCATGTAATTAATGAAGCCTCATTTCCTGCCGTCTTTTTTTAATTCCCTTGTTCCCCCATCACCCTCCTCTGTTATTGCCCACTCCTGCCACTGTTCAGCGTGGCACTCACAGCCTGAACTAGGGCTTGACTAGAGCCCCAAAGCTCCCGACTGGCCGAGTTTCACCTGCTTCAGAGAAAATAATGGCTAAAACCTTTACTGCTCTTCCAAACCGCTTACTATTTTTGTGCCCTGCTCACTCCCCAGAGCCTGTTGTTTGTTATAGAGATGGGCAAATGTCACACAGAGAATGACGGTGCCCCACGTGCTGGATGCCCTCCCTTTGTCCTCATCTCCCTGCCACCTCACCAGCTTGTCACCAGCCCCCAGTGCTGACTGATCCCCGAGCAGCTTGGGGAGGAGGGGATCTCAACCTTTCTTCTTGAGCCGGAGGCTTTTCCCTGCGGGATCCTTCCCAGAGTAGCCTCTGCCCTCATGGCAAAGGCTCTTTCCCACATCCTGCAGCTCATTTTCACAGGACCCCAATGCCTCAACCAGAGCCAAACAGCTGCTCCCCAAATTATTCAGCCCGGATGCAGATCACTCTCTCCTGAGGTTACAGGCTATATCTACACTCACAGTTTAAAGCCCAGAGAATTTACTGTAGATATTTCAACCTCAGTCAAACCCCCAGAGATACGGGGGGATCAGCAGCACCTTCATCATGTCGCCAATGTGCCCAGCAGTTTGCTGGTGGCGACTCTGGCCACGAGCCTGTTTCCATGGGGCTGAGCTGCACAGGGTGCTGCAGAATGGGGGCGAAGGCGATGGATAAAGGTGAGAGGCAAAAATTCCAGTACTCAGAAAGCTTGGTGACTGCCCAGCAAGAGCACCCAGCACCTTAAGACCCTCAACATACGCCGAGCATCACAGGGAAAACCACAACACACCCCTACTCCGAAGCGAGGTTACCTCCTGGCGGGAGGAGGCAGGACCATGCCCCGCAGCCCACCTCCCAGCGAGGGCACAACAAACTGCAAACTGAGAAATAAACCCATGGGAGGAGGAGAAGTGAGTATTGGGGTATTTCAGAAGGCCCTTGTTGGCTCACTGCCACCTTGCATCCTGCCCCGACTGGGAGAAAGCAACTGCATTGGTAAAGAGTTCAGGGAAACGCACGCAGAGCCCACGCCAGAGCTGGGAATAGCCTTCCTGGAAGACACGGGCACGGATGGGCTCAGACATACCCACGGGCTGGCTTCAGAGAGCTCGGTCTTCAGAGCCCGTGGTATCTGGGTCTGACAGTAACGATTAGAGTTCACATTCCTGCTCGAGTGAGCGCCGAGAGTGACAGGACTTCCTGGTGACTCAGGGGAGATGCAAGCCAGAAGGGATCCGAGTTGCATCATTCATTCAGAGGGGTCTGAGAGCCCGCTACGGCCACAGCACAACAGCGATACGCATCAGGCTGAGTGGATTTAGGTGTCGACATATTGCTCAGCTAAAGGCTGCTTGCAGGGGATCTTTAGGCAGGGACAAGCAAAGCCAGTCCCAGCGCGGCAGACTGCAGATCTCGGAATACAATGCCTGCTTTCAGGATCACTGGCTCCCCCTCCCCCAAACCCCCAGGATCTAGTGTCATCTCAATACAAGAGCATTGTAAAGTTTCAAAAAATGAAAGAGCCGGACATCTTCACAAAGAAAAGCACGTGATCCGATACATCCTACAAGAACGAAAGGCAGAAGTAGATAAGGAATTTCGGATTCACTGGGTTTTGTATCATGCCTTTCAAGCCCTTTTGGGGGTGTCTGGGCGCTTGGGGTGGGTGAGACTGCAATGACTCAGAGCCATTTGCTTTGGGAAGGACGTGCCTGCGGGCTGCCACAGGACAGGCCACAGGACAGCACAAGCCAGGCTTTGGCTGACCTGCTGCAGCACACAGCTGAAAGCAAACGGTGAGGAACCACCTCCCCTAAATGTGAGCCCCTGTGCCAGGGTCCCCCCACCCTGTGTTGGTCAGGAGAGATAGGGTACATCTAATCGGAAAGACACCTCGTGCCTGGACTTGGAGGCTTGTCAGCACTGAGCAGCAGGCCAGAACTATCAGGGGTTTGCAGGGTCACAGCTCTGTCACCTCGCAGCAAGGCTGTGATGTATCTGCTGCTAAAAGGGACATATACAGGGGAGAAGAAAATAAAGGTTAGCAAGGACAACTTACAGTATGTTTATGCTACAGGAGGAAGGTGAGGGGGAGAGAAGAAAATACGGTGAGATATCACTAAACACAGATCACAATTACATCTACTAAAAGTCAATCCTAATGGGGAGGGAACCGAGGATCCAGGATTCACTTCGACCAGCAATTATGCTAAAAATAAAACTCTCCTTGTTTACAGAGGGATATTTAAAGCATGAGCTAACACATCTAAAAGCACACTTTTCCCGTTAGTGAAGACAGCCCTTAGAGGTGCGACAGTGACATTCCCTTCCCCATTTAGGCATTCTGTTTCTTTGACAATAGCTGCTGCGGCCTCCACATTAAATCCTGACTTTTTGGGGGCTGTTTTTCACGTTCTGGTTCTGTACAGAGCTTGCTGGACGGACCATGGGATGGTGGTGGTGTACATAAAAGGCAAAAGCTTTCTACACAGTCCAAAACTGAAAAGCAGCGGAAGCGTCTGTATTCAGTCCTTAAAAACACATTGGTGCCAGATAAACAGGCTCTGTAAAAAATAAGAAAACACTTAGGGCCAGAGATTCTGAACAGGGCTGAGAGCTTCCCCCATGCCAGTTGTGATTCAGAGCCCTTCAAGTCAATCTCTCTCCTTTGTTTTTCCCACCATGTAATAATATTTGCCTTTCCTAAATGAGCGTGGTGAAGTTATTACACTTACACGATTTCAACATAGGAAGGGCTAAAAAAACCCCCAGTCTCACCCACCAGAAAGAATCTGACAGACACCGAGACGAACAGACAGACCGAGTACATTTTCAGTCAAACTCCCAAGACAAATTCCAGTGGCTGCTCAGCTTCTGAGGAGAGCTGAGGACCAGCGCTTCTGAAAAGCAGTTTTATTCCTTTGATCCGAGATGCTGCCCTGTGAAGCAGGGGCTGCGGGACTCCTCCTGGCACTGCTCCATTCACCTCGGATGAACCGCTCCGCATGAACAACGGGGCAAAGCTGCACAGCCATGGCTTTACTATAAATCAGGGCCACGACACAATGCAGGGAAAGAGCAGACTGCGCTGCCCTAATTTCTGCAGCGCCTCTCCGAAGGCTGCAGCCACTGGCCGTGGTCAGAAGCCAGGCACCGTTAGCGTGACCCGTCGGGGCCGTTCTCAGGAATCATTCTAGGAATAAGGATTTCAGCATGACCTGACGTGACACAGTCTGTCTGATCCAGCAGCCCCTCTCCAAAGGCTTTACATAATTGGGATAATAAGAGCTAGAAAGCTGCAGAGATTGCAGATGTGAGAAGGGGTACTTTTATTTATTTACTTATCACTTCTGGCAGAAGCAAGAAAGATACTGGGTTCTGACTGCTGTAGAGAGAACATGCTCACAAGGGGCTGTTCACCCCTCCAGCCCTCTGGTGACTGCTCTAGCCTAGCCAAGGGTGAGCTTCATTTCAAATACTCAAGCCACAGGGGAAGCCAGAGGCTTTCAAAGAGAAGCTTGGCTTTCTAAAGACAACGGTAAGTCCAGCTTCAATTATTTACTCTGTCCAGCTGGCTTCAGGCATGTCACTCAACCTGCTCCACTGGCACTCACCTGCACAGTCAGATAATTTCTGACTAATACATCATAGGACCCAGAACCTTGCCCCTCAGCAATTCACATTTTATGGGCAGATTCCTTTGAACTCAAGTTCCAAGATCCCTCCCTAACATGATTTCTAGATGACAACAGGAATAAATCCTTACAAAGCAGACAAAGAAAGGGATCATGACAATCTCTACATAGAACAAGTCCACAACAACACACTATATGTAACAACTCCTGTGTCTACAAAGGAAAGGCAGGATGTAGTAAAGCTGCCCTGCGGGCATGGGGTTCTGCCCAAAGCAAACAGTACCTGAATGGAGCCCTAATACAGATAAACTGGGGCTTGGCATTTATGATGCAACAGTCTTGGCAACTATCCTATAGAAAAAGGCAGGGCTGCAGCTTTCCCAGAGTGATGGAACGTGGCCATGGATCGGAGATGGAGTAAAGACAACGCTCAGGGAGGTTTGGGTTGGATAAAAAAAGTGAACAAACAAGCAGCTGATCCACAGCTCTGAGCACTTGTCCTCATTCACAGGGGTAAAAAGGATCCAATTCCAGCACCGTATGTAACTTGCTCATGGGGGTGATGGGAGTTTGCCCAACCCAAGATCTTTAGCAGCTTTTCAGGTGAAACATTTCTGAAATGAGTGTGTGAATTCTTGAGGTACTGGCACAGCTGCATTCATGCTGTGTGTGAGGTTACGTACCTCGGGAGTTCACAATGTCATTTTTGGCCTTTGTTTCATCTCCTATAGATTTCCCTGGTCTTGACCTGTAGTGCTTCCTATATAATTTAGCACAGATCTCTTGAACAAGAATAAATGCGTGTAAGTAGCTTGGTTTACAGAAGTAAACTCAATTAACTTGCTACAAGTCACCCATGGATTCCTATTTGTGGTATTATAAGAACAGAATGAAAACACATAGTAGGGTAGGAAACTTTGTGGAAAGTAAAGGGGAAGAATGAAGGGAAATGCTTCACCTCAGCTTTCCCACCAGGAAATCGAGGACTGTCCACACAGCAAGGATAAATCGTGCAATGATTCCTGTTTGCAAGCGCTTAGCCCTTGCAACTGTGAGACAATGCTTCCATTTACCATCTGCCACAGAATGATGTTGATTTTCTCTTCACAATTACTTACAGAACAGTTCTCGGCTCCTTTCCATATCCCCATCCTACAGCAAAGGCTGCTCCTTCCACTCTTTATAAAGTGCAGCTGATGGACAAGCAGTTTTCTCTTCTACCAGAAATGGTGCAACCGGGTTTCACACAGAGACAAGCCAAACTGAGCCCATGGCCACCAAGAAACAAACCACAGGGATGACAGCAGCACGTGGCACAGACATAAAATGGCTCACACGCTTTAAAGAGAACTGCTGCCTAAGCTCACAAGAGGTCAGACACATTGAAAATAGTTACTCCACGCAGCACAAACAAGAAATTACACTGTACTGACTGAAGTGCTTTAAATCCACGGGAAAAATCAATGCCTTAACTATTCACCAAGGCAAAAAAAAACCCCTTTATATTCAAGAGGCTGTGATGCCACGGTGTGTTCTAATAGTCTCAGGTGTCTATTTCTAAAAGCACAGTCTAACATGAGACAAACATACAAGGACGCAGACATTTTTCCATGTTTATGGAAATTTCAACTCCATAGGTCTTAAGTAAAGACTTGTGCCCAGCACAGTGGTAAAGAAAAAAAAGCAGAAGGAAAAACTTTGTGGATATTTCTTCAAGGATGAGTCCCTGGAGGAACTTAATAGCCAGGGCAATCAGTCTGCAGAAGGGAAACGCTCAGTGGCAAGTGGTTGTTGGAAAGGAGCACTTGGCTCCAGAGCAAATGTGTCTATATTAAAATCAACTTATAATAATAAACATAGCTGGCAACAGTTTACAGTTTCCATTTTATTTTTCTTCCCGAAACAGCAGTGCTGAGGAATCGGAGAACAGGAGCATCAACAAATGACAGGTGAAAGGAGGCAAAGGCTGCCCTACCACTAGAGCTTAAGAAAAGGGATCACGTCCAGCCCCAGCCCCTAACTGAGACCACGAGCTCTGGACCTCTCCAACAAACAGCCACAGCCACCCTGAACGTGTCCCAGCCCCGTCTCGCCGCTGGCTTTCAATTCCAGAAAGCCTCTGGTGCTGAAACGGGCTCGGAGCTGGGAGCAAAAGAAGTTAGTGCAGCACGGGATGATGCTAGCATTTCATCACGGCGCACAGATCCCAGAAGCATCCACACCCGCAAGTTTCCAGAGTTCTGCAAGAATAAATTAACAAGCACTTACTTGTCATCTCTCTCTCAAGAGCTGTGCCAACCAGCGCAGCGCAGCTAGGGCCAAAAGGCAGCACCAGGACTGCCTGGAGAAGAATTTCACAGTTTGCAGAGGCTGGATCTCAAGACTGTAGAAACACACCCATCGCTCTGGTACCAAGGTTCCACAATAACAGTGATACAGTTTGCACTATTCAAACTGTGTGGTACATGAAAAACTGCAAAGAATTTATTAATGTTAGGGAAGGTAACTCCTAGCTCGTGGTAGGAGTTACTATTTCGTGTCCTTAGAAAGAAGCTTGTGTTTTTACTGTCAAAAGTTTCTAGATTACATGATGCAGCAATTCCACAAGACAGGTCATTTTACCACAGGAAGACAAAGAAAATACAGACTGTGCAATGGGAGAGAGAGGTATATTTCTTCCATTCCCAGCAAATTAAAAGGACTCCAGAACTATCACAAGCTAAACATCTTTTCCACCATGCTCGCCTCATATGAAACATCTTCCTAACAGCAAACAACACTTACTAATATTTTATGTGCACATTAAGCCCCACAGACATTTCACCATCCTTGACAAACAGATGCTCAGCTACTGGACCTGCAAAACACAGCATCTTACCTGGCCCAGAACGATGTAACGCTTACACAGAAGCACCTTCCCAGAGTTGTGCTGGATTAGGGTTCCACAAATCCCCAGGAAGGGGGCTGAACTTCAGCACTGGCTGCTACATCCTGGGTCAGGAACTCAGTAAAAATCTCCAGGCAGGTTTTAGTCTGAATCGTGCCACCTGTGGCACGCAGAGGGTCAAAATTCAGCTCTGTGTGCTGGCTGGCAAGAAACTGTTTTCTCATCATTGTGTTTGAATTTTTTTTGGCCACATCTGACACTGGGACTATAAGACTACTGGAATACTCAAAATACCTAATGGTGTTGCTTTGAATGAGACTGACCATGGAGAGTTTCTCTGCAAAAGCCTTCCCAATTTGTTCATGTCAGAAGAGAAAGACTCTGAAGGATCTCGGTGGTAATGTAAATCATTCAAATACAATAAAACGTAATGGGACATTTGTTGTGAGAGCCAAGAGAGGGGTGCCAAGAAATGCAGCAGTTGCTTGCTGCGTTTCAAGGGTCCTCCAAACCTTCATCCATTTCAGGAGACTTCTGCTAGTCAGAGGCTGTTTTCATTAATGCCGCTCTCTTTAATTAAATGCGGATTTAAAAATGCAACCTCAGTCTTGCAACATTAGCCATATAGCAGGGATTCTACAAAGACCCCTTCCTTCCACTCTGATCAAACAACTGCATATTTACTGATACAGCTTAGTCATTTAATCCACCTTTCTGGAGGAGGAAAAAAAAAAAAGTCTTCAAAGCTTCACACTCTGCTTGTCCTGGCAGATTAATTCCAAGTAGCAATATTGCAGAATAAAACCATCTTAAAACAGACAAGCCTAAGATGGGTTTTGTGTTTGCCTTGCTTACCATCTAATACCTGTCGAGTTGAAAAATCTACCCAGAGCTTCACTTTAAACAGCTGGTCAAAGAGCCAAACTTGTTAGATTTCAAGTAAAATCTTAATACCAAATAAAGATGTCCCTGCTTTCAACATATTTCTCGTTGAAATGCTGACACTGAACATTCACTTATGGACTTCAGCTATAATCTGGCAAGCATTTGAAGGCGTGTGTTCATACACATTGGCCAAACCCTGGATTTGATACCGTTCCCCTCCTCTAACTCACAACGTTGTCAGGGAGGTGTCAGGCACTTGCACTTCCATATGACATGTGCTATTAGATATGACTCAACCCTGCACTGACTGCTACTAATTCTGCCACTATTAGGCTGTTCATAACAAAAGAGATGAATGCGAAATGTGCGATCATTTTACTGGAATTCCATGCTTGCAGGAGTGCCCGAAATAATATTTCAGAAGCAGCAAAGGAATTCTAAAGAAATTTGAAAGAAGATTAAAATACTGTAGGGAAGCAGCAGATATTGCTGCAGCAATATTGAGGTTATTAGTGGCAGATTAACATATACAATTAACAAGTGATAAAAGGCTTCAGAAGCTAACAATCAGATCACTGATTTGACATTGAAGATCAAGAATAAAATCATACGCAACCGGCAGGGTTTCTCAAGCTTCCACGGAGCAGATTATATTGTCAAGAAATAAGTAAACTACAGGATAACCTGTTATGTAGCACACGGGGGGTGTGTGGCAGGCTGCGTGTAAAAATGTGTGTAGGATGACTGGTGAAACACCAAGCAAGAAGCAGCTCAGATCCCCCACCTCCCTTATCTACAGGGAATTTACCACAATTCAAAGACCTCTCAAGTGTAGGAAACCTGCAAATTAACAGGTGGAAATAAGGAATATGAATGTTATCTTTAACTGGGCAATTTGAAACGTTCCATCCTCGAGCCGTCTCGAGAGCATACACTGTGTGTTAGGTTGTGCTCTGTGGTTTTTTTAACAATTTTTGTTAAGATTTATCAGCTCAAATTTAAGAACTGTTAACCCAAGTGGCAGCCAGCCGTAAAAGAGAATCTGACCCACTCTCATAGTAAGAGATCAGGGATGCACTTTTGACTGGATGCTGCTCCACATCACTGTTCAGGCCACTACCTGGACACCACCTCTTTCTTCAATGGGAAAAAACGACAGGATTAAACACTTTTACACGATCCTGCTTCTGCTACGTGAAGATGGTCCTGCGACATCTACAAACAACAAGTTCTTTCAAAACTACACTTGCTACCCAAATATTCTGTTAAAAAGTGTGTATTCTTTTTAAGTCGGAGTCAAAAAAAGTTGTAGAAAATTACAGAAAAAGACACAAATACGTTGGAAATGCGGTGTGAATGTACGTTCCGCTGCGATGCTTTCTCCAAAGATAAAAAGAGGTGCCAACACCGAACGTAATGGATTTTCATTTATCTACATATCCTCAAATGTGCACCTGCAAGAGGGTACAGAATCCTTAGTATATGGCAAAGAATTACATTACAATACTGATACTCTAACGTAGATGTCATCAAAGATGAAAAGTCAGGGCATCGTAACTGTCCATCCATCCTCTGTATAAGGGGTAAATTGGTTTAGAGGAGATCGTATTTGGGGGAATTCAAGTAACTGTTGGGTTTTCACGCATGTGCACAAATTCTCAGCTTCACAACCTTCCAACCTTTTCTGTTCAAAAACGGTTGGATACCAGGTGGGCTTTGTGTTTGTTATCCCTTAGCATTTGCTCTTATGATTTATCAGTTCTAAAAGTATCAGCCATCCCATCTGACAGGTAAAATAACAGGCAGTTTATGGGTTATCCAAGTAACACACAGCCTGAAAGGCGTTAAGCCAAACTACCTGCAAATTCTTACAACTAGGGAGCAAGGCCTGGTTTGTGGTGAACATAAAATAAGCCACAGTCATGATGAACAGCTTGACCCATCTTGCTACAGGAAGACTTCCCTGTAGTGAATTCCCACACTTTTATTTGGCAGCCGTAATAAGCATTCACCTTGTCTTATGGAAGAAGGAGTCTTGCATACCAACTGTCTGTAGATTACAATCTTGAGAGGAGAAAATACCTATCTGTAGTTAAATCCTACTTAACCACCCACCTTGTTTTCCTCAGCACCTTCAAGGGAACAAAATTCCCTATTCCAACTATTTTTTCCTCCTTTCAAGAACGGTGATTTATTTAGATTATCTTAATGCCTAGGAATTCAGTTTCTGTACTTTACGGTGGCAAATACCGAACAACACATTATTTATTCAACTGTTCAACACCAGCAACACTCAAAGTGGAAACAAATAACTTTTGTTATTTCTCCTCTTACTAGAAACCATGCAGTCAATTGCATTTCATGTCGAGATACAAACTTTTCAAAGAATACAGCTGGCACTATTCTAGATGGCTGAGTTTTGGCTACATAAGAAGTCAACTGTATTCCAGCCCATGGCCCCAAATTCCCCTACTTCTCCCTAAACCGTTCTTCCCCTCTTTGAGATAACTTGTTAACATGTGTTCTAGAGTGTATGCACAAACAGGCCATTTTTCCTACCCTAGGGCTCTTGGAAAAAAATAAATATCTCACTGGCTAGAGGTATGTTTGGAACAACCATGTAACAAAGCCGCTTGTTAGTCCATAGAAGTTTTGTGTGACTCGCTAAGTCCTTGGACCAGATTTACTTAATTTATTGTTCCTAGTTCATAATGTGGTTTTGGCACCAGACAGTTGAAAAGCTCACTCCAAAAATCAAAGTTACAGAAAACTAACTTGCTGAAGGCAATGCATGATGAACTAACCTTTTGTAGAAAAGGAGACAAACACAAATTTAACCCAAAGCATAAACAAAATAGTAGCCAGCGGTGCAGGGGGGAGTAAAGTTTAAAGAAGAAACACATGGAAATGACGCAGATTTGTAGAACTAGCAACTCTTTCCTTGTCACTTCAAGATAAAGGTTCAAGAACAAATTCTGCTTCAGGAAAATTACTAATTGCTAGCCAAAGAAAGTTGGAGACACATAACTTATGGGAGAAGCGTAAGTGGGAATGAGACCTGGCATCAAGAAATTTCATGCTGCAATCCACCCTGTAACTGAACAGATCTCGCCATGGGCAAGTCTACTTTACCCCTGAATTTTTTTTCTGATCAGTAAAATGGGAACAGACACCTCATCCTACCTATGTTGGGAAAGATCCTGCAGATTAAAAGTTACTTATTATTAAAAACATGTTCTCAAAGGCTTTGCCAACTACAATATGTTCTTGCACAGCAAAACTTTGACATAAACCAGTAAGAAAGTCTATCTAATCAATACTCTGCTAGCTTCTGAACAAAAAATGGGCATGCCATGTGTGTGCATGCCCCTTTTCCCTCTGCCACTGAAGAAACCATATTGCAGACTGGCAGGAAAGCTCTAAAACCAGATTTTTCACAAGGCCCTACTCCAGGCAAGAAATCCATCACCAGAATGATTTCCTAAATCTGCTGTTAGCTTACTTAGTTGGGTGACTACATTTCCTTAACAGATGCACTCCACTTTGTTAAAAACTTGGATGGGAAGTCCACATGCCTTGTCTACTTGCCCTTATGTTCCTAAAAATTTATCTGGGGCAGGAATAAGTTTCAATCTTGCCCCAAAAAAAGTGCAATTTGCTGCTCTGACTGTTACTGTATCTACTAGGTAGCCACATAATGTATCTTAGCAAAGACTGGGTCAGTTTGTATGAAGACATTTACAGACAATATATCTTCCTGTAGTGACCATGGCACTGCAACTTTTGAATGCCTGAGATCTTCAGAGGGTGAAGGAATCTAACACAATCTCCCTTTGGACAGCACAAACAAGCAGTCTTCTCTTCACAACCTCAAAATGAAAAAATGGAAAGATCACCTGATTGTAACTTTGTACAGCAAACAAGCGCTTGATACAGCCCTCACAAAAATATCACATCCTCTCACAATATCCATCTTTACAATGGCCCAAGAACCACCAGTGGAGTAAAACACAGATTGAATAGGAAATGAGGAGAGAAACGCAGAAAATGGTCCTGTATTTAAAGAATGAGGAATTTGGAGGGGGGGACATTGCAATCACCCAGAGGAATAGAAAATGGGGCTTCACCGGCAAAACTGCAGACCTCAAAATACCGGAGAGATGATAAACATTGAATCAGGAGAGAGAGATCTGCGTGCCACGGCAGACATCACAGTGGCCCTAAATTCATCACAGCAACGACTGAACTGCTCTGCAAGGCAAGGTCTCACGAGATACAACGTTTGCTTGCAAAAAAACCCCACCGGTTTTGAGCAGGGTCTCGAGTGCACACACAGCCAAGAAACACCGCATCTCAAAACTGGTTCTGAAAACAGCCAGGCGCTGCAGCACAGGCCACGTTCAGCACCAGTTGCTCATGACAGATAATTTTTTTGCTCAATTTATTTGAGATGGGGCCACGTTTCCTACTCACACGGTTCAAAACAGCCCCCAACCACCCCCCCCGGTATTCAGTCAGCATAACAGAGGAGAGATGGTGAGTCTCCCCTGGTGATGGGCTCACGGCAGCCAGCTCCCGGGGCAGACTTTTTGGGGAAAGCGATGGCGAGCGGGGAGCAGGGAGCCACGTGGGGTAGCAGGACAGCGGGGACCTCGAGAGGGTCCGCGGGTACTTACGGACACAGAGACAGGCCACCAGCTTGGCAGCCTCGTCGGGCACCGGGCAGGTGGGGAAGATGGGCTTGAGCAGGTAGGTGGCAAAGACCAGAGCCACGATGTACTGCGAGGAGGGCCGGATGATGAGCAGCTCTATCCAGAGCTTGAGGAAGGCGGGCAGGGAGCCGTACACCTCCAGCATGTAGGCATAGTCCCCGCCGGATTTGGTGATGGTGGTGCCCAGCTCAGCGTAGCAGAGGGCACCCACGATGGAGAAGGCCCCGCAGACGGCCCACACCACCAGAGACAGCCCCGGCGAACCGGCCTCTCGCAGAACACCCGTGGGGGTGACAAAGATGCCGGAACCGATGATGGTGCCCACGATGATGGCCACGCCGTTGAGCAGCGTGATGGAGCGCTGCAGGGTCACCCCTTCACCCTCGGCGGAGGCGCAGGGCGAGGGCGAGCGGGCGCAACCGTTCTCCTGCGCCCCACCGCTCGCCGTCTCCAGCATCTTCTCCATCGCCTGCTTCTCCTCCTCCTGCGCCAGCGAGGAGGCCGAGCCCGCCGGGCTCCTCTTCTTCACCGCGTTGCCGGTGCTGCTGCCGCCGCCGCTGCCCGACATGGTGACGAGGTGCGGAGCGCGGCGCGGGGCGGCGGAGCGGGGTGCGG
>NW_020799114.1:2340926-2360128 GCF_003259725.1 Athene cunicularia | reverse complement strand
GCGCTCCACAGCCACCATGCAGCCGCGCCTTTTGTTCCGGCAGCGGTGGGCGGCGAGCGGCGAGCGCCTCCCGCCTAGGCGGGGAGCCTGGCCTCCTTTCCGGGAGGAGGAGGAGGAGGAGGAGGAAGGGGGGTGCAGCACTGTCCGCAGCTTGCATTTGCACCGGCGGATTTCTTCTGAGGTGCGGGCAGATCGCACCCCCCCTCCACCTTCCATCCCTGCGCCCTTGGGGGACAAAGGGTCCCCCACCGCCTCTGCCCCCCGCCCTGGGGTGCAGGGGGGCTCCACGCTGGCAGCAGCCCGGAGGGGAGGTTTGGTGCCAGTAATTCAGCCCAGACTGAGCCGTGTGTTCCTAAAAAGAAGGGGTCGGTGTGTGCCTGTGTGTGTAAACCTAAAGTTCAGCAAAACCTGGGTCTCCCCAGTTCTGATTTCAGTGCGCTTACCGCGCTGCTCCGTCTGACACACTCATGCAAGCATAGGCCAAGGCCCCAGTGCTGCATCGCCTGCATTTCTGCAGAGGCACTGCAGAAATCTGCCTGTCATTTTGGAGGCCAAAATCACCAAAATGGCTTATTTGCAAAAAGAAAAAAAAAAAAAATAAATTCCCCAATCTGGCAAGCGTGCAGGCAAAACGAGCAACTTCTATCACACTACTTCAGTGAAGACAGAGGTTTTGCATCCAAGGAGAGTTACTTGGATATTTCACACCAGTGCCTAAGGAGCCAATTCTTTAGCAAATTCAGACTGTCTTGTCCATGTGGGATGGGAGATGAGTTCAGAGGCTAAAGCCTGGAAGCCCCAATTCTCAGCAACAATCATTCCCGCTAAGAGGTGGAAGCGGTACCTTTGAGTTGCTATTTCTGAGCAAGTGAGTAGTTGGTGTCACACAAGAAGTCGTGCCCAAGCTCTGAAACCCAAGGGCGGTATCCATCCTCCCTGGACTATCCTTCTCCTCCTCACAAGTTTCACACATGCTTCAGCACAGGTAATAGAGTGGCTCAGGAGGTTTCCTGCAAGATACCTCAGAGAAACGTGAGATCTGCATTCTGAGGAAAAATGATATAGTTTAGTAACGTTTTCAGGTACCTGGCACTGGCATCATGACCACGTTCAACCATTTCAGAAATCCCGAGCAGCCCCTGGAAGCATTAGTCAGAACCTGACACCTAGTGGCCGTTGGCCACAATAGCCCAAAGGCTTGAAACTTGGGGCTGTTTCCCGATTTATATAAACATCCACATTTAGGAAGAAAGCTTAGACAAAAATTACCTTTGCCCCGAGCGTGTTTTTCTAAGTTTTCAAAGAGAAATGGGATCCCGAAAAGATTGCAAAGACTATGAAAATTAATTAAGAATAAACAGAAGAACATATTTATCACAGAATTTTCGTGAAACCCCAAAAGCTTTCCTTCAGCCTCCTATCTTAACATTATCCCCATCACAGAGGTTACAATCTAAACCTATTATTTCTCAAAGTAAGATTTACCAACAGTGATTTGTTACCGTATTTCATCCTTTATCCTAGGCAAAATGTTCACAGGACCATAAAATCAGAAAAAACCCAGGTGCCTGCAACATAAGGGACTGTCTCTGCCTTGGCCTCGCTACATCAGGATCCAGCAGAGAGGACTGGAATTGAAATAAGATGTATGCTTCAGATATTTTCAGATGAATGCTCAAACTCAGTTGCACAGATGGGTGAACAAAATCATTCATCAGTGGATTTACTTGACCAGTGCTCTAGACTAACTTCTTACCTTCAGACTAAATTAACTGCAGAAATTTCCATCAACTTTCACAAGAATAGGACCCAGTTATCATCTTCTTTCCCCATCCAATTGTCCCAAAAGAGAATTTCTTAATAGACTGGCAGCTAAGAATTTGCAGACTTCAGTCTCCGCTTTGACACCATTTCCATTTGGAAACTCTGGGATGGAGCAGCAGGGCAGCAGCAGCCACTGAAACTGCCATATTGAAGGTCAACCACATACTTGAGTGTCTTGCAAACTAATCAATCGGAGTGAATTCTGCAACTGTTTCTCCATTTCTGTTACCGAGAAAATACCTGCTCTGCAATCACGGTGTTAGGGTGTGTTCATATAGTGCTTTATATCTTCAAAGCGCTTCACAAATGCTAAGTATTATTATCAGTTCTGACCACGAACATTAACTCTCTTCAGGCCCCCAAGTTATTCTGCAGAATCTTTGAAGACTATTTGATTATACAATCAGTTCTCCATATGCTAATACTCAGGCACTTCAAGTTTGTCACATCAAAAAGAAAGATGGAAAGAATTATTTGTCAGAAAGACAAATAATTACCAGTATCAGAAGTAAATTGGCCATTTGTTAGAAGTAATGTGTATGTTCTTAACCATTTATCGGGAAAGCTGCCTTGATCAAAATAGGACAGCCTGCTGGAACCAAATAAGCCATTTCTTTAGCAAACACCTCAGCTATACTAACACAAGAGCTTATAAGGGTTTTTTTATGGAAGTGGTGGTAGCTTCTAGAACACTTAAGTAGTAATAACAGTGGAGCTGGCTTCACGCTTAACCCGTGACACTCTTCATATTGAAACAGCTTGCCTACCACTAAAGGTACCAAATAGAACAGTTTAGGATGCCTACAATTATTTTAGGGGGGGAATTCCTTAACCAAGAATGTAATATCTTACTTTTCCCATCAAAAGAAGTGGAAACTAGTTTGAATTAAATCAGCTAAGCATAACACAGCTGATATCTAGACTCCAAGCACGGCTAAGCAGTGAGACAGAGAAATCAACACCTATTTCACCTCAACAGCCAGTCTTTATCGATACAAGTATTTTATTTTACTCAAAGATTTTTTCAGGCTATTTGATAAGGTTCTTGTAGCCACAACCACTAATGTGAAACTCTTAAGAGTTACACCACACATCAGACCAACGCTCAGTTTTATCAAGACCAATTACACAACAGAAAAAGGAGCTTAGTTGACAGGTCGAGTTTAATGATCAGTGTCAAATCAAGTAGTTTAGAAAAGATCCTCAAAATTTGGAAGCCCATTTTAGATGACATGTCACGTCTAGCTGAATGTAACAAATAATTAGATATCCATCCATCAGTCCAGCAGCAACAGAGGGGTCATTGTTCTTTCATTCCAATTACAATACAGTTCAGCAGAGTCTTTCATAGCTTTTAAGTATCACAGAATGTCTGACATCTGATTAGACTCCACTCATAATGCACTGGTTCATTCTCAAAGGAGGAATTGTATTATTTTCTTGACAAAAAACCTACTTTTTAACTTGGAGAGCTTAATTACACAATGAGATACAGGCACAGGTTTCTCTGTTTCTTTATTGCATAGTCACACACTAATGTAACAGTTTAAAATCCAACAGCTAGAAGTTTCCTTACATCAGGTAAAAACTGAGGAAAAAGGCCCATATCCTAGGAGAACAAAAGGCATTCCCTGTTACATTCGTTGTCTGCAAAGACAATTATTTCAGTAAACTGCGATTAGGTAGATTACATCAAAATACACAATGTCACAACTGCCACAAAAACAAGACGCGCAAATTTAAAAAAAAAAGCAAAGATGTGCCAAGAAATACAAGTTAAAAAACATTCAAAATGAAGGCATTCAAATTTTAAAGCAAATACTATTGACTATGAGGTTGAGCAGAAAAAGGGAGCCTTCCTCAAAAGTAAGCAGTGCAGAATTCTAGTACTCTAAAAGTCAGTAGATTTTCATGAGATCAAAGCAATTTCCATTTCTGCAGCTTTTGAAGCCAAAAGATACACTTATGTCAGACTTACACCTGTCTGGTTCCAAAACACCAATGCAAGCCACTCGTGACAGAAGATGACAAAAGGACTGGTCAGGTATATGTGGTGCCGTACACCTGAAGTGCACCAGTGTGAAAGTCTTGGAATGTAGGAACATGGATCAAACATTCAAACACCAAAAAGAGTCGTTCCAGCTAAAAAGTCACCAAAAACAAGACTTCTGATAAGAGCAACATTTAACAGAAAGGCAGTTGGAAGTCAGACCAACACAGATGCAGTTCTATGCTCAAAACCCCTCTACTCCCTTTTCAGTAAGCTGACCCCAAAATTATTTGTATTAGTCTTTAATTCCTCATACTTATTGCCACAGGAATGCCTCCTAGTACAGCATTAATTAACAGAAGCTACTACACAAGGACAAACGCGTGCTTTGACCCTTTCATATTGTACCATCTAAAATAAGAGCCTAAAGATTCCTATGCAGACACCTTTCAGTTTAATTTAGTTGTGAAAAACAGCTACAAATACTAGCTCCAACAATCAAATCATTTCCCCCCCCACGCAACTGAGATAATAAGGCAAAAGAATTACATCCCATCTCCTGTTTTACATACATGTGCAGGCACAAAGAATTATTTTTCCTGAAGTTAGCTTCAAGAAAGGCCAATACAGTCATTGTAACATAAAAGTTTAAAAAACAAAACAAAACACAAATACCTTTCTGTTCATTTCCAGGCTTCCAATTTCAAGGACAACCTGCCCTGCAACTGAGATACTTCCTACCTTAACCAGAGATGCTAAAAGACTAACGTGTAAATGCAAGACTCAAAAAACCTAGCAAAATAATTGTAACAGGAAATCCCTGTAAAGCTTGTATTTGTAGCACAGTAAGTTTTTCTACGTGGACCCTGTCTCCAGATACTTGAAACAATCAGTGCTGAAATTAAAATGGATTCACTTTATGTCAGTACACTTAGATGTGATTTTATCTAAATACGTATGGAGTATAGCTTATTAACTGTACAACTGGGTAGTACACCTATTCTCTAACAAAACTTTCAGCACAGTACTTGAACAAAGTAAGTAAATATAAGAATTTTAAACAGATCATTGAAAAGACAATATTCAACAACATCTCTGATGAATGCATGGTGGTGAGCATGTTAAAAGGAGATTTACACACCTAGGAAGAAAATTTGGTGCAGTGAAGCAAACCTAACCATTGGGACTCAGTTGGGTATAAACATACTAACAGCATTATGAAGCACCTGAAGATTAAACATTTACACCACAGTAGTTCCCTAAGAAGAAAATATGTATTTTGTATTTGCATATGCTAGGAAAGCCATATGAACTAGTGAAACAAGTACAGAAAAACGTGGTGAAAACTACCAAGGTAACGAAGAAACTTTGAGCATTGCATGAAGGTTTATAAAAGACCAGTTCATATATGACAAGAGTCTTGATGCAGGCTGCTTACAGCTAGCTTAATGCTGCTGAGTCACCTGTACTTTTAAATGCAAAGGCAACATTAAGATGGCTTTATCTGACCTTTATTTATTTTAGATTAGTTTTTCCTAACTGCTAATAATGACAGCAGAATGCTACCAAAAGAATCTCAAAAATAGACAAGATATGTGCCAGTTCTGAATCACTTTCTTGGGATCCTCCTCAGAAAAATGTTTGCACGAACAGCACTGAACGAAAACCTCAAACTCAACAATGACCACGTCACGTACATTCAGGCAGAAAGTAAAATAATTCTTTTCCTATTGCTAGAACTGTAGATATCCCTTCCAAAATTTTTTTGGAATCTATCATTCTCTGGCAAAACCATCACTGATGTGACTCTGTAGGCCAGGAACATAGTAAATAAAAGTCTGTCTGATGACACCAAGGGCTGTATAGTTCAACTGAGATGGTATAGTTCAACCAAGTTGCTATAGATGGTGTAGTTCTACAGAGTTCAACCAAGATGGTAACTTTCAACTGAGCAGTAGGGCTTGGGAGAGGTAATGAAACCGAAGACACATACTGCACGTTGAATATACCACACAGTAAAAATAAATATATTACACTGGGATATAAGACAGTTTCTTACATTTACCATGTAGAGTTACTCTGAGGTTAAATAGCCACATTTCAAATTGCCAAGTGAGTAAGGCACAGCTGTTGCAAGATACCAACAGCCTGAGGTAGAGCTATTAGGGAAGCAAAGGCAAGACCTGGGCACTTAACTGGTTAAACAAGGATATTCAAATGCCTTAGAATCATCAGGGTCACACTAAAAAGTGTTAAAGTGCTTTTAAACTGAACATTTGGACTTAAAATGTACCTATTCTAAAAGTTCTGAACTTAGAATTGAGAAGCTTGTGTTCTGTCAGCAACCAGTGACCAGCAACCAAGTAGTGTCTGTTCTCCACATCACGAATTCACAGACAGACCTGCTCCTCATCAGAAAATCTGACCGTACATTTGGTACATTAATTTCATGCACAGGCACACTGTTAAATACAGTAAAGAATAAAAAGCCAGTAAAAAAGGTGCTTGAGAGAAAATTATGGCTAGTAGTAGTATGCTTCAGAGGTAGATAATACTTGTGGCAATTGGACCGTAACTCTAGGATAGGGCTCCACAGCTGGCAGTGTCTGGGCCACAAATAAATTTCAATCACCACTTAACTTACTTATCGTAAGGTGCTATAAATACAGTCTGGTCCCCAGTTGTCCTGAAGCTAGACAACTCTTTTTATAAGAAAAGTACTTCTTAAGACAAAACTTTGAAGAGAGTGCACTGGTGCTCTATGAGTTACTGAAAAAAATTCTTTAAAGTGTCCGAGTGCTGCATTCTGTCAATACTCTTCCAGCACTGGATTATGTTTCAAATATTACACACACACACCCCAGTCCCATTGGGAGGGTCAACTGGGGCTTATCTAATTTTGCTTTCCTTTGATGTAATCAGTTTTCCTGGGATCAATTGGACATTTTTGCCTAATTTGCTGCTCTTGCCAATTTTGAGATACTGGTGAATTCTCTTCTGTTCTCTTCTCCTGGTACATTATTAATACACAAAAGTAAAACCTGCCAAAGCTAAAAGCTTCTACATTTGTTATAAGGTTTTAGAAAAAGTCTTCTGGCTTGCAGTGTAGATAGAGTGGACATTCTGTGGCATCCAGATCAAACAGTCAATAAAATGGGTTAGATTCTATAAATAATTTTTTTCTCTTTTCCTCTTGTTATCCTAAGGAAGAAGATAAAATGTCTCTGTATATGTAACTAGAGAAGCTAGTTCTCTTCCCAAATCTCCAAAACAATTCCACAAAAGGACCTGATCAGTATTAATACTTTCCACTTCTTCACACTTCCTGCTTGCTAACATGTTTTCAGATGGGATTATTAATCATGCAAAGCACGGAAAGAGCACTTGAAGAGACACAGAACAACTCAGCAAAGAGGCAGGGGAAGATATCTCCTGCCCTTATTTTTACTTTTAACTGCCAAAATAATTCCTTGTTGATCCCTACTCTAAAGCATGTCAGTTTGTTAAGGGTTAATATTATTTAATTCTTAAAAAATGCAAAACTAAGAAAACCCCACAGCTTCTCTACTGAGGGCCAAATGGCACTTAACAGCACTGAAATCGTCTGGCTGTGAAACTATACGGCATACACACACTGCAGAAAAAGGAAAAATAAAAAAATGACGACAGTTATATCCAGGTATTGCAGTCTGGACTGACATTTCATGGGCCATCTACGGCCTGATCTGCTCAGCATGGTCCTTGGGCTGTAGTTCAGCATTCAAGAGATGCCTGCTCTGGAAGGATGAACGGACGGTGCGGTTCATTAATGGCTGAAGAGGGCGAAAGTTGTCTACCATTCTCTTCTCTTCTTCACCATCTGAAGTAAAGAGCAGCATCCGAAATGCCTCCAGCTGAGAACGAGAAACGTCCAGTTTTGTGACTTTACTAACTGGAGAATTATTGGAGTTTATGATAAAACACAATCATTCATGCTTGGGAAAAAAAAAAATAAATCAAAGGTACTCTTGCGTTTGCATGCTGAGAAATGTTAGCACGAACTTCTGGCACTTCTTTGTCACCTGCTGGTGAAGATTACACCATCATCCATATTGATGCAGAAGATGAATTGTCAGTCATCTGCCATCTTTAGGCAAATTATCTCTCAAATGTGGCATGTCTGAGACAGAACCGATTCCTGTTCAAATACTGGAACATATGCCATCTTTAAATAAACCTCTCCAACCTTCTTAATTTACACCCTTCCTGGAGTTCTGCTATCTCATACAGACGTGCATATGCTGGCACCCAGAAAAGAGGGAACCTCAACAAGCAACAATCTACATAGTTGTTGTTCTTGGTGGTTTATAACTGAGGATTAAAATAAAGCATGCAGCAGATCATCTTTTAATGCTCACAAGGGCATTACAATGTTAAGTAAACTATGAGCCTTTCTATGCCATCAATGAATTAGAATAAAGAGCCAAGAGAAGGAAAGAAAAAAGATAAAAAGTTTCAACTGAAAAGAAGAATGATAGACGATGCATTCCGTTCTCTCTGCTCTGCTAACAATCTTCAGTTCTTCCCCTCCTGTTCCTTTATGTAAACCAAAACATTAAGATCATGGACATGCCTGTTCTTCGGAGTTAGTGTTCATTTGGAGCGTGACTTTCTAGAGGGACTAGCTCCATGCAAAAGTTGTATTAAAAAATAATAAAAATCACTATTTTGCCTCATGCTGTTGGACTCACGCTTCATCATTAATCGAAGCCACAGAAACCAGGGACAGTGCACAGATAACTTTCAGTGCCTCTTAAACCATGAAAAAACGTAGATTTTGGGGGGATTCTTCATTTTTACTTGCTTGGCAACAATCTCCAAGACTTGTCCTCTGCTCCTCAAAGCACTCCGCTTCTTTCAATAGACAAAAAAAACCCTGAAAACTTCCAACAAAAACCACGGTTGTAGTACAATTTCAGTAAGTCCTCCTTCTGCCTGTTTTCTATTCGTCTCTACATTTACTTCAAACCAAGGAATAACATCACACTGACAGGTGAAGTACTAAAATTAAAAGCAGTAGAGCGCATATGGCGACAAGTGAGGGTTGTTCTCAGAACAGACTATTGACCAAGAACTCCTCCACTTGAAATAACTTCTGTAACACAAACAGTTGCTGTAACCTTTGTTCGTCTGTCCTTTTTAAGGGGGAATGAAGGAAAAAAAAAAAAAAAAGAAAAGGAATTCAAGGACGGTACAGCCAAATATAGAGTAAACATGCCTACAAAAGCAAAGCAGAAAACCCAACAGGGACTTGCTCTATCTCTGGCCATCAGAATGGCATGTGAAGGACTCGGAGCCACCCACCACCCCTTCTGCACCTCCCGAGTCTGCCCAGGGGAAGAACAGAGGATTGGCCCTCGCAGCCTCTGCAAGGCTTCTGTCCAAATGCACACAGCTATCAAGAACATGCACAAAAGGTCAGGGTGGGGAATTTAACAAAACGTGCCCGTTCTCCTCCTGCCCTGCCACAAGAAGGGCTGCATCCTGGTAAGGAGAACAAAATTATGCAGTGTTGCAATAAGTAGCTTTTGAAGTTTTCAAGGGGCTTCCAGCATAAAGGCATTGTTTATCAAAGATTAAGATAAAGCTCTATGAGAAAGCTGGAGAAGCATCTTTAACTGCCCACTGAAGAGGTCTTAAATCTTTCAGTATTAGCTGTTGTTACTGTCAGGATACCTCCCCAAAGAAATCCTGGGTGTGAAGCAGCCACCCATCTCAGCGTATTCACAGAGAATTACTGGTAAGCAACTACCGCTGTGCACCTTCCCCTTCATGGCAGCAGGCAGTCAAACATGTACGGTATGATTTGAAACGTGAGCAGGAGATTTACCTGATTCTCATCAACCTCTATTGGCTGCTTCTTAATAATCCATGTGACCGATTCAGTAAGTGGGGGCGTAGTCAAAGAGCCCGCATAGGTCCAATAATCAGGGCATGAAGGTATCAAACAGGAGGGATCAAAGACATCAAACTCGATAACAGCGTCCTAAACGTCAGAAAGCCATTATTTTAAAAATTGTATCTTGGGAAAAAAAAATTACAGAAGACTTTAAAAGATTTTAACAATCTTAAATACTGTACATGTTATGTATGCATATGCAAAATTAGGTATTGCGAATATTAATAATGATCTACGTAACGTAATAATTTAAAACCCCATAAACTCGTAGAAAAGACAGTAAACTGGGTTTGAGGCGTAAGAAGCAGCTAGTGTGCAGACAAAGTTTAAATATTTCTGTTGTCTCCACAAGCCATTATGAATTCAGTGCATAAAAAATAAGGAGTGTGAAGGAGCAACTGACTACGTCTTTGTGGGAGCTAGAAGCAAACAGGAAAAAGAAAGAAGTAGTGGTGGAATAAATTCAGGTGTTCTGACAGATACACTTAATCGACAGCAACCGATAGTGCTTTTACTTTTCACCATGTGATTTTAGGCAGTGGGGAGAGGGAAGACGACTGAAGTTTTATTTAAATCATATCAAATATTCATGTCTCCAGAATGTGCACTCCCACAAGTGAGATACCAGACAGCATGTAGGAGCTTCAGAGCCCATGATTTTCTACACAAACATTTTACTCCTGGGGTATTTCCAGGATATACTGGCAAGGCAGGAAAGGAAGAGGCTGGATCAGTTCTCCACTGGGAATGAGAAATATTACAATAAAGAATCTTTCAAAAATAGGGGCTAGAAATTCTAGATGAGAGAGAGCTTTCACCCTTCAAGTGAGAGAGAAAGGTGCTTGGACACCAGAACGGACATTATCTGACCTTCCTCTCCCTCCTCACCAGGGTGATGTTCCTTGGGGTTTGGTGCTTAAGTCAGTGTTAACACTGGCAAGGCAACAAAGGCTTTCAAACGTTTTAAACCAAGTGCAGATGAGTTGTTCGGTGGCTGACACCCTTTGGAAAGAGATACCTTCAGAGCAGCCCACATGTGGCTTGATGAGCCTAATGTTTGATACTTTTTTTTTTTTTAAAGATCTTGACTTAGTTTCTTTCAAATTCATCTGCTGTAAAATATTATATTCTCATAATGGATGTATATTCACAGATTTTGTAGGTCTTTTGGCACTGAACTGACTTGTTTGGCATTTATCTGGCAGAATTTTCACTGCACTGCCATAAATATTTGTTTTATTTGGATAAAAATAATCCTTACTGCGATAAATAATGGCACAGTGATTCAGCTGGGTGTGCTTACATGCCAGTAAAATTCTTAATGTGTATTTTTTGTGTGTACTTTCAAAAAGGAACGGGCACCTGGAGGAGCACGAGCTGCTTCTGAACACTATCAGAGACGCAGCACTCCCTCTCCTGGCAGAAGTGAGAAATCAGCTATGAAGAAAGTCCCATTCCCCTAGCAGAAAATTTGAGTGTTTAAAAGGAAAAGCAAACAATAATCTCCTCCTCAAAGATCAGACAAAAATCAGAAATCCTTAATTCCGCAAGAAATAAACTGCCACTTTACACAGCAGAGAAAGTTCTTTCCAGTTAAACAACACACGGAAACTAATCCTGTGGCAGCTGTTTTCATAGAAGTGGAAAGGCAGGCTTAAACATGTGTGTGTCCTTCTAAGGGGATACCATCTCAAAAGCATTTTTTCTTAAAGCAAGAGGTTTGGAAAGCTTAAAGTATACAAGTCCTCCTTAAAAATTAGCTTCCCTGCCTCGGGCATAATCAACAATTCACCCAAGGTGTCAATCAGGCTCCCTGCTGACATTTAAGGAAGTATTTATTAGTGTTTTGCTATTCTCAAAAGTTTTCTTTATGCTGAATGACTGCATCAGCTATTCTGAGTGATAAGTGGTGGGACACTTAAAAATACTCACCTTGTGTTTAATTGCTGGCAAAGCATCAACCAGCATCTGCAGCCCTTCGTGATGTGCTCCTAGCTGCGGAAGATGGGTAGGGGTTAGCCAATCATTAAACTGACATTCTGCGTTTCTACCCTAATTAGTATTTTTTGAAAACAACACCAATCTAGAGGTATTTTGTCTTAATTTGGTTTTAACAAAATGAAAATAAAAAGGCGTCATTACACAAAGTGAAGTTACCTTTAAAAACACTCCAATAACAGCTAAGCCGTTACCTTCCATCACAGCTTCTTCAAAAGTTGGGTACACAACAGCATTCCAGTGTACTAAATGCAACTGAAATAGGAATGAATGAGAAATCAACACACGCACAGAGCACAGCAATGACAGCAAGACACTTGATCTTTGCTACATTTGGTCCTTGGCAATTTGAGACACTGCAGCAAGTTACCCCCGAAATCACACACCACAAAAATGAGGACCTAAAGTTAATGGAAAATAATGGTACTTCCTTTTTTTTTTTTTTTTTTTCCTTCCTTCTCCCTTTTTTAAACAGTAGTCAGAGACCCATAAACTGCATTTCAAACATATGAAAGAGACTTTGTCTGTGCGAGACTGATTACAGGAATGCTAGTTAAAGGCACAAAAACCCTGTAGTATACCTGGAACTGAAGGACTTTTCCATCTCTTAATAGGCAGAACACAGCATGCTGTTCTGCTAAGAAATATTCTCCTGCACACGACATAAGCTTTCTCTGCATTGCTTACAGGCCAATACAAGCATTCCACTGAGGGGTTTTGTGCATTAAATAGACAGCCAGCACCAGTCCCAAAACTTAAGTCATACAGTCTTGCTGTTAATAAGTATCTTGCCAAGCTGATAGGCATCATTACGAACACCTTAACAGGAGATAAACATCTTCTCAAAATAAGCAGTAATATTTTTTCAAATTATTCATCATTGGCATATAACTGTGTTTATACCTGCCATACCTTCCTCTCTGAGCAACTTAATCTTTATTTTTCCCTGTTGGCTCCATCCTGTTTAATGACTCTCACCCTACCTTAGCAGTTACTTAATCACAAGTTTTGTTATTTTAATAATTGCTTAAGAGTTGAAAACAGAAAATAAAGTGATCATGATAACCACACTATATTACCATAGAACTTTGCTGTACACAATTCTAATGACTTCAGAAAAACAACCAAAAATTGTTGATAACTGTAATAAACTTTTTAACATTAGCCAAGGCTCTGGGGTCACACACACGAGACAGTTACTGTATATAAAGTAAGCAGGGCCAGGCTTCCCGAGTTACAGGTATGGGTGTCAGAATTAAACAATCTTCCATTCTCTCCTTAAATTTTTTTTTTTTGAAAGAGCATTTAGCATGTGCCTTGTTTCTCTGCAAGAGTTTAGTAGTAATAAACAAAGTGATTTCAAAGCAGTAAGGATTGGGAGATTTGGAGGTCCGGTGAAGACAGGAGCTGAGATGCAGCACATGCGCTGTACTCGCAAGAAAACAGACCCTACACCTCACGTGAACTCTTTGCTTACTGCAGCTCACAGCTAAAGCACTTATATTTTTTAAAATTAAGATCTGAGCTTGCAAATTTACTTCAGTATTTGCTGCCCAACTGGTCTGTGCCACATTAGCTGGGAGTTCCTCAAGACCTGACTGCCCTCAGTCTGCTTTTTGTCTCAGCCTTTCCCCCTCAGAAGGAAGGACAAGCAGAGTTGTGCCACTCCACGCAGACAGAGCTGGAATAACAACGGCACTTTGCCGCCTGCCATTGGTTTGTCTGGCAGCTATCCCTGGGGACCTTCAGGGAGAAGAAAACATTCCTGAAACTTTCAGTAATGGGGCCAACGTTCAATTTTAAGACTGTGTTCTTCTCCAGAAAACACAGGGAGCGTCAACTTACTAATAAAACAGTACATGTGCTGTGGCACCTACCAGGTCTGATCCTTAACAGTAAGCTGCAATTTTTCAAATTGGGAGTTTTCTGACAGGCAGTATAATCACAGACAGCCTCCCGTCCCCACAAGTATCTGCATTGCTCAGCATTTATCTCATACCTCTGCAGGGTAAAATTTACTGTCAACCGTGTGCTCCGAACCCCACTCGTTTATAGCTCCCCAGTGGAAGTGGAACTGCTTGAGCCTGTACTGGTTTTCCAAGGGACCTCCAACGATTACTAAAAAACAAAACAAGACACACATATTGATAAACATAACTTAGAATCATCCAGACAAGTAATACAGCAAGATCCTCTTTGAAATAAATTTGCCCAGAAAAGAAAATCAGAGGAACAAGTACCTTAACGGAAACAGTCCCTTATTGCTTGGCTACTTTTACACTTCACTTTGTTATGACAAAATTGTTCAAGCAAACACATGACTGTTCTTTCCCTGCAGTCCGAATCAGCTCTATCAAATTGAAGATAAGCTATCTTCAATTCCATCTGCCTTCAAGGGAATTTTTTTGCCAGTTCACATCAAGATTGGCAGAGTCATGGCGATTACATGATCCCTTCCACACTCTCCTCTCTGAGCAGGCATGTGAGAACTGCCTTACCAGAAGAAACATGTATGATGACAAAGCAATGAATGCATCTATTAAATGACATCCCAGCGAAGCCTCAATAGCTATGAGAAATACTGAAATCTCCCGTGACAACAGAAGACTTCAAAAATCCAATTTTGCCAGAAAAATCAGTACCTTGTGTCAAATGTTCAATTCTGCTTTTTTTTAAAGTTACAAAACTCCAAAGATATTATTCTGCTTCAATGCAGCTTTCAGACCGCCTAACCAATGTTATAAGATTTCCTGCACAGCCAGAAATATTCTAATATTGTGCCTACTGTGTTCAAACTACACTCCACAAAGTACCTAAACATACAGCCCGCCTATGGGTAAGATTCTGAGTTGCTGGAAAACTTTAGTGCCCTTTTTAGCCATGAGTAAAGGTAAGCATTCAGTCTGCTCTCCTGATTTCAGAAGGCCTCTCATCATTTTGCAAACACACGCATGAAAAAGTCTATGCCTAGTTTTCTGTGAACTGTTAGGTTTTACTCATTTCCTCCTAACTGACCCAGAGATATCCTGAAAAGTCTTCTTAGACACCCTGAAGAGTCTTCTTGCTAGTTATCATAGTATCTGGTAAATGAGAGACCATAATTCCTTCCAGAGGGCTAACTGCAAACATTTGCTGATTTTTACTTAACTGTACCTCATGGTTAAATTTTAGAACAGCCCACTGTATAAAGTACATAATCCCAACACTACTTCTGAAAATAAGTTAATCGCTTTAATGCTAAGGAGAAAACAATGAGAAGCATTAAGAGCTTTTCTTATCCTTATTTTTTTTTTTCCTGAAAGCCAGCCAGTGGTTTTGAAATTCTAACTAGATAGGCCTGCCTGTGATAAGAGTAAGCTAAAACGAGCTATGCAAATTGATGCAAATTAATATTTAATTAATTTCATCCATTGCTGCTGAGCTCTTAGCATAAATGCAATACTGACCACTAAAAAAAAAAAAATCACGATGGAGAAAGGTAACTTTCAGAGATGGGATGAAGACGTGGCCCACACTGCCAGCCAGATCTTTCAGAATTAAAGTTTCTGCGCTGTAACATTATCCATTCCTGAGTATGTGATGAGGCAAACCTGCAAGGGACTGTATTCATGTTAATATTCACTTGAATGTTTGCCTGATGGGTAAAGTTAGGTACAGACGCACATAGGTAGACAATCAAGGTCCTATAGCAGACACTAAAAAGTGACAGGAAGCAAACAGGAACTTCCAGCCCCTTTAAAAGCATTTTTGCCATTTCATTTCCTCTCAGTTACCAGTCTTGATAATTGCAAAACAAAACAGAAGTTTAAAGGAACTTCAATAACAATCAGGGAAAAGAATCATCCTCAGCTTTTTCCTGTAGCCCTAGCTCTGTTTCAGTCTCATTTCCTTGCAGCAGATGGCATTGATGCACACAGAAAGGACCACGCTCTGTATGTACTTCCCCACACCCTCTTTCCTCTTCCTCCTCCTGTTCTGCTCATAAACAAACACCCCATGGCAGCACTACCGTCATCTTTTGCCCAAGTCTTGTTCTGCCTCATCTCAGGGGTTGGGCATTTTTTGTCTATCCTTGATACACGTTTCATTTTGGTTTTCATCTTTGTTTTTAAAGCCTGCTTTTAAACTTTGTTGCTTTTTTTGTTTGTTTATTCATAAGCTTATTGTTAGACAGAAGCTGGCAGAAAGAAAAACCAGAAACAGCAACAGTGAAGAGAGAAGGTGGGGGAGAGAGGCAGGCACTTGAAAACCTGGCCATTTATACAGCAGCATCCTGTGGTCTGTTGGTTCTCAGTCTTATCATTTTGGAGACTTGTCACTGTTTAATGCCATCCTCCACCAGTCATCATCACCCTTCACTGATTTTTAATTCATTTGAGGAAGATGCTGATGATGAGAAGGCTGCCATCCAGAAAGAGGCAGCAAGAATGCTCTCATTTACGATTTATGTCAAGTATTCAGTCTTACCTGTGAGGCAGATAAGACCTTTCAGAGCTGAATAGTCAGCTGCTGACAGGCCAGCACCTCTCTGACAGTCCTGATGATTTCATGCTTGCCTCTGTGTCCCAAAAACTGTCCCTGTGTATGTAAATGTCGTGTATTTCTTAACCTCCTGCAGGCAATTCCCCTCCATTACATCAATTCTTGCAGGAAAAAAAACTGACTTTGTTATCCATTGAACTTCAAATCATTACACTTTCCAGAAACACGAGAAATAGCAGGGTATGGCTGTATAAAGTAAAAGACTGTTAAATCAAAAAGCAAGAGCAATCTGAAGTTAGTAAGCTAAAATCACTGATGAGCTAACCAGTGATGTCTTCATCTTAGTATCTCCTCTAACCCCACCTCACTAATGCAATAGCAGTTTGTACTGTAAAAACAGAAGGGCACTACTAGGTTTCTTCTGACACATCACAGTGCTCAAATGAACAAGGGCAAGAATATTCTCCAATTGGAAACTAATATGCTGGGTAAACAGTTATAAACAATAAAAAAAAAAGGAAGAAGAAGAACAACAACAAAAAGAGAACGTCACACAAGCCCCTGAGAGCTCCATGCATTCTCCCACTACCATTTCTGCTGCACTGTTTTAATCAGCCTCTTTCCAAACACGAACCAAAATACTGGTATTGTGGAGACAAAGCTTTTTTTTTTTTTTAACATGCTGAAAGCTTCCTTCCCGAGAACATGACTAAAATCCTTACCAAGTTCTCACATCTCTCAAGGTAAGCAGTCACTTTAAATGTATGGGACTCTAATCAAACAGGCTCAAACTTGTCCAGGGTCACTCAATTTTTCCCTCCGGGAGAAGCTGAGTAATCAACATGAATCATGTGCTTCACAATATCCCTGACCAACTGCTACCAGCTCACCTACCTTTACGAAATTTCTTCTTTATACATACCAGCAACATCCTTTGGTAAAGTCAACTTTTAAAAGGAACAACAGAGAAAATCTGGAATTTGGTAGCAATATCTTGAATTTAAATCACTTGACTCTTGTGGGGCACTTAAAAAAACACAGCTGCTCAGGTCAGCGTGCTTATTCACAACAAATTGCTGGAATACATAACTGGATTTCTCATGCACAAACTCCTGATTATACTAAAACAACAGGGACACATTCACCTGCTGCCTACAGTAGCAGCTCAGTATTGTTCAATGCTCCAAATATTTATTGAGATAAGTATATATGCTTTCCAACTGAAAGTCATTTTGGTGCTGATTATTTCAAATGCATTAAATACATCTGTTAACGCCACAAAAGAGGTAACTGGCAGATTACTTTAATAAAGTGTAATGATGGAACCTCATTTAAAGTTAAATACATATGGCTGAAAATTAGCTCATGTAGGCAAAGCTGTGATGTTATGAGACCTTATGAGATTGTGATATTACGAGATATTAGGAGGCAGGATGCTAAGGTTTGTGCAGTAAAAATGAATTTCCACCTACAACAGAGGATTTGTGCACATGCCCATGGTAATAAATACATGGTAAAAGTGAGGCCTATGTAGAACTCTGCATTTAGCTAAAGCGTTCTTCTACTGTGCATTCATCTGCTACATTTGTGTTGCTATTGAACCTGAGGTTTTACAGCATGCAAATATTTCTCCTCTCTAAGCATTAATAATACATTACACAGATTTTTCTGAGTTTTGCTTACTTGATCTATCAGCAGAATCATCAAATTCAACCAGGAATGAATATCCATTGTTCCAGATGTGAAGACAGGTTGTTGGGTCGTAGCTGATTTTCAGAGGCTTCAGAAAAGGGTCATAAACACTGTCTCTCCACTGGATGTTGATAGGAGACTGCCGGGTGCCCCCAGGAATTGTAAGTGGACTCTGCCAAAGCGGATGCACTGGAAGACGATGAAGAGAGTCAGGCTCTAATGCACGATACAGAACTTCCAACTGAACACTTCAGAACCCTCTGGCAAGAGAGGATGCTTTGGCATATTGGCTCCAAAAGCTAATTCAAGTCAGCTGATGCACAGGAAAGTAAAATAATAACACATTCCAGTTACATGACTCAGAGCTACGCAGGAAGGGCAGTAATTTGACTTGCAACTGTGTTGTTACCTTTCCCTGTTCGCAAAATGCTCTGCAAATAAACTGCCCCCCTTATTTGTCAGAAAATGGTTTTCCTTTTATTGCCAATCGATTTTAAGGTGGCTTTAGTTTTACAAGTTTGCCAGAGCCTCACCACTTCAGATTTCCTTATAAGACAGAACCATCAGCTGACGCCAGATCGCACCAGACACGGGGTAACTCCCACCGCAAAGTAAAAACATTCTCTTGAAGGTGCCAGTCTTTCACCTACGTGTGCTTATGGGTTACACCCCTGCCAAGGGTGTAGTGCTCCTGCCACCCATACCAATATTGGCCAACGCTGCTTTACACAGTGGGGACCTGCAGCTGATCCCCACGCCGGTAAAATCCTCAACTACCAACTTTGGAAAAAAAAAAAAAAAAAAAAAAATCAAACTGAGACCTGTGTGGATTTGGGGAGCACTTGCTCCCCACACGGAATTTTTTTGTCCCCTGTCCATGCGCTGAGCCCAAACCTGAGAGGCTCTAAGCACTGCATTACTGGCTACTTCATTAGGTAAAATTACTCGTGGTCTTGCGAAAGGAAAAATAAAATGAAACCTTTTAACAAACCCTTGGCATGAGTTTAACCACCATCCCCCTCAGCAAGGGGCAAACTTTATCGGCCCGCACAAGGTCACCGCGCACGGGTAAGGGGGAGGCGGAGAGCAAAATATTCTCCAGCAGTGCCACTGTTGTTATCGTTACAGCCAGCTCATGACGTTTCGGAGGAACACCAGCCTGAACCTGGCGGCGCCGCCTCTTCCACCCAAACTCTGGAAGCACCCGCAGCCCCCTCGGCCCGGGGAGGGGCGGGAAGCGGCGCCATGGCGCGGGAAGCGCGGTGACCTGCTCGCCTC
>NW_020799114.1:2324888-2340876 GCF_003259725.1 Athene cunicularia | reverse complement strand
GCCCAAACCCGGCGCAGCAGCAGCGGCAGCATCGCGGAGCGGCCGGGCGCCACCGCCCAGGCCGGCGCGGCCCCTTCCGGCACGGCCCCCCCGTCGCCATGGCTCCCTCAGGGGAGAGGGCGGCTTCTCTGCCCGAGGCGAGGCGGGGAGAGCGGCTTCTGCCCGCCCGGCAGCTCCTTCCTCAAGGCTCAGCTTTTACCAGCTGTGGCAACGTTAGAGAAGAGACCGCCCTTCCCTGCTGGGTGCGTGTTCGCCATTTCCCATGGTCAGGCTGTGCCTGACACACACCAAAAAGGTGTTTCCTCTCAGGGTGACAGCGTCAGGGCTTGCTTACACACTTGAGGGGATTCAGCCTTTAGTGTTTATTCTTCTCCGCTTAGTTTTGATTAGTAGGAGGTTTTGGTTTCTCCCAGCTGAAGGTGGGCTGGAGCATCCCTCTCCTACAGAGATAGGGGTGGCCTTGAGCAGGGTCCCTGCCTCGAACTACACACAGAGTTAACATTATGGAATTATTTAATTAGGAAAAGTTAACATTATGGCCACTTTATCCAACTGTATCTGCCCCTAAGGCTGGAAGCCAAAATTGCCCAGCCACAGGATGGTAAAAGAGGCCAACTGAACTAGTGTTTGACACCACTTGAAGCAGTCTTCAATGAAACTCTGATTAAAACTTTGGTTATTCCTTGCACCTTTTCTGTGTTACAGCTGCCAGTGAGGAACACAAAGCAAAAGAGAAAAGCCTGTAGAAAGCTGACAGTGCTGGTGAAGGTACAGAGATGAAGTAAGTGTCTTCATTTTTGCCGTGTCTGTTGGGCAGCCAGGAGCCACGCATCACACCTCGGCTCCTGGCCTTCATCTTCCCACCTGCTTTCAGTCATACTGGTTAATCTCTTAAAAGTCATCTTGCAAATCTGCATTTACCTCTTGGGGATTTTTAATCTTGTTGAGGCGAGTGCTTTTGAATTTTCATGAGGAACCTGACGTAGCACTGAGAATGTTTTACTGAAATGGACTTGGGACTACTCAACTAGAGTTAACCAAGAAGTGTTTTGTCTAGTTTAGAACATCATGTAAGAAGTTTCCATTGCATTCACAGTATAACTTATTTAAAGTACCCCAAAGCTGAGTAAGAGGAGGTTGAAATCTAGCAAGTGATTTGCTTTGTGTGGTTACATGATCAGAAAAAAGGTCACTGGGAGATGTACAAGCAGTTTGTGATCTCGGGATGCTCAGTTAGGTTTCAATTTCATTTTACTTCCTTCCTGACAAGATATGCCTTCCTTAAAGCACAGGGGGTTTTTGTACAGTAGGATTCGATTGCAAATATAATGGATTCTTGGTTTGACTCTCAGTGTTTTTCAGGATGAGTAATTTACTGTCCTCAACATACAGCTTTCTGTACCTTAAAAAGAAGAGGTAGGTACTTGATGAAATTGAAAAGAGTTGCTGCCCATAAACATCACTATTCATTCAGGCTTAATCACAGTTTAATAGCCAACTAACTGATCATGGTTAGGCAACTGTGTTTAGCACAGGTCAGACATAGTTGTTGAAGCTACTTAACAGCAACAGGTAGCTCCTGGTCACGAGCACACCTCATAGGAGCTTCATGCTTAATTGCAGCAGGGAGCTCAGCCATAGCTTCAGAGATTTTAATACTGAGCATAAACACAAGATAACTGGGTTTTATTCTCATCTACTAACAAAACAAGATTGTCATTCCTTCATGTTCCATTCTTCCATGACGTGTCTTCTAAATTTATAATCTTGGGCAGTTTAGAGGTCACATCTACCAAATTAACTAATGTATATATGTCCAACATCATAGTATAGATGCTTACTGTTGCAGAACATAACCTGGTTTCTGTACAACTATCAACTTTTCTGTATTTTAAGAGCAGTTAAAAAAAAAAAGCCTCAAATTCCTCAGCTTTACACTGTGGCATTAAGATGACCAAACTTTGTGAAGCTTTTTAGGGATTTGATCCTGCAAGGTTCTGAAAATGTGAAGTTTATTATAGAGCGACTAAGCTGAAGAGAATGAGTCATTTCTTGTGGGTTGAACAGCACAACCAAAGGAAAGTTCTTATGGTGTAGACTTTCGGAAATGATGGGCTGTTTGGGTGCAAAACTAAAGAGAAAAAACTTTGACCTACAACGCTTTTGTTTCCCTTCTGAATCATTCACAGAACCTGCACCCAGTTTTTATGTGCACATGCTATTTCTTACTGAGCATAAATGTCAGGAAAACTTTAGCATTTAATTAAAAAAACCCTTCTCTTTAGGAGGTTAAAGAAAACCCTTCAAAATATGAGCTCGGTGGCAGTGAGATGGTTTGGTTTGCAAACTGCAGACAGAAAAGCAAAAACTACCTGTGCAAAAGGAAACATAAACCGTAGACCATGTTCCCAGCACTTAGCCTGTGTGGCCAAAATCTTCTTTTCTGGACCATTCTAGAAACCGAGTTTCTCCTTGGCCATGTCCCAGCTAGAGATGATGGTTTATGCAAGAGAGAGATGGCTCCCTTGCAGCAAGCAGCAAGAGAACAACAGCAGCCAGAATTATATCATCTCTGTTGTTCTCGTGTTTTTCCAGAATTGTAAAGTTTCTGGACCATCTGGGAGGTTTCAGCTATGCTCTCCCTTGTTCCTGAACAGAGTGGTTTTGGTATATAGGGAACACCACAACCAGAAATCTGGCAATTGGCCTATGGGATGAGTTCAAGTGATGCAGAATCTGTGTGGAAAATGAAATAGAAACCTCATCTACTTGGTCTGTTTTCAAACGTGCAAAGTTAAAACAAAACAAAACAAAAGGTGAGAATGAAGATAGTGTGCAGTTTGCACCCTTTTTGTGAATGCCTCATCTACAATCAGCTCACCCAGGAAGGGTCTAGTCTATTGTCTACCTTTGTTACATACATATTTATGGTATTGTCAGAACAGTTGTAGTAAATATTGTAATATAACAAGCATGACCAAGATGTGAGTTAGCTGTGAAGAGACATCTGCCACAAACAGACCTAATTTGTGCTTGATTTTTTTTTTTTTTTTTAAAACCTTCCAGGCAGACACAGTGATGCTCTATTTAATTTTATAGTATTTGGAGGCTTCTTACGTTTGCACTGTGGTTTTTTCCTACCTTTCCCAACTGAAGTAGATGTATAGAGCCATCCAAATAGTCCCAATCTTTTGAATTATTTTCTATAATTAATTGCAGCTGTGGATGCTTTAACAGTCTGTTTGGAGTAATCGTTAAAAAGTTCATTTAGCATCGATACAAATATCAAAAGTTTTGGGGTAGGAGTCAAGATCCTGATGAAAATAGAGGTTGTGTATATTACTAGATTGTCATAATTTATAACACTATTTCCAAGAAAATATGTTCTATGGTAAAAATCGAAAATAAATTCAGTTAAATGAAAGGATTTACTGCCAATTTACACTGTTATAAACTTGATTTAAAGAGACCAAACATTTTTCAATGTTTCATTTTTAAATTCCCTTTAAGTATCCTGGGGAGGAGAGAGTTCTCAAATACCCCCAAATTAGAAGAAAGAGTATGAAAATTGATTTGGGTGGTTGTCAAGTAAGAATGAGGGGTGAAATGACTCAGCTTCAGTGGATTTCAGTTTTTGTGGTTTTAATCTTGAAAAGGACCTGTTGAATAAAGCGCCTTGATTTATTTACACAAGGACTTTCAAAGAAGCTTCACCCAGCTCTGCAGTAAATCAGGGAGGACAGGGTGGTGAGCACAGTCGAGAAACCCCACCCACTTGAAGGAAATATGTCTTTGTCCTAAGTTGAGCAGGGGTGCTTTCCATAGCAACACATTCTGAATTAGAAAAATAAAAACAAACAGATTATTGAAACTCAATAGAGAACCATTTTAAACTTTAAAGGACCGTGGCTCTGCTTCAGCCACTTGGATTGAGTATTACAGAGGAAATCCAAGATAGGTTGATTTCTTTGAAGCTTTTTAGTATGAATCAAGATTTTGGAGGATAACAGTGATGGTTGGCTGAGGTCCATTGTGACAAGGTGTTGAAGGTTCTGCTGAACCGATGTCAGATTTGGACTATGATGTAGGCCAGTTTATTGATAAACAGTCCAGTGCTTTTTATCAAACGGATGTAAGTGACTGAGTACTCTAAGCTCAACAGGAAAGCAGCAGCAGATTGTGAAATGCTGAGCTTTTCTCTGCTTCCAGAATGTTTGGCTGAGATAGGAGCCTGGATGAGAAGGCAGTGGCTGAGGCTAAGTCCAGATAAGGAGGAGGTAATTCCAGTTGGCAAGGTAAAGCAAACAGAACTTTATCTTTTCTGTATAAAAACATTTGCTAGAATTATGCATGCAGGCTTAGTAGCTCAGCATGGAAAGGGTTTAGAAGATCTCTGGTGGACAATTTATGTAGTTACTGCAATTGTATGTGCAGTCCTGGAGATGGCACACCTGGATTGGGTGTTGCTGCTGTACTTACACTATTCTTTAAAAAAAAACAAACCACTTGAAGGATTCTGCTTTTCTTGTAACTACTTATGCAAGGGTAAGAAATCAAAAAGCCATTGAGGGCTGCTCTGGTAATAATTACTAGGGTGAGGGTAAACCCCATAAAATTAAAATCCCTATGAAGAGCATTTCCAGCAACTCCCTCTCTTGTATTGAGGTGTCTGTACAAGACAACACAAGATCCACTGCAGTAAGCCACATTACTACAAATTTTTAGACATAAGCCATGATTTTCCACAAAGTTTCTATAGTTCTTTCCCAGTGAATTGCAGAAAAATACTTTTGTCCTCGTGGGAACACAAAGTGAATCCAATAAAGGTGCTGAGAAGCATCAGCCTTTGAACTGTTTAACCTGTGACCTCACAGCAAATGTCTGAGGGAACTGCTGAGGGAAAGCATCAGCACCCAGCTGGGTGAGAGACAACTTCTGTATGCAGGAAGGGCCAAAGGTAGGAGATGAAGTTCAGGAAAAGGGTGAACATTGAAGACATCACCTAAGAGCTCAAGAGTCCAGTTTTACCGATTCTTTGATTGAGTTTTGTCACTGAAAGGGCTGTTTGTGCTGTCAGCTGTGAATAGCAGAATTTAATTGAATGTGCTTTTTGCTTTGAATGCACGTTGTGCACAGGGTCTAGTCACCAGATGGAGGAACCCACAGGCTGGCTTATTCGGAGCTAGTGTCTATTCACTGGCAGCCGAAACCAGCCATTCCAAAGATAGTGTTTTCCTGAATCAGTTGTTTTGGCATTTCCTGTGTGAATGTCACAGAATAGAGAAAGATTTAAGTAATAAATAGTATCTGTCTTGAACTGAAGAGAAGAATGTGAGTAAAAAAAGATGTAGATAGAAGTTATAGTTAATCAGCAATGGGTTTATGATGGACCAGCCTTGTGCAATCTTTTCCTGGAATATTTGTTACCATGAAGTGAGTGTTGGTCTCTCAGTGCCATTCCCCACGGACAAGCGTCCACAGCAAAAAAAATACAACATCATTTATCCCCTTACTGGGAACTGATGGGCCACAGGTAACCATAAAACAATTAGTTTCTCCATCATACATGGAGACCTGGAGACGTCAGCTTTTCACCAGTTCACCTTCTCACTCCACCTGAACAATTTCAAACAATTTTCCTAGCAGAATACCTTCACAGATGAAGCAGATTAACTCTCAGTATGTTCCATTCCTGAAGCTTTTAATTCTATAGGCCATAAAGTTTTGTGGAATACTAATACTCAACAAGCAGAATTAGGAACGGTGTAGAGGGTTTCTGTGCTGATTCATGGGTTTAATTACTTTTTTAATGAGGGATGTTGATTTAGATTGTAGCTTCTGATATTGGACTCAATGAATATTCCCTTGCAATCTTAGTTTATGTCTTCAAACAAAAATAATGAATAATAAAAAATGAATAAAAATACAAAATAATGACAGAACTTTTTAACCACAGTTACAGTGGATTCTCTGGATTTCCCCTGTGAAGCAGTACCTCAAATCACTGCGCACGATGAGCAGAGTTGTGTGAGCCCCAGCATTACTCCTGCTGGCACAGGTTTTGGTTTCAGCTGTTGACTCTCCAACACTGAAAAAGTCTGCTGATAAATTGCAGATACAGGAATGATACAGACAGAGCTTGTGACAATGAGAATATGTTTTCTCATATCCACACATCCTTGAGTGGAATGGGTGTACAGGCAGTCATACAGACTAATTAACACACCTAATTAATATGAATTAGAAAAGCTACTATTACATGCCCCTAATTAATACAAATTTGTGAGAAAAGCTACTATTTTCTAAGGCTGAACTATTGTTTTAAACACTAAACATTAGTGCTTTACTTTCAATAGATTAATAATGTCTCTTTTCCTTATTTTAATGGGAAAAATTGAAGTTTCTGAGCGTAATTGTAAAGAGAAAACTGGTAGGGAAGGAAGTAAAAGTTTAAGAGACTTTTGAGCTCTACGTAGGTGAGGAAAGGGAAAAACACTGTCATGGAATCATGTGTGATCATTCAAATTTTGCATTAGGAATTAGTCTTTCTTGTGGTTGTTTCCGTAGTAAGCCAATTCAGTGCTAATCTAGCTTCTAGAACTAGGCATCTTTGATAGATTTAAAAGGCACCTTTTAAAAGTGAAGGGGAAGTGCTATATTAACAAATTATGCTACTGCCTTGAAGTACCCATTCTGTTCTAATTTTTCAGAATAAATTCACATTTTCTATTCTGAGTAGCAGGAGAAAAACAGAGAAGATTTAGACTGAGAACTCTGAAAAACATTGCAAACACTGTATCTTTATGAGAACTGCTCTGAATTATTTCTGATGTGCCGAGTGACAGGAAAGCTTGCATGCTATATATTACATAAAGCTTCCATGTCTAGGAATATATCCAACATTGAGCTTGGCAGCTCATCTACCAGGTTTTTTGAAATGCTGGTCCCTCAGTGGCAGAAGGTATTTTGGTGTTGTCTTCTAAAATGCATTTACAAGGGTAGAGCTATTAAACACTGAAAGTTACTGAATATTTCTTCCAGCTTTCAATACAAACAAAGCTTCCTGCTTGTCTCCATTCTGCTTTGTTTTATCTCAGTCACAAAATCATCTGTTTTCTCATCCGTTAAGTGAACACAAAGTTTGTCATTTGATAATTTAAATAGAAGGGCATCACATCTCGGTATTCAAGGAGGGATTTGCATGTTCTCTGGGAAAAGTTAGGAAGCTGAATACATTTCTAGAGGAAAAAAAAAAAAAAGAGGAACAAAATGACTTTAGATGCAAAAATATTACTCTTTACTATTGCTCCAGCAGACATCATGTGCACAGAAACGAGTAGACACAATCTCTGGCTGGCCTCATCTTATCTGTAGGCAAGTTAATCAGTATTTTAAATAACTAAATCTTTGACATCTTCCAGTAGTATCCTGCATCTAGGGAAGTAATTTACTGTAGTTCTCCCGGACACCACATTTGGAGGGGTTTGTGGCTTGTACTTACATTAGGCCTCATTTTCAAAATTGTAGTGTCTGCTAAATTCCAAGTCACTTAGCGCAAATTGATTCTAAGTGTGCTTTGAATTATACAGGTTTCATTGAAAACAGTCAAAACTTTGCAGGACAAAAAAGAAAATTAATTGTTGCATGGTCTGTTTCTTCATTATAGTTACAAGTGAAAACTACACAACCCAATAACATTGACACAGCAGAAATAACAAACAATGTTTTATTCCTGCACACGGAGATAAATCATGCAATTCAATACGGTGTTTCTAGTTTCTCTCATTCTATTAACTCTTATTTCTTCAATCTTTCAGTCACATTGTCCAATTTCCCTGTCTGGTTAGCAGACAATTAATAAAGAAGAGCAACACTTAACTACATTTATTGTCTTTGTACCTCTGCATCTCTCCTATGCAGGTATCCAGCACTATTTTGAATAAATGAAATACACTTACGTGCATCATTCCTGTTTTTATGAGTGCAGGCAGCCAGGCTGCAGAGTCGTGCCGGTGCTGCTGATGGACTCCAGAGAGTTTTCAGCTGCTTGTACAAACGCACCAGAGTATTTGCCTTCACACTACTCATTGCTGTCACCTTGGCACTTGAAATCTTCAGCTGGTCACACAGCCAAAGGAGCTTTCCAGAATCTAGCAACCTAACAATACAAAGCAGAGGGAAAAAAAAAATCCTGTGGATATACAGCTTCAGGATAACAGAGGGGTCTTGAGACCTATTTATAAAAAATTTTGAGAGCACCCTTTCCTGGTTGGAGAGGTGGAGCTAACCAAGTAGTTAATTTTCAACTTGTCCCTGGACTGGCTTCTTCACCGGCTCTACACTTTGTTGGAGGGCCGACTAGTTGATGATTATGCTACATGGGCTTCCCAAGTTCTTTCTCATCCAGCTCCAGGAACACCAAACGGTTACAGAAACCACCCTTTTGTATGCAAAGAGAGGTTTCTTACCATTTCTTCATGCATACATGCTTTGAATTTGAATAGTTGTGTATTTGAATACTGATAGCTAAGAATTGCTATCATTAGCAGCTGCAATTAGGAGGACTAGTGACTACTCAAACTGAGGAATTCACAGCAATCTAGAAGACACACAAGGCTTGCCCAGGAGAACAGGAAAGGGAGCAGCCTCCCGCAGAGGAGTATTTTGGCTCCAAGCACATAAAACAGTACCATTGCAGCTTCAAGGTGAGGAATTTGTTCTTCTGGACTATCAGATATCCCCTAAGAGGGATAATTTTATATAGACTAGAGGTAGAAACAGACATAAGGAACCAGCATTAGTCCTCCCACTCACACATGACTTGGACCCAGCTGAAGGGTTTGGGTTTTTTTCCAGTGAGGAGAAGAGAGCGAGAGGTTTTTCTGACCCATGTTTCTCAGGATGAAAGCATGAAGAATGTTACTCTCATTATTTCCACACGCAATTCCAGTAGCTTTGTTACCTTACATGAAAGACCTGTAGAGGGGCCCATCCTTTAATTTTCTTGGGGACATCTGCTCTTCCTGCCATAGCTGCAATCCACGGAAACAGCTCAGACACAAGTAGCTTCTGAGTTAGAGCTGTAGTTTCACAGGCCAAGCACAGAAACACAGGCAAGCAATTAATTCTCTAAAGACTTGTCACACTGTTAACAGATTACAGCAAGTCAAATTAGGAAAGGGTGCGAGGGCACATTGGGGAGCAGCAAGGACCACAGGGGAGCGGGAAACCAAGGATGGCCCCAGCACAGGCAGCACCCCCACGAGGAGGGGGGCACCGCACAGCAGGCAGGGCTGGCCACTGGTTGAAGGGACCACTGACAGCCCCAACAGCACAAGTGACAAACCAGTCCAAGGTCCAACCAGAGAGCCCAGACAGGAGCAGAAGGGGACAGGGCCAAAGACAAGCAACAACAAGGGCTCAAAGTCCTTCCTAGGGAGAGCACCAAGGACAAACCTGAAGACAAGCACCCCAACAACAGAGCTTAGTGGCCCAGGCCTGAGCTTAAATGGGCTCCTGGCCCATGGGGAGGGCTGTGGGTGCAGCCTGCAGGTGAGGCTTATCAGGGCCTGTAAAACTTGTCAGTAGCCTCAGGGTCATGACAGCACAAAAGCATTGTGGGGGCTTTAATAATTCTCATGTAAGTATTTACAAAATCCATGTGATTATTTTCCTTCACTCAGTACCTAGGAGGGCATGTTTTGAAAGCTATAGGATCAATGACAGAGCAAGCAGAAATGATATGACTGCTAACATTCAGCCATTAAACCCCACTCCTGTCTTAATAAAACTACCTGTGAAATATTTTTCAATAGTTGTTTTGCTTGGTTGGTTTTTGTTTCTTAACAAATTGTGGCATTTTGAATTAGGAACTTTATTTGCTTGGTGATATTTTCATTAAACATATGCTTGTCTGTCATCTCTTATCACACAGGTGTTAAATGCAAGGCTCAGACTCAGGGAATCCTTTCTTTAGTATCCTAAAGCAGCAAGTTTATCTGTGCTATTTACTATTCCAAAACCTACTATTTAGGAGAGTCTTAATGCTTGTCATTTGTTACCTCAGATGCATGCTCGAGTATCTAAAAGTAAACCATTGCCAGCGAGGGGTTCTGCCTGAAGAACTGCAAAAACAAACTTCTATTGCTGCTCATAATTGTGGATAATAACAGATGTGGAGTGTGACTGTGTATAGTGGAAATGTGCTCACTTTGTCTGCACAGAAACTAGAAAAGTAAAAATCTAGAAATTTCTTGCTGTCACCACCCATCTGACTTTTGCTGTAAATGCCTCTAGACAAGACAGGCAAGATCAATATTTGGGGTTTTTTTATCATGCTTACTAGAGGATTCCCAGTACTTACATTCTGGTTAACTTCAAATGAATGCTGTTACTCGCAAATGGAAAATTACCTCCTTGATTCAGTGTTTGAAGAAATCAGATTCTCCTGACATCATGCTTGTAAGGGTGTTCCTGTCCTAATATTGTCGCTGTTGCAATGTTGGCAAGTCAAACCCAATAATTCAGAAAAAATATAGTCTTACAGTTTTAGTGTAATAAAAAAGAGACAATGAAATCGATTTCATAATTAATATTTTCTTCAGCTAGTTATTGTTGTATAACAGCCGACAGGCTGTGGGAAGGTGCCTGGGATGGCATTGCTGCTGAGGAGCCCATGTGAAACCTCTGTGGAGTGGCTGGAAGCATCACCTAGGGCAGCTTTTACATGGCAGTCCTGGGTGGGCTTTAACTCTCATTTATTTGGGAATTCGCTCACACTTCACATGTTAGATATTACTTCAGCCTAAGGGCATCATTTCTTGATGTCCAAATACTGCGTGTGAGCTCACCAGCCTGCCAACGGCCTCTTCTCCCCATAGTTTTTAATTCTCTCTCTTGTGTTAGGGGTCCCTAAACAGGACGGGGTATTCCAGACATGTCCTCACAAGTGCTGAGTTATGGAGAGTGGTCACCTGATGTGCTGGCCATCCTCTTTCTAATGCAGCCCACTATGCTATTGACCTTCATTGCTGCAAGGGTGCATTGCTGCTGCGTGTTTGACTCCTCCCCTGGGATCTGGAGCATGTTTCTCCAGAGCTTTTCACCCCAGCAGTCAGTCCCCAGGTTGTGCTGGAGCGTGGGATCACACCGTCCCAAGCACAAGGACTTGGCATTTGCCTTTGTGGCACTTCATGATGCTCCAGCTGACATGGCTTATCAGGACTGCTCTGCATGGTGGCCCTGTGTCCTGTGTGTGACAAATGTGGTGTTGTATGGAAACTTGCTGAGGGGACAGTTTGTCACCCTGGCCACTGATTAAGAGTTACACTTAGTTTACCTTTCACACCTGAAAAAATGGGATCACATTGCAAAGAATTTTGAACATGTGTCTAAATGGATGCAGGTCCAAAACTAGGAGATGGTCACATTCTGCTAAGAATAACAGCATTAATGATATATTGATGCTATGTAACATTTTGTATCTGGATTTCTGAAAAAAAATATAGAAGGTGGGAACTACACACAGAGTGACAAAGCAGTCCTCAGGCAACCCTCAGTCTGAAGAAAAGGATAAAACCCTCTAAAATCGTTAAGTGTGGTGAGCTCCCCTTCAGGCTTTTTATAATCCCAATGGATTAAAAAAGATTGATGATGATAATGGTACCTGAGCAAGTAAACATGGCCTGTGGCAAACCTGAACAAACTGGGCAAAGGTATCAGCTGTGTAACAGAGGTAAAAGGGCAACAGAAACAGCTGTGAGCGTGATCCTGGGAAGATCACAGTTGAGCAAAGTGCAAATACAGAGCTTGTTAGAATGGCAGATTTCTGAGAAAGGGAATAGCCTCCTATCTTTTTTTTTTTTTTTTTTTCCATGATGTATACAGGGAAATGGAACAGTATGTAAATAAATAAGAGAACATTGAGATCGTGCCTGACCCTTCTCACCCTATTTCTTAGACTGGCAAAAATGGCCTTACAAGACCATGAACTTTGACCAGCTAGGTGACCACATCTGTAATGATGTTTTTCTCTCTGCTGTGGGAATTCAAGGCCTTGTCTTCCATCCTCTTTCATGAAAATTAGGAGTATTGTCACTGAATGAAAAGAAATTTACTCAGCATAAACCAGAAGTGAGATCAGAGTTAGAAGAGAAAATGTCTGTGTCTTGCCCTAAGTCATAAGGCCAGCTGAAGTAGGGTCAGGAGCAAACCTCCCTGGATCCTGACCTGTTTTCTGTAACAAAATCAAAAAACAGTTCTGAGAGAACTGAAAATGGATGTGTCCGAACAGTAAGTGATGAGGTAGTATGTACTTGGGAGAAAAACTAACAGATTTCAACAGCAGAGAAGTTTTCTGTTGATAAAAAGAGAAATGCAGCAAGTTTACAAATAGGATTGTTACCTTTCCTTAAAAAATGTATTTTATGTAACTTTTAATTAAGCATTACTGTGTCACAAGATAGTGCATGCTGTGTTCACAAGGATGTGTTTATGTTCCCCTCTAGTTATGAGAGTTAGTATATAGAAAATGAATAAAGTAACCCAAACAGACACTGAATAAACAGGGGAACTTCAAGTACTCTTTTTGTTTGTAATAGCACAGGATGTGATCAAGGATTTTATCCATAGGAAAGAAAATTATTCCCACAGAGTTCTTATGGCAAATACTCTGGAGTTACTTCTGTGCCCTGATCACATCTTCTGTGTTCTTCATGCCTTTGTTTCTATATTCTCATGCTCAGCAGTGAGTATAATTATGAATGCCTGTCACTTGTTTAAACAAATGCTTTGTTTGGCAACCTTTGTTTTCCTGCTGCTGATGCAGCTGCAAAATTGTGTGCACAGTGTGTTAATTTTTTACCTTTGATGCTATGGTAAGTTTTTTTCCCTAACAAAAAAAAAGGAAACCAATGAATGAGATACCGATCTCTCTTGATCCACACAAAACATGTGAAAGCAGCAACTTCCTTAGGAAACAATAGTAAATGAATGCTGATACAACGGTAAAATAAGCTAGATATTTCCTGGAACCAAATGATTCTTCATAACATGACAGAGAAAAGTTAGCACATACATAAAATGTAAGGGGGAGAGAGAGACTAAAAAAAAGATGAAAAAGGTGAGGAAATAAAACAACAAAGAAGTATCTTGTTATTTTATTTGGGACAACAGACTAACAGGGCAACAGAATGGATTTTCTTCTATAAAATTAAAAAATGAAATTGGTATATTAGCACCCTGAAGTTCTTATTTTTATAAGGGGGAAGGAAAATAAGAATGGATTTGACATAGGCACTTGAACAAGTTACCGTGGTTTAAATAAGATGATAACTCATGGTGTATCAACTTCTTCCTGGTGCTTGCTCAGGGGCAGTCTCTTACCCCGTGGTAGAGCGAAGCCTTCATTCACTAGAGGGGGACTTACACTGAGGTTCATTACACTGTTGCGGTAATACTCAGGTGAGCACATTTCTGCAAGCTCATAAAGTTTAGGAGATTGTGAAGCACAGGAAACAATTATCGTTTGGTAAATTATTCATCTGCTGATACTGTGGATTAAAGACTAAAAGCCAAATTTGGGCCTTCTGATTTAAGCATAAAGGAGATCTCCATTCTTAGGTTGTGAACAGAAAGACCTTGTTTCTTGGGCTGTTTACCAATGTTTTCTGTCATACTTGATGCTGCGTGAAGAGTATGTCATACCTGGCTGTGCCAGTCTCAAGGGGAACAAGGGATAGGCTGTGGGAGCAGTCTCTTCATGATTTATTGGTGTAATTCAAAGTTTTAAAAGGAAATGCCCCCCGTTTTAGAAGAAACGATAGGGGAAAAAAAATCTAAAATCGCATCTCTGGTAAAGAGGGAAAATTCCTTTACAAGAGGTAAGTTAATTGTACATTCCAAATTACTGTAATGATCAGAGCAGACCAACTCGCTAGCAGAAGATAGCACTGCAGCCTTTCTTAGTGATAAATTGCTTTTTTTTTTTTTATTTTATTATGTTGCTATCTCTGATCAAAGATGTAAACAACAGTTGGATCCTGCCAGTATTTCCTGCAGTTAATGTGACAACTATAGATGAATAGTATAATTGGTTTATGACAACCAAAGTTTTTGTTTTGTGTTGTTTTAGCTGCAAAATGATTTACTGGCTGTACAGACAGGAGCAGGATCTCACACCCTCAGCAGAATGTGAGTTAATAATCTCTGGGAGAGGATGTACTGATGAGAAAACAGGACAGCTTTTACATTGGATTTGGTTTATGACGGTGAAAGCTTTTACTAGCCGCTTTCCACAGCAGGTAGGACACTGATATTTGTATCACTGCTTTTCTAGCTGGGACCTGGGAATTGCTTGAGTACTGCAGAAACTGGTTGGCAAATCTGTTGCAGGGCAAATCTGTGCAGCAAAGCATGAAATAATCCTGTGTGAAAAGTCAGTTTATAAGTAGTTTAACCTTTGAACTTCCTAATCTGCTTGTGAAGGAAGAGAACACAATAAATAAATCGACAGACTCGGCTGAACAGTTACAAATCTGGAAGCAGAAGCAAGGGTTCTCCTAACACTCTGGTTGTTAATTCCCAGGCTCGTGATAATGCTAATACTGAAAACACCAGCTTGAGAAGTCACTGCAGGCCTTTTGAAGAAAGGCATGGTGCACGTGCCCCTGGCAGCATAAGTTTCCCTGCCCGAAACATGGAACCCCTCAAGTCCTGTTCTCTGACTGTCTTCCAGACAGATAAGGAAGAAGAGTTGCTGATCCCTTGGGGTCTGAAACAAGAAAGTGGAGCTTTTGTGACATGCACCATTTTATTTCATAAAGTCCTGCAGTGGACACTTTTGAGTTTGAGCAGGACAAAGCTGCAGTGCCTGAGAAAAGCTTTTCAAACCACTAGCCCAGCAGCCATGGCAACAGCTCCGTTTAGCCATAGGTCTGTAGATGTCACGGTGGCTAATTACATCTGAACCAGAGCGGATTCAACTGCATGTCATGACACTGCAGAACTGAATTAAGCATCTCATTTAAGGAATATTTTTATGCAGAAGTCTGAAAGTCACCGCTGGCTATGCCGAAACTGAGAAATGAAATATGATGATGGTCTTGTTTGGGCAACACTGTGATATATAAGGATATAGTAAAATAATCTAATCTTTGTCTTCTGTCAGAGCTACTTGCATACTTCCTCCGTGCTTCCTTTTTTATGCTTTTGCATATTTTTATCATTCCCAGAAGGTTAACAGAAGGTTTTCCACCTTCGCCCAGTCATTCTGTTCTCACACCAAATGCAGGAATGAAGCAACAGAAGAATCAGTCTGATGAGCTAATTTAGCAAATTCCCACTTGCTGCCTGTTCTTCAGCTGTGTTCTGAGCACGGTGACATTTTTCTCCTTAATATGACAGCTCACATTCCGATCATCCCATTTCAGCAATGCAAGCGCTCAGGAGCCATTTGAACAGGGAGAAATTTATTGGAAAGGACCAGAGAAAGGACAAGGAAAAGGGAACGTGTCAGCGTGTGAATGGCTCAGTGCAGGCGGCTCTCGAGGTGCAGATACACATTTAATCTGCTTGTCGACAACTCCGCTGGCCAAATCCTGTGGCTGGGTCACCTGGCAGGTCTGGAAATAAAAACAGAGATGTGACACCGGGGTTTGCCGTAGCCCTGAGGCTGTCGGAGAAGGAACCGCAGAGCTGTGGGATACCACTGCACAAACCCCAGGGCTGCCTTGCCCGGAACGCTGGCAGGCCCGTCACCGTCCAGAGGGTTTTGTGGAGCCCTCAGGGTTGTGGCAGAGCCGGGGGGTGCGCCTCAGAGCGAACGGCGGAGAGAAACGGGGGGACATTGCGTGCGTGTGCGGGTACGGGGAGGGAGGGCCGGGCCTGCGTGGGGCGTGTGGCGCGGACTACAACTCCCGGCATGCACCGCGCCGGGCGCGTGTACTACAGGTCCCGGCCTGCTCGGCGGGGGCGGCCCCGAGGAGCCGCC
>NW_020799114.1:2312768-2324838 GCF_003259725.1 Athene cunicularia | reverse complement strand
CCCCCCCTTCCCCGCCCTTCCCCGGGGTTGTGTTCTCTCCATCTGAAGGAGGGAGCAGGTTTGAGCCTCCCCTGGCCGGGGTCGCGCACACCCTGCAGTGCAGGCACGTTTTTGGGCAGGGGTATCGCTGAGCGCACCCCCCCTCCTCCTCCCTCCATGTCGTAGGAGAGTGTAAATGACTGGTGACAGTGGTACTGCCTCCTCCTCTGCCCTGCTCGCAGGTAGCGGTAACGGAAAGGGGCTGCTGCTTTTCACATGCCTGCTAGTGGGGGGGAAAAAGTAGTCTCCTGAGGTGCTGTTTTGCCTGTGTGGTCAGTTAGTCATAGTAGGGGTTTTTCACATCCATAGAGGAGTTGTATTTTCTACTGCCTTCATATTAGTGATCTGTTTGACAACACACTGTCTTTTTCCTTCTTTGCAATGCAAGTGCTGCATTTTTTAAAACATTTTTTTTAAGTCCTTGTACAGTGGAAAGTTGTGTACTTAACCAAATATAGTAATTTTATCCCACTACGGGACATATAGTTTATATATCAGTTTATTTTTAGAGCTCTCGAGGGAAGATTTTTTAAGTAAACAAGTTTGAAGGGGTATTGACAACTGAGTGATTGCTTCAGTGCAGCTTTCAAATTGTCAAATGATAGTTTGGAACGTTTTTTGCTACTTTTTTTTTTTTTTTCCATCTGTGTAAGATTACCTTAGGTGTAGTACCCTGTTGATGTCAGGCTTTCAAGAAGCAAACATAAAATTTGTAGAATTTTCAATACTCAAGATCTTAAAAACAAAAAACGAAACTAAAAAAATGCCTTTGTCTTACTAATTTCATAGCACCGCCTCTTGAAACAATGGATGGTCTCTTAGAAAGTATTAATATGTTTAAAATGGATATCCACAGAAATCAATCAGAATAACAAGAACTTGATTCTGAAACTGTATGAGCCTTATTCCGTACATTAAATGACATCTTGGCAGTAGTTCAGCTTTCAATAATACATGAAAAGATGTTACAAAGAAAGACTCGTTAATTTATTGAAGAGAGTTAAAAGATTGAGTCTGGATTTGGGAAGCATTCCACCTCCAGAGAATGAAAATATTTTATAACTTTTTTCTTCGTTTTATAATTTATAATCTATTTTATAATAACAGTAACTGGCTTTAATGTCTTAATTATCCAGCCATGTTTAAGTTGTGTGATTATAGGACAGGTTTTAAATTTTAAGGTTCTTTTAAAGGAGTGATTGATTAATAATATTTAGAGTAATTGAAGAATGGTAACATTGAGAGTATGGTAGTAATATGGTGAGTGCTAATTATCAATGTTCACAGCTGAAAGGGTTCCATCAGCACGTGTTCTGCTAAAGCTGTTTGAAAAAGGCTTGTTTCCTGCCTGTGCTGTTTCTAACACAGTACGGCGTACACGTTCTTTACTCTTTTGGATTGATCAGGTGAAGAAAGATGAGTTTATAGTCATGGCTTCATGTAACCAGAAGTGCTGCTCGTGGGTTTACCTTGAGTTTCCAAGGAGTAGTGCTCTGGGATTCAGACCCACATTAATTGCGGTAATATGCCCACATTTGCAAGGACTTGAGGATGTCTCTGGTCTTTGTCTTGAGTTTTTCCCTAAACCTGTAAAGCATCGTTTGTGCAGGAAGAATACATGCCTTGATTTTGTCAGAACTTGAATGTCTTCATATCTTTAATTGAAGAATACCTTGAATTGAAATTGCTGTGATGCTCCTTAGAAAGTAAAGACTTTCTCAGTACATTCACTTTGAAAGGAAGAGCTGGGTATTTGTGCACAGAAATTGTTTTCCCAGAGATCTACAGAAACTTTGTGAATTGAGCAGAACAGCAAGAGCTACTTGCAGGAGACAATGCAATGATTAGAATTAGAACAACAAAATGTCTATGTATTCTAAACGTTGCCAATAAAATTTTTTTCACAGAATTGATTTCCTTTAGTTTGAAACTTGATATAACAATGACTTCATTTTATGTTTTCTGTTTTTTACATATTCATTAAAAGGCTAAATCATAACCTTTTCTTTCCTGAGTATAAATGAATAAAATGTCTTTTAAGTCATGTCAAACACTTGTTTCCTTGCAGTTTTAGGTTTTTAAAGCTGTCGTTAAGTGCTTAGTTTTTCTTACCACTTGTTAGACTGCATGTTTAGACATTAAGCAAAAGTGCACAAAAGGACTAACTTCCTAAAATCCTTTGCATTTGGGACTTTAAATAAAATAATTTGTAATGTTGTCTGATGAACAAAATTATTTTATCTTGCTTCCTGTTTGTAAAACCCTGATTTAGACCACTTAAGGGAAAAATACATTAAGTTCAGATTTTCCTCTGAAAATTGGAACACCTGTATTTTATGATGAAAAAAGAATGTATCTCTCCTCCCACAGAGCAAATTCATAGCAACTGTAAAGTTAAATACCTTTTCCTTCTCTGCTACTTAGACACAAATGTATGTGAACCAACTTACCCTTCTTTAACATCCTATGAATATATAGTCTTTTAAGTTTAAAGCTGGAGTTACTTAGAGGGAGGGGGGAATGGCAAAACAGGATCAGATTGTACTAATGGAAGTATTTCTGAATGTGAAGAACTACTTGCTCTACGTCTTTCTACTGAAATTATGCTCTTCAGTTTATTTTCATAAGTATTTTTGGTAAGAATTTAAAAATGCTAGTATTATCCTTGTGTTTTAAAACAGTGCATCTGTTTCATCGGCGTGGATGTTTCCTTTTTCTAGATAGCTACAGGAGGTAAATCTATTAGAAGACTTTTGAGTAAGCAGATTATGTGTTACGTATTTTCTGTTGGCCATCATGCTTTTTGATAGTAGAAGCCTGTGCCAACATTGGGGTTTGTCTTTGTACCCCCTGGAACTGCTAGATCAGAAAGTTTTTCCAGTGTATAGAAGATTAGCAGTGCACATGCTAGGAAAAATATGAAATGATAAAAAAACCCCCATTATATTAATTACTCCCTTTTGTTGTCAAAGATTCTGTTTTAGGTAAGCTGAACACATAGAAATAAAGCATTTAGAACAATTTCCCCTTGAACTTGCCATAGCCATACTGGTCCTGGGGTGTCTGCTGTGTTTAGACCAAGCAACATTCCAAGGCAGAGCCTCTAAATGATAGGGCAAAGCCTCTGTCCTGCAAGGAGGCAATTAAACTGGGAGGTTACGGGATTAAAAAGTCTTAATTCCTTCTGCGATGAAAAATGTGTACTGAGAAGGGTGTCTTACAGAGCATGCCGGAGGCGGTCAGGTTCAGGTGTATGTCTTATTCCCACACCCTGCCTCTGTATTTATTTTTTTGTTTCTGTAGCAGAGCTAGTTTTAACACGGTGAAGGAATACGGTGGTCAGAGGAGAACATTCTGGCAGAGTTTGTGCTCCACCACCCAGACGTGACAAATGAGGCGCTGTGGGGGAGCACCCCGCGCCCCCCACGCCGCGTTTGGGAGCTGAGGACAAGTCACAGCTTTGGGTGTAGAACAGTTGAGCCAGCTGGAAGTGGCTTTTCAGCAGCCCTGTTTTCTTGCAAGCCAGTGCGGGGCAAGATGTTTTCCTCAGCCAACTCTTCTGCCTGGAATTTCATGGCTGGGAATTTTCATCATGCAGTTCTAGTCCCAGTGTGGTGTTGGTGATGGGATGGAGTCATGATGTTGGAGCTGTGCTTGTATTTCTCAGTGCGTGGCTCGAGTACAGCTCCAGGCTGTGGGGCTTAGCTACTGGTGCTTTCATTTTTATCTAGACAGTGACAGGTTGTTTCTGCTTCCAGAAACATAAGCAGTTTTCTGCACTAAAACTTCTAAATGGTTTTTTATTTGGCTCTAAGTAGAGCTCTTCCTGATTCTTTATGACTGAAAAATATGGATACTGTTAAACCTTGAGAGATCCTCATCAGGGCCAGTTTTTAGTTTGGTCAAAGATGTGTGTAGTTATGTCTGGCTACTGCTGTGTTTTAATTTTGAAATGTACACTTAATTTAGTGATATCTTTAACTCTTAGGAGCAAACAATACTCTCCAACCTAAATCTGATGTTTATGAAAGTGAATAATTTTTTATTAATTAAAAACTTCAGTTCTAACACACCTTAAAGATTTTTTTTTTCCACTTTTAATGCTTTTTCCTCAGAAAGCTTGAGATTGTTATGGTTTTTTTTTTACATTTTGCATAATTTTTAATGAAGACATTTATTTAATACTGTCTTCCCCCCTCAATTATCATACACTTTTTAGCAGTATATTTAAAGTAATCTTTTTCAGTTTACACTAAATTGCAGTGTTTGGTCTGTGAAGTGAACTAATATTTGCTTTGCAAGAGTTAGGATTACAAGATGCAATTTAGGAATTCAGTACTTTAATCCTTTGGACAGAAGTTGTTTTTTTCTTATATAATATGGTTGCTAGCTTAGTCTTCACTCAGCCTTTCTTCTACGTCTGTTTATAAACCTGGAATAAATGTTGTTGGAAGTTTTGAGGAATCAGGGGCTCTTCGGGCAGTGTAATTGTTGGCACGTGGTGGTTGATGCCAGAATTGGTGATGAGCCTTCCTGAGGAGTCAGCAAATCTCGTGGCATATTGGTGTGCCTCTTCCCACTGAGGCAGAGCCCAGCCCCACCGAAGCTTCATGATTGTGAGGGAATCTTCATGGAGAATTCAATCTACTCTAAAATTTGCTCTTTGGTAAACATTTCTTCACAAATAATTGCACTGAGTTAATGGCCTTGCCATTTCAGTGGTCATTTACAATTTAAAGTACCACCTGTGATACTTCATTTGAATACAGAGAGGGAATTTTTATGAGGTGGAAGAATTACTTTGTGATACTGAAATGATTGGACAGCATAGTGAAAAACTGGGCTTCCTTAAAATCTCTATATTTCCCATCTTTTGATACTGACTGTATACTTTTAGTCTTGCATAAGGGAAATCAACTTAAAATAACAGAGATTGCATAGGTTTTCACAAATATCAATGGTTGTGCAGTAAAGTAGAAAGTATTAAGCAGGAAGGAAACTTTATGGCATAGCTACTTAATACTGAAATGCCAAATGAAGCTACGTTAGAGATTCATGCAAGTGCTTTTATCAGGTATAAATTATTATGTTGGTGGTCAATATTCAGAAGCTCTCATTTATTCAGCAAGTTTTAGCAAGTGTGTTAATATTAAAAATTCTCTCTCCCCGTAGCATCTGACAGGTTTTTAGAACGGTTCTATTTAGTTGCAACCCTTTTGTTATGCTATTGATGTCCCACTTCCCAAAGGAGATACAAATATTGAATAAGTAGCTGGTATCTAGAGCTGTTACTCTTCGCATACATATATTCCCTAAAAAGTCCTTTTGAGTTGAACCAGTAGTTGTGCAGAAAATATCTCAAAGACTTTCTGACCAACATGTGGTATTGTTATCTAGAAAGCAGCTACAGATGTATCATGTACAGTCTTAAAGAACTTTTCTCCTTTTTGGCATCTACTTCATATGGGAAACTAAAATTTTAAGAATTCTTCAAATTTTTTTCAGTCTATGCCACAGATTTCAAAATGTTTTAATATCAGTACACTTTTTTTTTTTCTCCCTAAAAATTAAGTAATAAAACTCAATAGAAATTGTATTCTCCAGAGTCTTCTCTCATGCAAGTTCAGGGTCAGAGGTCTGGTGGTAAACCTTGTTCTAGTCTACACGTTGTTACTGGGGGAAAATGTGCTGCTCCCTTGGTCCGCCGTGGAGTAAGTTACGTTTCCTGAGCATAATGCAGATGCCTCTGCTGCGAAGGAGGCTCATCTCAGAAAGTCTATTTTCAGATGTCTGTAAAAGATGCTTGTACTGCTTGTGCCTCTCCTCCAAGTGTTTCATTCCTGGGATTAGAAGAAGACTTTGCAGCTTTTCTCTGTCAGCTTCTCCGCTGCCTCTGCAGGTCTTTTGAATAGCAGAGGTGAAGCTCATTTGCTGTGTTACATTGTCCTGCTGCTTGTGAAAATTAGTGTGGTGCAAGAGCTCTGGCCAATACCTGCTCTGAGCTAGTGCTAAGCTGATTTCATGGCCGGTCATGCTTCAGCTACCAGTGTTCCCTGGAATATTTGCTTTCCAAAAAAAGTTCACCTCTTCCTCCCCCACCTCAGCTCTTAAACCACTTGTCAGTAAAGGCCCTATGAGATGTTTAAAAATCACTTGTTATTTCTCCTCTGTTTTCCCTGCAGGGGAAATAATACCAGTTCTTTTAAAATAACACCTTTTATTCAAGAACCAGGCAGATACTGCACCTTTGGTTTTTTTGGGGGAGTAAGGTTTCTTTTTTCCCTTTTTTTTCCCAGATGGGAAAATTGAATCCTGAATAATGTGTGTGGTGATCCCTTGGTGGACCAGTAGCACACATTATTGTGGACCTGTTGTTGCTGAAGTCTGTAGACTACTGTGGTTTCTTTCACATTGGAAGCAGCATAACATTTTAATGTCCTTCTGAGTTTTGTGATGGAGAACAGGAAACAAAGCACTCAGAGTTCAAATATTTAAGTACATTGTTTTGACTGCTGTATAATCCTCTTACATTGCAGTATTAAACTTCAAGCAGTTTTGCTCTTACAGGCTTAATGTTCTGGTTAAGAGCTTTCTGCTTGTGGACATGACAATCAACTGGGGTGCAGTTGTATTTTTGTTCCATTTTTTGTTATTTGTTTCTGTTGCAGCTAGAATAGTGTTAGCATAGATTTTGGTCTTGATTTTACCTGTTTAACAGGAATATAATTTTGCTGGGAACATATGAAAGTACTCCTGAATAGGGAATTTAGAGGATCAAACTGACCCTCTCTTTCTGAGGAGAATTTCCAGTTTGGAAAGGCCCAAGGGTACAACCACCTTTATGTAAAGACATAGGCACAGTGAGTTAGGTGGGATGTTTTAAGGTATGCTTTGAATCTGACGTCGTGGAGCTGCCTTCATGACCTGAAAAAATAGTAGTAACATAACTTCAAGTGAAGTTACAGTTATTCAGAGTTCAAAGGACATCTGGACTACCTATTAAAAAAAATTCAAGTAATGCGTGGAAGTTCTTGAATTTTATATAAATAGTTTTATATAAATAATATGAACTAATTCTGGAAGTTTGTTCTTTGAATGTAAGTACTTGCAGGTTTTTTTTTTTGGAGTTACCAATAAAGATTCTCCATCTAGTGGATGAAAACAATAAAACATGACTACATCTGGTTCTGCATACTGCATTTGCTGTCTGGGCAGTTCTCGTTCCATATTTGCTGGTTTTCGGCCACACATACAAACTGTGCCTGGCATTAATGACCTATGTCCTGAATAATTATACCATGATGCAGAAAACTGACCTCTGCCTTAAGGCGCTAAATCTGCAAACACTTAAGTATATCCAGTCCATATGGGTAGTCTCATTCAGTTTAATGGCTTTATATGTCTGTAAAATTGAATTCAGCCTTTTTTTTGCGTGTCTAAGCACCTGAAAGTGCAGTTGTAATAGGTGTTAACATATCCTTCCTAGCTCACTTGGGAATGATTATATCAAAGATGTGGCAGCGCGGGTGTTGGCACATGACAGCAGCAAGAGGGTTTTTACAGGGTCCACGGAGAATTTGTGCTTGAGTTGCTGGTGCATGTGGCCACATGCTCGGCGCTGCCGCTCCCTATGCCAGAGCCTGTTAAGCTGGTGTGAGTTCACTGGAAAGCAGGACAGTGGTATTTCTCTTTTCGTTTGCTGTACGTTGTGTTAGGATTGCAGCCAATGGCAGTGTATTAGAAGAGTTAGAAAAAGACATCCAAGCAAAACAGTGGCTTGTACCAGGCGGAATGAAAAAAAAAAAAAAAGTAGTGTGTGTGGGGGAATATTTCTAGAAGCAAAACAATAAAACAATAATGTGAGCTGCTTTCATAGCAATATTTGAGAATTTCTGCCTCCCTGCAAGATTTTGTACTCCAAAGAAATTTCAAGTTCCTTTATTCTTGGAGCAGCAGTTTCCTTTTTTTCTGTTGCTATCTGTATTTTAAGAGCTTGTACTGGAGTCCATCAACATAGCATCTCTGAGTGATATTTATTTATCTATCTCCAGAATGTTATGGCTGGTGTCCCTGCTTTCACAGATAAGGAACGTTTCTGTCATGTTTTGGGAGGATAGACTTTTTTTTTTTTTCTGATCTCTGGCTGAACCAAAAATGCCTGTATGTTACTACACTAATTTTAAAAATTGTTAAACTGAAACACTTGTGTAGTTTTACTATGAAATTTACTTAAACCACGATGCTTTTACTCACCTTTTAAGGTGGATTGAGAATAAGGATGAAAGCTAAACAGATCCTAAGAAAGATTAGAATATTATTCTTTGTAGTTTTAATAGTAATAAAGAAATGTAAATTCTGATACCTCTTTTTTTCTTTTTCCCCATCCTCCCCTTGAAAATGATTTTCAGCTTCATATTCTGATAGACTGCAGCTTCAGAGAGCTGAGCATATGGGAAGCTGGTAGCTCTTGTATTTACAGTGCATTTAACCCTGCATGCTATTAAATTGTTGCTTTTTATTATGTTATTCCTCATCTGTTGCAGTGCATTAACATTTGCACTCATGTGGCTTGTTGGGGAATTCTTAATTAGCGTAGGAAGCCTCTGGTTTCAGTTGCTGACTGAAGTGACTTTATCTTAGAGAAAAAGCCAAATTTGGGGATTATAAAAAATGTTGCAAGTCACAGAGCAAGACTAAAAGAGCACTGTGAGGTTCTGAACCTCGTAATATCCATTAATAACTTGATGTATCGAATTATAGGAACATTTCCCATTTTTTTCCATGGGGCTACTTGTAGGGATTGTTTCTGTGAAGACACAACAGCTGTGTTGGAGCAGGAGATCTGTGCCCAGGTTAGCCAGGGTTATAACCTGAGCCTGCTGGTTATTCTTCGTTAAGACTATCACGTGAAAAATATTGTTTTGTACTTGGAGTGCCTTTTTGCTGGTTTTGCATAATTTGCTTCCAGAGTGGATTTAACTGAGCTGCACAAAGGCATTCTTGGCGTGGATTATTCTTTGCACAGAGACTTAAAGCTCAGTGGTCCTTCTGGGCTGTTTCCCTGAAGGGACGAGAACTCAGGGAAGTTGAACAGATTTAACAAAAGCAGTGGAGTTAATGAGTATTATGTCCTCTATGGATCTTTACTTTCAGAGAGTGGATGATCTTGATACTATAATCCCTTTACAGTATAAGGTCATTTTACTTCTGCACGAAGTTGTCCTCGCAGAGGATTAATACACTTAAATGCGTGTATCAGATACATTCTTATCGTTAGGCTTGCCTTTGTAGTCTGGCTGGTTTGGTGTTTCAGGAAAATGTTATAATGTCAGCAAATCATAGTGCTCTGAAAGATAAGGATCCTTGTTTTTCCCAATCATGGTAGATATAAAGCTCAGAAAAATAGGCTGATTGGCCAATAGTGATTTTATAAAGCAGAAAATATATTTGTAACAAATGGTATATTTGAAAATGGGCCTTAATTGATTTAAAGGAAAAGTGGAATGAAGAGGAAAAACATTTGAGGCTTTTGGGTTGAGCAAAGTAAAATGGCATCCTTCAGCTTTTTTCACACAATCAGAAGGAAATTTTTGTCGTAGTGCAAGTTGAAGTATGAGGGAAGTTTTTTTGCATTTATCAGTAGCACTGAGAACTATTAGCCAGGAGGGTGATGAGCTTCTCAAGTAAGAGCAGTTTAATTAAACACTCTTAAGCAGACTAGAGCTTTGGAAAATGTTTTTTAAAATGTAGTGTTTACCCTCACTAATTAGTATGAGAGGGAAGATTTATGTTTTGTGCATGTTTTTGTATGTTAACAAGGCGTTGTATGTTTTTGATTATACACTTTGGAATGATGCCCTGTGACTTTGTAAAGCCATCAGATATTTCAGTAAATAGGTTTGTTTACAAGGGACTGCTCAGAAGAATTATTCTGAATTAATGTTTTAAAATAGATTAATTAAATTGCATTAAATTTGTGTGTGGAAAAGCTAATCTGGAATTCAGGTGAATTTAATTTAGTTGCTTACAAATATTAATTTACTTAATTAAACAGACTAATTCTGTATTAAGTGTATCAATTCTGAGTAAGAGTATTGGCAGAGGTATCTAGTGCACTTTATGTAATCTGCTTTAAATTTGTACCTTTAGTTGTCTCTAGTTTTTCCGAGTGTTCCAGGACTAGAGCCACCTCCTAGCAAGTGGCTGTAGGAATGCTTTAGGTTTTTTGCTCCCCTTTTTGGCTTTGTTTCTGAATGTGAAATGCCAGGAACACGGAGGAGTGTTTATCGTTACTTTCAACTCATGATACATAAATAGGGAAATTAATATTTTTAAGTTTTGATGGGTGATGAAACAGACTGTATTTATTATTAGAAGATTTAGTTCTGTTACTCCATATTGATGCTTGTTCTGTCTTGGAATCTTAGGGCTGTTTTTTCAAAATTTGAGAAAATATTTTTTATTTGGGAGGTAAAAAGGAACTGCTGCACTATGTTTGCTATGTGTGGTTATTTCCATTATTCACTGTGATTAAAACGTGGGCCAATTTCTAGTACGTGCGGCTCTATACAACAGGAATGGGTTTCTGGTGGGTTTATTAGGCAAGGATTACCAAAGTAGTGTCTGGCCTGGGGTGCAGAAAGGAGGGGCAGATCTGAAGGGTTAGGAACATTTGAGGTAACTGAAATTTGAAGGCACCCAGCGCTGGAGTAGGAACAGAGGTGGGAGGAAATCCCTCAGATACACACCGTAACCTGTTTTTCAGTTTTTGCATTGGGTAAGAGTTGAGGCAGCCTCTTCCAAGCCCCCAAAAAACCCTCTGGGAGAAGTGAGTGTAGATCCACCTAAATAGCTCAGCTGGAGTCACTTTGACTTTGGCTGGCCAAGGCCTCCTGTAGTGTCTGTGTTAATGAGATATTTTCCATTGTCTGGTATAAGCTGTCTTCCCATCCTCCTCCCCCAGATAATGGCAAATTGACTATAAAACACTGCTCTGTTGAGCCAACTTCCATATGCTGGTTGAGGGAGGAAAAGTGGGCACATCTGTCCCTGTTGTAGTTTATCCTCAGTTTCCTGGCTTTCTGTTAATATTTCTTTCTTATAGCTTAATATTTGTTCCAGGTAATATTTCAGCATTGGCTTCCTAATGCCAATGTACATACACTTAATTTAGAATTAATGGGGGCTAGGGTTTCAGCCAGAAAAAAGAAAGGATAAAAAAAAAAAATATGGGAACATATAGCAAATTTCAAGAAAATAATTGTTTTACACAAGGAAATGCTGGTAGATACTTAACTGAGTAAAATGTGTGGAAACCATATTGACAAAGTTATTTTGAATTTGTTGACTGAGGCTTTTAAAAAGCTGATGGACTAATCTAACTCTAATCCTGTTAGATTGTCTCGGTCTTTTACCCTTGGTTCTGAAAGCAAGGTTAGACCATTGCTGAAATTTTCTGTTATAAATTGAAATTCTGAATTTAGAAGAGGGACATTTTGTTCAAGTTATGATAGCTGCTGTGGTTGCAATACCCAGTATAGCTTACTTGGGCATAGTTTTTCTAATCCACACATCTAGTGTAAATAACAAATTTGTTTTTCCCATATGTTTTGGTACAGGAGCTTGCTGCATCTGATGACAGCAGAAGTATATTTTGTTCTGTCTGTTGAGAAGGCAAAAATGTGTTCCGTCAGGATGTTGGATAATTGCCCATGAGCTGTGTCTGACTTACTGAAATTGTAATAAAATTTGTTTAAATGGAAATAAATACTAATGTTATGAAGACACATTGGTGTGTATGTGTGGTAGCTCTTCTGCCAGTCACCGTTTGGTTGGTATTGCCCTTGTTTCAAGGCTCTGTGACAGAATGTTTTGGTAATTCCTTTCCTATGTGAGGTTGAATACTTTCAGGCTATGACCCATGAGAGGTGGAGAACATGTTAGAAGTGTCAAATTATTTTTTGGTTGTGTGGAAGAAAGCTTTAATTTCAGTGATTTTTTTTTTTTTTATTTTTTTTTTTTTTTTTTTAAA
>NW_020799114.1:2193015-2312718 GCF_003259725.1 Athene cunicularia | reverse complement strand
AACATTTGCACTCATGTGGCTTGTTGGGGAATTCTTAATTAGCGTAGGAAGCCTCTGGTTTCAGTTGCTGACTGAAGTGACTTTATCTTAGAGAAAAAGCCAAATTTGGGGATTATAAAAAATGTTGCAAGTCACAGAGCAAGACTAAAAGAGCACTGTGAGGTTCTGATTTTTTTTTTTTTTTTTTTTTTTTTTTTTGGTAATGAATTTTGAAAAGCTAATACATGCATCACATGAAATATTAAAGTGGACTTAAAGAAAAGCATTGCAAATCCTTTGGAATGTTTTATAAAGTATTGATGTATTTATAGCTGTAACTGGTTTAAATGCAACATGTGAAGTATCAGTGAAATCTTGAATTGTGTGAATAGCCAAAGTTTCAAAAGTTGGGTTTTGTTCTAGTTTGTCCTTTTTTAGTGTTTGGAGTGGCGGATGTCTTCCTTCAAGTTGAGGGCAGGGTTCTTAATATTACTAGCAGTATGTAACATTATGAAACAGTAACTGTAGCACAGCTGTTTTATTATGTTAAGCCTGGCTGGTTACCAGGATTTCTCAGAAATGGCAAATATAATTTGCCAAAATGGCATCCATATGCACTAATGTATTGCCAGTTTTTTTTGGGCGTGCTGCCACAGTCTGTGCTGTCCCAACAGTTTTTCACCACGATCAGAATTTCAAATGACTCAGTGTTGGCAGTGCTGGTATTTTGAGTAAACAATTCTGATGTGTGGGGAGTCCTCCTTTTGAGATGGGCTTTCGTAGTGCGCAGCAGTTGCTCAGGCCAGTCTTAGAATTCTTCTGTAGGTTGTGTTGCTCTCTTCAGAAATTTGTAGTCCACCTGTCTGGCTTAATGGCTTTCTTGTGCTCAAGTGGAAGAGGAAAATCTATATGCATAGTTGGACTTGAATCAGTGTTAAGGGATGAATTACCATTTCCATTGGTAAACCTCAAATTATCTCCCTAGTGGTTTTTTTGCTTCAGGTTAAAAAGGAAAAAAAAAAACCGGCTGATCTCTTAGTATTCATTGTCCATCCCTTTGTGGGAAAGCACAGATATGAATGGTTCCAGTGATTTTTTTTTAATTCAATTTTACAGGCTGAAGATTTCTCTTAAAGCACTAAGAAATAACCTTGACAGAGAATTTCAAGGGAGCAGGACTGAGAAATATTTTGCTGTTAAAATCAGGACCGTATTCTGAAAATAGTTTTATCAGAATTGGGCTGTAGGAAAACCAGGCCAGTTCAATAGCCAAGAAAAGTCAAATTTTGCTTAAAGTCTAGTTGTAATTAGCTGTGAGGAAGCTCCCTGTTCTCACTGAATGTTTATTAAGATTTGAGGGGCCTGTTAAGATCCATACATGTAAGAATGTGTGGGTATAGATCTGTATAGAATGCAGTAACTGCAAACCTGATGTGGCTTGGGAGCTTCATATGCTTTTGTGACATCAAGAATAAATACTGAAGTCTGATTGCTTCCAAGAGCTAAGTAATAATTTGTAAATTAAAACCCTGCAATTTAGGAATGGTCTTGTATGCTCTAAAGCTTCTGAAACAAATAATCAATTTAGAAGAAAACATTTTTTTTTTTTTTTAATTTTATACTGATGAGCTGCCAGATATCTAAAGCTAAATGTTTTCCTTATCCATTGGGAAAATACAGAAAGGTGGATCAGCAGGGAAAGCTTGAGCTCTTGTCTCAGTGCTAGTATAGAACAATTTACTCACAGAGGTGGTGCAGGTAGTTCAGTCCTTTGCTCTTTGAGGAGGCTGCCAAATAAAGGAGTAGTTGGTACCACTGGATGATCACTTCGTAGCTTGGTCACTTCTCTTAGGAACTGCAACTGCTTTTATAGAGGAAGAATGAAAAACTAAAGGCAATGTCAAGTATATATATTAATTTATGTATTGTATTTAGAGATATGTATGTTTTTATATATCGTGTCTGTATTAACACTCTTCTTGCTGCTCTGTTTCAGGATTGCATGACTTGTAAAATTACTTCTTTGGGGACCTGTAGTGGTGTTTGACTGGATATCGCTGCCTGGTTCTGAATGATGTCAGAACAGGATTTGGCAGATGTTGTTCAGATTGCTGTTGAAGACTTGGCTCCGGATAACCCAGGTACGATTGCCGTGAGAAAGATCGTTTATGGTATTGCCCATTAAGAAGGTAGAAATCACCATTGAGCTTTTCTTAAAGATATAAAGCACTTCTTTTTTTCTCTGAGACTTTTTTTTTTTGAGAGGCACTCCTTAAGACTGCATATGAGGTTTTCCATAGCTTAACTTGTATATCTTCAATACCCTTTAGATTAGATTATTTTTTAAACAATTTTACTTTTCTGTTAAAGGTTTTACTTCCTGGGATGTTTGTTGTGCAGGGGTAGACTAGTGCCAGAAACTTTGAGTGAAATATGACCTCCTGCAATCTTTTGTTTTTTCTCCAGACCAAATACATATTTTAGGCTTTCCCTCAAATGAGAACTATCACCCATCTATTTTGAATTGTTTTATTTGTAAAGTAGTTTCTCTCATACATTATTAAAATTCTTTGTACGTACAACAAAATTACAGTAAAACTGAAAAGCACTTCTGAAAGCAAACATTGTGATATCTTGGAAGTTGACCTACTAAGCAAAACCATGTTGAGATCAACTATAGACAGTGCTCCTATGCTGCCATTATATGTGACTGAAAGAACAGTAACTACACTTATGGAAAACAGAAACACATATCAAAAAACTTTTTTTTCTGATGCAAAATGAAAAATCTACTTCAGAAATGTTCCCAAAGAGTTGGAGGAGAAGCTGGGACCTGCCTGACCTAGCCTAGCTGGTAACTTGGTGCTGAGGATTGTGTATGGTCAACCTTCCACAACTCCTCCTTTGCTCGGTTTGGTAAAGGAACCTGACCCTGCTCTGATCTCAGGTGATGCTCTGACCATGAGGCTGGTCAGGGCTTTACCTCTTGATTTTACCAGCCAGGCCTTCTGGTTCTAAATTCAGTGCTTTTTTTGTTACTGTTTCCTTCAAAATGAAAGGCTATTAGAACCTATAAATCTGCATCTCTTATTTATTTTGGAAAGCTTGCAGGATTTTGTTCATCTATACCAGGGAAAAATAATTCTGTCTTTGTACAGAACTTCATTATTATTTTTTATGATTTTCTATAAGCACGAGGGTTCAGAAGCCTGTAGAACCTGTCAGAACAGCAAATGTGGCAAATCTGCTACCTCATACTAAGTTCCTAATAAAAAAATCCAAGGTAATTCTCACGTGCTACATCCTCAGTGCATTTGAAGTCTTTGATTTGGATAAATGCTTTTTGAGAAGCAGTAAACTGCTGTCCTATATGTAAGAGAAAACCTAAGTAAGTGTAAAAATACATACAAAATGTTAATTCCTTTTACATTTTTTTGGTTTATTCATTTAATGTATTTTTAATTTGAGCCTTGCCCTCTTGTATTATAAACAATGGCAATGCTTTTTTTTTTTTTTTCAGTTGTGCTGGAGAATCATGAAGTGACAGATGATGATGTAGAGCCTGCTCTGAAACGTCAGCGTATAGAAATTAACTGCCAGGATCCCTCTATTAAGGTTATGATAATGCCTTTTTCTGGTTTTGTTCAAAATACCAGTTAGGTTAGCTTTCTTAGGGAAATATATTAAAAGAATAATTTTTTTTTTATACATGGCACTGGAATTATTAATGGCCTTCTTGTAAATGTTTGTTCATTTTTGTGCATAAATCTTAAAATATGGATGATTGGCTAAATTTGCCAGTGTAAAATGTAATCTAAAATGTTACCAGTATTAATTTCAGTGTCTCAAACATCACTATTGGTACATTTTTTTGATGAAGTCAATAAAGTTGACCTAGAAGATAAACTTGAGCTTGTATTGGTATTATAATTTGTAGATACTTTCAGCATGTTTTAAATTATTATTTTCAGCTAACAACATTATCCTAATAGTTAAACCATATTTGGTTCAGGCTCAGTAGCTCAAGCTTTTCTGTACTTGCAGAACTTGTTCTCACTAGTGTACTTAATTTTTTTTTTTTTTTTCCGTCTTGGAGCATGTGTATGACTAATATTTTATTGCCACACACGTTAAATAGTATGGAATTCTGTATTTTTGTAATGGCCACAGAAATTGAAGCTCTGAAAAGAGCTGGGGGAGCAGCACTGTAAACCAGCTTGATTAGTGTGTATATTGTGATGGAGGACCACAAGGTGGCATAGTTGCTGTTCGCAAAGGAGAATGTATGTAACATTACCCTTTAATGGCCTGTTTTCCCAAGAGAAACTAAGTAGAGTATGCTTGCTTTTGAATAAAATTGCTTAGGAAAACAGATTTTATTTATTTGCTTTTCTGGATTTGCTCTTCAGGAGACAACTTAAGTGAGCGGCATTGATTGTCTCTGAGGTTATTTGTGTTGATATCATTTCCACTGTAATCATCTGAATGTATCTATTTGGGCAGGAAAAAAAACAACCAACCAACCAACTTCATCCAGGAGGATGTGTTTATAGAGTTATAATCCTTTTGTTTTTACGTGTATCGAATGAAAGGCTTTGGCATGTCATTTGAAATGATTTTGTGGTGTATGAAATCATACTAACAAAGTGCTTAGGTGAAAATGTGTTTGGCTCAGCTGCTTTTGGCTTCTAAATAAAGATCTGGAGGAATTTGAGAATGCTAAAATGCTCCTGGATGTCATCAGTTTTGTACGTGGCTGAATTTTGTCACTAGGCACACTGCTAGTTCCTTTAGAATTGTTTTCCAGTCATATTTATCTGGAGCTTCCTTATGTGTATGTTCCTGAAGATAAATACCTAAGTCTTTAAAATCAGTTTTCTTTTGCATTCTCCCCTTTCTAGTCATTCCTGTATTCCATTAATCAGACAATATGCCTGCGGTTGGATAGCATCGAGGCAAAGTTGCTGGCACTAGAGGCTACCTGTAAATCATTGGAAGAGAAGTTGGATCTTGTCATGAACAAACAGCACAGCCCCATCCAAGTCCCCATGGTGGCAGGTTCTCCTCTTGGCGCTACACAGACGTGCAATAAAGTACGATGGTAAGAAAAGAACAGATTACTCATCAACGTGCTTTTTAAAAATAACGTAAATCCATTTCTTTGGCATCAAGCTCTGCAGCTTTCGGTATAGCTGTCAAGATCCCGGTATGCTGTTTATGAATGTAGAATTAATTTATTGTGAAGGTAATTTTTGTACCAGTCTCATGATGTTACTTAGAGTGAGACACTGGTCCATGGACAGTTTGCAACTATTTCCACATTTCGTTTTGACTCAAACCAGACTGATTCATCCATCCTCTGGAAAAGTCTCATCAGCTATTTTAGATGGATTTTTTAGACTTGCTTAGCTTTAATTTATGTGGCCTTTTTGACTTAATAAGTTCGTCATCATTCTAATTGCTTCTCGTTTTACTTTAATTCACCAGAAATATGATGGAGTTTAAGTGCTTGTTTTCTAAAAACTCTTGCTAGAATAATGTCTGTGTTTATTTTGGGGTTAGAAGATGGAGGTGGAAAATCTGTTAAATAATCTAATCCACTTTGAAAAAGCAGGTTTGACCTGCAGTACCTTTATGTATGAGGTACTGAATATGGTTTTAAATATCTAAATCTTGATGTGCCAGTCACTTTACCGTGGAGATGATTCCAGCCAGAGAAATACACTTCTCAAAAGACTCTTTTCTCTAACAACTTTCTCCTCGTTCATATTTTTATAGCCAGAAATTTCTTAATACTACTTTCAATAATTACTTTTTATTCTGTATTACAAAGGTGTATAGGCAACTTTCACATGTCATACTGTTCTAGTCAAGATATACTACCTTAATTCCTATTTTGTCAGTCTGTTTTTTCCATCTTCTGATCTTTCATCACTCTGCACTTTATCAATATCTGAAAATGATTTTGAATATATTTTCGTTATATTGTACTCAGTGTAGTTTCAGGTGCACTACTCTAGAGCTCTATAGAAAAAAAGTAGTTCTTGCTTTATGCTGTGGGACTCATAGCTGTGACTTGAGGGGGGTGTGAAAAGCCCCAAGCCAGACAAATGTTACTGTCTTTTTACTAGGCCACTACTTGCTCTCTGCTATTTATTTAACTTCATTGCAGTTTTTGTAATAGGTATTTTAAGTTAAAAAAATCCAGAGATGATCGTGTTTTATTACAATACTTTTCAGTTCATGCCTTTATCAAAGAGGCTGGAGTATAACCTTAGTACTATAAGGGGTCAGAGTTGGAGATTTTTGTGCAAGAGGGATACACTCTGCTCTCGTAGCTGTACTTGCTGCATGATGCAGGCTGTTGCCTCACAGTTCCTCACTGAGCATGATTACTTCTGATGAATGTCGTCTAATCTTTTAAAAAGATACTTTATTTGTATTTAAAAATCTAAAATGATACAGAACCCAGTGTGTTTCTTGATCTCTGTTTTGAAAGTTCAATTGTCCTTTTTATTTTCAGTGTAAATTTGAGTACTCTCTGCTCCTTTTACTCTAACAGTCACTGTCCCAGTTAGGCACAGTTGATGTCCTCAAACTTTTCCAAAACAACTTTCCTTATTAGATGTCCAAATACAGTTCAGAATTCCTTTATTGGTTTTGTTCTTTTGCTGGTCATGAACATCCTGACCATTGTACATCCTCTTCTCCCTTTTTAATTCTTCTTTGAAATAGGTTCTGTGTTACATGTACCTATGCCTTTGAAGGCTTCCCAGTCATACATGGAAAAGGTCAATGATGACTCAGTTCTGCATCAAAAAACATAAAGTACATGGAATAACTATTTGGAGCATAGAGCAAGTAACTAGAATATTACACCAGTGTTTTTGCCAAATACTCTTTATCAATAATTACTTCTCAAGGAACCTTCTTTAAATCTGTTATTAATTTTTTTTCTCATTAGAGATCTTCAAGTTCCTGTGCATAAGCTGAACTTCTTACTGCGGTTTGTGCACAAAAGACTTCAAAAACATTTTCAGAAATACACAGCCCCTTTGGGAATCTATAAATTCATGTTCAGTGAATGCTTTCCTCTGTAAATTGTACTATTTTGAGTTTCTTATGGGATTTGTCAGACCTGAAGTGTTTTTGCTTTGCTTTTTTTTAATCTCTGTAACCATCGGAAATCTATCCTCTGTGTTAATGGTGAATTTAGGGTTTAATCTTTTGTTTTGGGTTCACAGATTTATGATGACAGCTCCTCCGTCAGTCTGAACATAATTTAGAAGTCTTGAGGACTAAGATTCTCTGCCCCATATATTTGTTAGCGTTGGTATGAAGTTGCACATTATCAAATGCATCTTGCCAGTAAAGCACTGAGGGCTTTTTGTTCTTTTAGCAGTCTGTGGCCTATATGACTCAAAAGAAAATAGTTAGGGGTGTATGTGTTTCACTTGGCATGAGTAACACTTCACTTTTCACAGTGGTAGAATGCTTCACTGAATTCCCTGTGTCTCATTCATGAAAACCTTTATCACTTGTTGATTGTTTCCAAACAAAGCCTGCATGGACTGTTCTGTGTATCATCTCTGTATTGTTCCCTCTTCCCCTAAGATTGCAGATGGCAGTGGAGAGCTGCCAACAAGAGTTAGTATTTTGGATAGTGAATTTTCAGATTCTGCATCGGAGTCAGATTCTTCAACTTCCTTCTCCTCCTTCTGCCACTACAATAGTACTGGGTTTGCTACCCTGGCACAGAAGTTGTAGTTAGCATAACCATGTCAATCAGATGGTGCTACACTGCCGGTAAAGTGCACGCTCTTTTTTTGATCAATACCTTAGGGTTTGTGATCTTTTCCACTCTATAGTGAATTTAGTTTAGCTTTTTTCTGGTAATTTAGTTACTTTAATGTGCTGCATGTTTAACATAACCAAAATTTGTTGTACAGCAGTGCACGCAGCAGAGTGTATGAACATTATCAATTCTCGCAGTGTGCATTGTGCTATTTCTGCTCTTAAAATTCAGTTAATTTCCTAAGACTTGCTAGTTTGAAATATGCCTAGGTCATCATGTGATGAAAACAAGCACAACTTGGACTTTCTTCTGTGTCATCTTGTGGTGGAATCGCGTAGTGACAGTGTACCAGGTGAATTCACAGCTACATGCTGTGTCCTGCCTAAACTGGGATGTGGAATCTTATGCTGTGTGCATCACTGTACCCTGACTGTTTATAAGGTAGAATGATAAAGTGTAATCTGTCCGTGCAGCTGCATTTGGGAGGCAGGAGTCTCGCTTTGTAACAGTTGTCAGATTTACGTTCAATGATAAGTTGTCTTTTCTAGTAAACTTAATGCATTGATTTATTGGGATAACTCATACCTGCTTTGTGCCAAACCGTTGTTTCCAAGTTTTAATAATTCTTATTAGGGAAACGAAGCAGAAATTTTCATGGAGACTTGCAATAAATCAGGAACCACCCCATGTTATTAGCTCCCAGGACAGAAATGCAGTGCATTTTAGAGTCTCATTCTGCTTTCTGTCTCTTTATTAACACACGAGGAATGATATGTGTGGAAATCTTCCAACATCTTTTTCTGGACATGTGATTTTTGAAGGCTTGCTGATGTTTCTTGGAAAACTACAAAATGTTGAATTCTGAAATTACAGTACTGTCTACTGCTCTCGGTATTTTGCGTAAGTACATCTTCATGAAAGCTGGATTGTGTTCTTAGCTCTTTTGTTCATATTGTTTACTCTGATCTGCTGGTATGGTACTTCATTATATACTGGCTAATTGCAGTGCAGATAAGGGAGAAAATAAAGGGTACGTTGTGCTGTGTAATGAATAATTTGTAGAAGCAGTTGAGATACAGAGGAGCTGTAGGCTACCTTTGAGATCTCCAAGTAAGAAGTTTAAGCTACAGGAAAAAAACTTATTTTGAAAGGAAGTCATTCTGAATTTGTGAGGTGTAAACTCTTCTGGGGGAAACAGCAATAGGCCACAATCAATATAGAGAGATTTGTAGCTGTTGTCTTTCAGTAAATCATCCCATGAAGAGCAGAACTAAGCAAGTGTAGTTCCATGTAGGTTTTTGTCCTGTGTCCTTTATCTTTTCTCTGGACGAGCCTGGTGTTTCCTGTATGGTTCGTGGCGCTCCCTGCTGTGGGATTTGGGAATCTTCCATGGTGGTGCCATGGCAGTAGCATATGCGACTGCTGGAGCTGGCTGCTGTGGGGTGATGGCTGAGACCTTTCAGACTTTCTGTTAGTGGGGTGTAGCATTTAGGTTTCTCCTTACTCCAGCCTCAGATTTTAACAGGTGTTTAATATCTCTCAGACCTCTTTCTTTTTGTCAGATTTGGTCGTAAGAGTGCAAAGTATTACTTGGAATTGGAGAAACAGCATGATATTAAATCTCATTTTCTCTGAGGGGGAAAAAATAAAGAGTTTTATAAAGTAATTTCTCAGTGCTTAGTGGCTGCTGCTTAAAAATATGTAGTTGTCAGGATTATCTACAAAGACATAGTGTTAATAAAGTTTTAAAAATTTTGTCCAAGAAAGGCAGGCTGTCAGAAGGTTTCAGAACTAGTAGAATGGATGGCAAAAAATCCTTAGATTGCACAGAGTTATGCTGAACTATATGGAGCTTGAAAAGAGCCAAGAACAGTAGCAAATTAACTTAATAAATTGATAATGGCAGAATATTGTCCCGGTGTTCTGAGCTTTGTCCGGTTTTGTGCAGCATTAGTACAGCCCTGCTTTTCCATCCAGGAAGTGATTGTCTCTCTTCCTCTGTCTGCAACATTTCCTGGCAGTATGGCTATTAAAAACCTCTAATTTCTTTTCTTTATGAGGTACCATGCTGGTCAAAAATTCCAGTAGCTGCTGAAAGTTTCTTGGATAGGAGAATTGGTGTGATGCCTGACGGCCTGTCAGTATGGCAGCCTCAAATGATAAGTTTGAAATTTAGCATCTGCCCAGGTCTTGAGATTTATAAATTGATGAACACGCAGTGTGACAGTGTGACTAAAATCTTTTATCCGTGTTTTAAAGAAAATATTTCATCTGAAAGATTTCAGTCCAGAAACAGTGTTATTTTTGTTAACGTCTTTCCATTAATCATTTTTCTGAGTGGGTAAGCCCAAGTATAAATGGTTAAGGTTGATTGCTTCAGATAACATAGGAATTTGTTTTGGTTTCACAGACCTCTCCATCATTTGTTTTTATGGGTATTTCCTGCAAATGCTACATTGTACAATTCTGCACTGTTATTTTGGAAGTTTTTGTTGGGTAAACAGATGAAATTGAGAGCAGTTTTAAAAAACGTATTAATTTTGGAGAGGATTTAAATTTAAAAATGGTATTTTCTTCATACTTAATAATAAGTGTTTCTGATGAAATATGGAAATTCATAGGTAAATGGAGTTTTTGCTTTTGTTCAGATGTTTTCTTTGAGCCTTTATTACGGTAAAGTTGAAATACAGACCACATACATCTGGTTCTTTACCATATGCATTTGTGGCTAACCGATTAATGATACTGATCACTAAGGGTAGAGATAGAATTGCATATATTTTTGTCTTTAATGGGAACTGGAGAGTTAAATGGAATTGCAGAGTTTAATGGACTCAGCTGCTGTGCAAGGACTTAATATGGTATTCTTGAACAAGACTTAGGTTGGACATTAGCTTATTGAAGTGGAGGTGCTTCAGATCGTCTTGTCTGCACTTCATTGTGGTGTTGGTAGGTTCAATCAGTTAGTTTGAGAAAACAGCATTTGCCTTTTTTTTGCCTTAAGAGACAAAACAAGTTTGGTGTGTTTTTTTGTTTTTTTTTTTTTTTTTACATGCAAAAGCTAAGGCTTGATGCAGTTGTGTACCAGATGGGATGTATGGACTTGTGTTATTTTTGTAGGTGTAGATCATTAATATGTTTGTTTTTACCATTGCTTAATCAGCCGGGTGTAATAGGTTTTGAAGAACAGGATTTGTTCATCCACTTTGTGGTGTGCCAGTTGGCAAGCCTTTTGGCTCCAGATTTCCCAAGTTCCAGATCTGGATTTCTGGAGTGTGAGAGTTTCTTTGTTTCCTAGTGGTTTTGTAGTCAAATAAGACAAAATTGAAAACTGAGATAATTTTAAATTATGTTGTAAAGCAGAAAGATGTGGGGTGGAAAGAGTTGCAGGATAACTGTTCTTCTAGACTTAGCAAAACTATTGTTGCTCCTCTATAAACCGTCTAGGAAAGCAAACAAACCTGAAGAAACATAATCACTGTGTTGGTATAAAAAAAAAAAAAAAGCTAGAATTCTGGTTTATATATACATGTTTTTTTCCTGTGAGTTACCCCTTGAACAACCTAATTTCATGTTATCAGGTGTTGAATATCTTTTTCATTTTTGCTGCATTTTTGTCATAAGGATTTTTATTGATTATAATAAACTATCCTACTATGCTAATCCAGGCTTTTAAAAAGAATAGTAATTCTTCAGTTCTTATCACTGAGTAGTGGCTGTTGAGTCTCTGGTGTATATCATTAACCTCTTTTGTTGCAGTTGATATTATAACTCATTAGGTGGCACAAATCACTATCCAAGTTTAATTTATGACTATTTTTTCTTTCCTTTTAATTCAGTGATAAAATGAACATTGTAAGCCTTCAGGATTGTGACTGTCTTTAACTGAAATAGAGCTAACTGTCCCTTCATGGAAATACACCCTCTTCAGGTCTGAAGACACTCAGTTTGCAAGAAGATTTTTTTTTTTTTAAGTAGCTGGTTTGAAACAAAGCATGTGTTGAGGAGTATATTATCCTGAAAGATGTATGGTATGTGGTTTATTTTCATGTTGCAGGTACATTACTCTGCCTGCTGTGACCTGATCTCATGCACTGAACTGTAGGCCTGAAAAAATATTTCTCTGGAAGCAGATTCAGTCCTCAAGACAACTCAGCAGGCAGCTTAGTGAAAGATGTAAAATAAGCCATGTTTTGTGAGGTGAGAGCATTACAGATAATGTCTTGAAAACACAGCCAGTGATTTGGGGTGTTAATCAGAATGTATTATGAAGGTTTTGTTTGGAGAAGCTTTGGAGTTCATCAGGTTTTCAGAAATTCTTGTCACTTACTATAAGCAAGCTAGGTTTATTTATCCTTCAGTATATCTTATGTTAGAGCCTCTTTCTGGGGCCTCATCCAGTCTTTAGTGGAAAACTTTAAGTCTTGGGAGCAGCTGACAAAAACACAGATGAACTTTTGTCATTGTTTTGGACTGGACCCTGTGGTATCAATAAATTAACAACCTTTCCCCTTCTCTTTCTGTCATCAGTCACTGGTACTGTGTGCAAACATTTATTTTAAATTTCATTTTTTTAAAGTTCATGTCTGCAGCTTCAGCCAATAAGAGTTTTGTTTAAAATGACTGGGTTTGTTTCATGAAGAATTGAGGATGGTGGTGCTGCCCCCGTGTGAATAGCTCTTTCATGCTAGTCCAGTCTGTTTATGTCTGGGCATGGAAGGGTTTGAAGGAAAATGGCACAATTGTCTTGTGATCTGTTTTCACCACAGTCATGTCAGGCATGCTCACAATGAGAGAACAAAGTCAATATTAGCAAAATGTAAAGATCATAATTAAAACTTCATGGCTTCAGAAGATTTTACTCCTTTTTATGAACTCAAAATTTTTCTTTTTAGAATCTCATTTTTTTTTTAAAGAGCACACTTTATAAGCAAAATTTTTATATTTTCATTAAAAAATTCTGGTAAAGTGGGATTTTAACTAAGGGAGTCAGAATTTGAACTGCTGTTCATAATTGCATCAATTGTTTCACAATGCTTTTACTTTTCATGCCTTTTGGGACTTCTGTTTTCAGTTTTATTATCTCCCCTCTTTTTTTTAAATCCTTACTGCGAAGTGGGTGATAGTGATAGATTCTTACACATGGCTTCATGTATAAACACACAGAGGCACACTCATGTTTCCAAGTTGAATGTGTGAAGTATGTTTTTGCATGGTTTTCTTAAATGAAGGAAGTTTGCTGCTATCACCTTGCCATGCCAGTAAGTGATGAGCAGTATTTTAGTCTGGAAGAATTGTTGTGGCTTGAAATATATGTGGCTAGATGTAAAACCCATATATCTCCTTGAGGTGTAGTAGACTTGTTTATTTGAAAATTGTGGTGTTCTCTTGCATTCAAAAATTCAGTTTATGAAATTGTACTAATCACATAAAGGAATTCTTTGATTAGATGTTGGTCTCTCTTTCTTTATCCAGGGCTGTGTGTGTGTTAGTTTCTTTGGCTGTGGTATGAAAAAAAAACAACTTGACATCTTTGATTCCTTGGAAAACATGACAGTGCTTTTCCAAAGTCTCCTAATTTGTCACAAGAACTCATCAGCCTCAACATCTTGAGATTCATTCTGGTCCTACATAGCAGTAAGAGTAGTGATTTACGTATTCTTATTTTAACTGCATTGAAACATGCATTTCATGTGGAAGTACCTGCTGTGAATTAGGTGGACTTCTGCACTTTGTTATATTTAGGATCAATACAACTATATTGAAAATAGTTTAAGAACTCTCATGACTGATTTTTTTTTGTTGTTGTTATTTGCTATTTGTTGATATTTGCTGTATTCTGTAAGATCTGCAGCAGCAGTGCTGCAAATAATGTTAATTCTTGCTTTGGACATTTATGCTCGAGACTTAGATATTTGAAATTAAACTTGCCCCGTTTTGGTTGTCTGTCTGGAGATTTTGTTACAGACCATCAGCAAGTGAAGATTATTTTTTTGTTGTTGTTACAAATCATCAGTTTGTGAAGATTTCACATTTATTCCCTTCACTATTGGGAGTTAAAATTCACACAGGACTAAGGAGAAATGGCATCTTGGATGCAAGAAGCTTGTACAGCAGTGTTCTCATTGGAATTTCGCATTCCATTATTGTTGCACTAAGATATTGAGGAGCCAAGTGTTTAGTAATTTGTTATTGGGATTTGATAAATTCAGAAACAATGTATAACTTCCAGATAGCATTTAGGTTGAGAGTGCAAGGTCAGTTATGGAATTAAAATAACAATTTAATACCAACATTTCATCTGTGATTTGGAGAGTTCAATAATTCATGCGTGTATGGGATGGAACTCAATTTATAGAACTCTTCAAACTGACCAAGAGTTGAACTGTGTTGATTCATTCTCCTAAGTCCAATTTTTCTTAAGTTAATGGTTTCTGTTGAAATACCGTTTAGAATAGTCCAATGATTCAAATGAGAGCCTAGCAAGTAGCAGCTGATAATTTATGTCTGAGAAATGGATGCAAAATGTATGGCTTGGATCTTTTTAATTGTGGTGGTAGTGCTTAAAATGTTCCTGTGAGGCTTAAAACACTAGAAATAATGTTTTAGAAAGACGTAATTTTGAATTTTTAAATACAATGCTAGTTAAGATTTTCAGCAGTATACACTAAAGTCTTAGTTAATAAACTTCCTTCGAGTTTCAGACGAAGGTTTCAATCTTGCAGATGTGTTACAAGGTTTAATATTTTAGTATTTGCCAGGTAATCGTACTGTAAATTTTCCTGGTTGTTCCCCCTAGCCCATGACAAATGTTGAAATCCTTTAAATCAGGAGGTTTAAAACATCGGAAGTAATTTGTGCTTGCTCTGAACCACATGTGGATAAACAGTTTATTTATTCCCATTTAGCTAATGCACAGGAACTGTGTTCTGTATCTGAGACCTTTGTGAATCCTTTTATTTTCATTTTGTAAAGAAAAACCCTATGTGAAAGTTATGGCACCAAAACCAGAAATGCAGTTGTGTGAAGTCCCTTGTGGTGCAATATATTGCTATTCACAATAGTAAGCTAAGAAACAAGAGAACTGAATGCACGCAGAATTTGTCCCTTGCGCCAAGACATTTTAGAAATCAACATCCTTTAATTCTAAGGGTATCTGAGAATGAAAGAGAGGCGTACAAGGGGATCAAAGAGGCTTTGAGTTTTATATACAGATTAGGGGAACATTTACCAGTGTAATTAGTGTCTAAGAACATTTAAAACCAATTATAGTAGTATTAAAACGTGGGTTAACCTACCCCCTTGCCAAATCCCATAAGGTCATATTAGATGAATTCAAGGAAAAGCTGAACATTTACTTTAATTCTATGGTTCCCTGCGCATAAGCCAGCTACTGCATTTGAGGAATCAGTGTAAAGGGTACGCAGCATGAAATTTGGTTCAGGACAAATGCCTTCATATGGCTCATGCTTTTCCTTTTGCCTAAAGTAACAATTGAAAAGAATTATTGTGTTTAAAGGAAGTGGTCAGTTTTTAACTCGTGAATGTTGTAAAACGGATGAAAATTACTGTTAGGATTATGTTTTAGTGAAACTCTAAAAATCCTAATGTATTTGAAGCAGTGCATCAGATTGTAGAAGCCTATGTTACATGCTATATACTTTAAGAAATATCAAGCATATAATAAACAGAAGGGGGCAGAAAAGCCTTATCTATTCATTTGGATTCCAGTTCTAAGAATTTAAATGTTACAGTTTCTGGAGATGCTTGGGAGTTTGAAAATCCAGCAGTAAGAGCACTCCCTGGAAACTTTTCCTGTGGGTTGGGGTATTTAATTCTGCGAGTACAATAAAATGAATGAATGGAGAGCAGCTAATCAGTTTGGATTAAAGGGGGCAAGTTTTCATCTTCCTTTGGAAAGGACAGAAATTTAAGTTGTGTTTCAAAATGATTTGCATACCAGTTTACACCAGATTAAAGTACCAGTAATACTATTTTTAAAAGTTGCAAAAATAACTTGTCTTGCTACTTATGGAAAATAATTTGTAGCAGTATAATTTTAAAAGATAATCTACAGCGGGTTTGGGTAGTCTTAGTTTTACTTTAAGCAAGGTGGAAAATAGCTATAGATGCATCCGGAGCTTGAAAAGGATGAGACAGCCGAGCATCTAGCAAGGTCTCAGCAAGGTTGGTAGGATGGCAGAGAGCCAGTCTTCCATCTGCTTTATTTGGCAGCAGATACTATTTAACTGATACATTTCCAAACGTAAAAAGCACGCTGTTTGGAATCTGAATGTCTTTCCAAACAGAATTTTTCCTTTTGTGGAACTGTACATTTTTGCATATCTTTAGCTCAATCTCTTTGTTCCATATTGAAGGGTGGGGTATGAGACAGGAAATCTGCTCCTAATAACTTTTAAAATTGTGTTCTTTGTAAAAAGCAGAGAGTGGTGTTTCTTTAACATCCCTTCGGGATAGATGGAAATTAAAGATTCAGTACCAGCTCTCAGAGTAGCAGCATCCTTGGCCTTTCTATAAAAAAGTGTGTATGGTGGCAGGTGTACATAAGGAAAATGGCTGGGTAATAAGGAAAAGCAAGAAAAACAGAGATACATGATGGAAATTATTTACTAACTGTCTCTGTAAGAGCATTTGAGTACTGTTTGCAGAAACCTAACGTTGTAATTTATTTGCAGTTTGTTATCTGGTGACCATCAAGGCTCCAGTTACTGTATCTAGTGTCTTGGAAGCCAGTTTCTAACGCTGCTTCCTTTAGCCCCAAACATCCAGTGCCACGTAAGTCAGACTTAATTCTGATATTAGAATTTGTAAGAAAATTTGGAAAATAAACCTAGAAGCAGCTAATTGTATAAAAAAGGATTCAAATGCTTTACTTTTGCTTCATACAGTGTTTTCTAAATATATAGCAATTTCTATTTTAGTACTAAGGCTGCAGAGGTAATTTAATTCGTAGTAACTGTGTTGAAGATCAGTCAAGCCTGTGTATTTTCTTATGGAAAATGTCTGCCCTTCCCTTATAGATCAGCCTTTCTTATTTTGTGTTTAATAGAATCTCCAGCAGGCTACACTGCTACTGCTTACCTAGTTCAAGGAGTTAAGGCTCAAAGAAGGGTAACAACTGTCAATTTTTTCTATACTGTGAAAAAAAGAGATCTTTTGCTGTTACATTTTTGTGAGTGCATCTATCTTTTAAGAGTCTTGTATTGACCTGTTAATTAACAAGTCATGACCTGTCCTTTTTCTTGGCCATGATCAGAAGTAGAACAATATCCATTAATGCCATTTCAGTTATGCTACTTTTCAGTCCTAGTTATGTTGTTGTACATGGCCTGGATGTATTGGTCTTTGCCGCTTTGCGTATCTGCATAGGCCAAAAGGTGCTCTGGAGACTGTTGCACTGTGCATTTAATTTTTACGGAGTTTCACTTGTGTTTGAAATAATTAAAAAAAAAAAATATCCACAACAGACAACAACATGTGAAGTTGGTTGTGTATCCATAGAGGTGTAAAACCCCTGAAGGAACAAGCCTGACTTTTGAAATGGGAGATTCTTTGGGTCACTTGGGGCGTTATCTGGCAGTTGGTTAATTGATAAACTTGTTGGAGATGGGTGATTTCATTTATGAATGATTACACTAGGTTGTACAGGTGTGTTCAGCTTTTCTCAGCGAAGAATAATCCACAATAAATTTTAACAGCTTTAAAACTGGTTGATAAAATTGACTTAAAGCTAGTAATTCATGTCTTTCTGATTGTCAGCCAATTCAGAGGCTCTCTCTGTAGGTAAGGCTGAGTACAATAAACTATATAGATGTATTTTGTAACTTGGAAAATGTCTGGCTCTTTCTTATTTGAGCTGAAAATTTAATGTTAAATGTTCTTAAACTGTTAACAGTATGTTTTAATAAATGCTCGATTTGCTTTATCTTTATTATAAATTGATTACAGGTTTCTCGTTTTTCAGATCCATGAATCTCTCCAGCGATGGCTGGTGTACTTTGGCTTGTCTTTTTACAGGACCTAATTGTTAGTGCTGTCTTTATAACGTCTGCTCTTATGTGATGTTCCAGATGCAAAGAATCCAAAGATAATTTTTGATGACTGAACTCTTACTGAAAATGATGGATAATGCTGCTGCTTTTCTGGCAATTGGCTGGGACTAGGCAAATGCACGGTTTAGGGACACGAAAACTTTAACTGTTCAAGTGCCCGTGCAGCGCTCGACCCTGCTGCAGGTGTCCCACTGGTCTTCATCTTGGTGAAGGGTTTCATGGCTGGAAGTTTGCTCTCTCCTGGGAGATGAGGAGCTGCACTATTTTACTCTTTTTTTTTTTTGGCCTAAGTCCAGTGTAATTTCGTGTATGCTTTGACAGTTTGTGGTTTTGTTCATGTATACCATAGTGTAAATTCATAAGTCAGTTTTCTCATTCCTATTTGGATAGGGAATCTTAACTGTGTGTACAGAAGGCAAAGGAAGCAGGTGGTCATCAAGAGGAAGGAGCATTTTAACGTTATCTTCCTAAATAGTGATGAAAAGATGCAAAGAGTGTCTGTTCTTACAGATGAATGCAAGTGTTAGTGAAAGATAAAAAAGAAAAAAAAAAGTGAAGAAAACACTGCACTTCTATAACGGTATTTTTCTATATAATTTGAAAAACATTTAGGTTTTCTTCATGGTAGGGCTAATTATAATATTCCTCCAGAGACCCCACACATGCATTTAAGCCTTAATATTCATCACCAGCAGTAAACTGGAAAATACTAGCTTTCAAGGGCTCTTTCCCAGACTTGCTTTCCTTAAGGCTCTGTTTGGCTGGAGACCTTTTGTACAAGCAGCCTGCCAGCTGTAACTCTCAGCTCCTGCCTTCCTGATCTCTCTTTCCGCATCTCCCTAAAACATACGCTGGAGGAAGATGAGAAGGATATGCTCAGGAGCCCTGCCTCCCAGAGAAGCAGCCCTCACCGTGTGGGAGTTGTGGTGACCACAAAGTATTACGTGGGCAGGGGTCAGCAGTTCGTGGGGGTGCAGCTACCTGATCGTCTCTGAGCTGAGCTCTGTCTGTGAGCTCTTACCTCTTTGCAGATGTTCACATGTGCAAAGGAGACTCAGAAATGGTCTTAACAGAGGACTCTCTTCTGTTTTCTCTTTAACTGGTTGAACACTGCTGTAAATATTCCATTAACTGGTCTATATTAGTGTGTCTAGCAAAACAAGAACAACAACTTCTTGTCTGAAAATTTCAGTCCTGAGTTTTCCCACAAGTAATTTTCATCCATTTGGAGAAATGCTTTTGATCGGGTACCTTGTGGAAGATAGAAATGTCACTTGGTTCCTTGTGCTTTATTTTTCTCTCTTTCTAAATGAAAACCTCATCTGGGAAGAGGAGGAGATGATGGTATTGCCAAAAGTTCTTTTATGTCACTGGCTGCATTCTGTGTGATTGACAGGTTATTGGCAATGAAAAACCAAGAGTTAAGACTAATGATCATATCTCTGACTCACACGTTTTCCATACTGAAAATTACCTTTGGCAGCAATTTTCTTATGCAAAATATAGAATGTCCTTTTATATTTTAAAAATCCCCAAGAGCAGAAGCTAAATATCCACACTTGAAAATCATTATCTAGTATGTTTAATTTTTAGAAATATTTTCACCTGTAATTTAACAGATAATTCAATAAACTACATTTTAAAGAAATCCCCCAATATAATAATATCTGTAGGTTGTATGTATTTTAAATTTTTTACTAAGTTATGTCCAAGAATAGGCAAATTGCAGAACCAGTCTCTCCAAGTTCTAATGCTTATGGGGAAAGGAATATGTGAACAAAAATGGAAAGTACTGAAGCCTATACAACACCGGGTTTCTGAAGCCCTCCTTCTGACCTCTCTTAATATTTTCTTTCCATCTTCTCCATGAGTATAGTACTGGCAGCACTCATAGAAAGAATTGCTTCATTTGGGATCTGAATATCAGATGCTTTCTTCCTTCTTGTGGTTTTTATTTTCTGTACTGTAGTACATAGTAATGATAAAAGTTCATTCATCTTCAGTATGAGAGGTACAGACTGAAGAAGAAATTACAATAATCCAGTATCAGGATGCACTAGGCTGTAATAAGTTTTAATGATTTCCTTGATGGATTTTGTCAGGTTGGCCTAATATCTGGACTTTACATAGAATTCCTTGTTTATTTTTGTTATTGTTGTCTCTTTAAAATAAATCTGAAAATGGAGAGCAGAACATCTCATAGGAAAGTTAATGGGAAGCACGTTCCCATATCTGCAGGGAATCTTGTGGATATCCTTTTCCCCTGTGTATAATTTGAAGTCTAAGACAATCCTGTGAAACTCTCCTTTTTCAAGCATGGTGGTGCCCTTCTGTACTGGTCCCAGTTTTTATTTTCTTCCAGGTAAGTAACTGCTCAAGTTTCACAGCATCAGCTTTGAATAATTTCTGCCTTGTAGTCAGAATTTCTCAGCAAATTCCGTAACCATTCTTGTCCATGTAGAACATGGACCAGAACTGTAATTTCTTGGTTAATGTTTATGACTTTTTGAATGGAAAGGTCACCTCATCCTCCTCATGCGGACTGTTCTTCAAAGCACCATTTTTCAAGAGTTACCCATTAAACTTAAGAAATTCCTTCTCCTTGAAGACTGAAAAAGAATTAAGTGAGTTTTCCTGGAGTCTTTGTGCTAGTAGATACAGAAAACAGCAATAATCTTTTATCTAACCCTAATGATTCCTGGTAACAGATGAGACACTTCAGTTATTTTCAAACTAGATGTAGAGTTGCTACTCAGGCAGGTTAATCACAGCAAGAGGTTAATTGGAGGTTGTAGATTTGTTGTGCTGTGTTAAACATTTCCAAACGCTTACTGGAGCTGTTCTCTACCAAACTGCTTTATAGGTACTTTCCTCTCCACACTGCTTTATAGATTCTTTGAGAATTTACAACTTGATAACAGTTCATTTCCAAATGTAAAACAATTGATGGACAGTTTGGTGGTATCTGTGGCTTCTTACAGAGGTTTGCCTTGTGTGTGTGGTGTCTGGTTTTGGCTTTGTGCCAGGAAAATGTGTGTCACTAAAATAGTATGTTTAGTGGCTCCTCTCAAAATAACCGTGCAGGTGGATTTTTTTCCTGTCAATAACCCACTCTACTAACTAGGGAAAGTTAATTCTTAGAGAGGAGTCAGTGTTTTCATGGGTGTTTGTTTAGGGAGAAACTTAAATTTTTTTCTTCACTGAAGTAAGCAAACTTGCACGTACATCGATGTGTTGAAGAGGCAATAAATCTGTGCTGGTGGGCTGTACAAAAGTATTTCCTTATTCAAAATTTGCTTGAATTAGCTATATGCCATCCAGCTCACTCTTAGATTGTCTTCTTTAAAAATGACTATTCCTTAAAAAAAAAAAAAAAACGGGGCAACCCCTCCCCAACTTCCTTATTTTATGCCAATTTTTAGTGCTAGGACTCTTTTTCAAATAAAAGCTTAATATGAGCAAAATCCTAAGGACTTTATAAATGTAATTTATTGCATTTATCTCTACAGCTGAAATTAATTATTCAGAGTGTTCATTAAAAATAAGCTTTGGTAAGTGACATTTTAAACAGGCATTCAGAAGTGATTGCAAGGAAGATGGTGATAAAGAACAGTGTCTAAAAGGAAGTGTAAAATCCTTGAACATTTTAAACTGTCCTGTAAAAACTTCAAATGCAGCTATTTGGGAAATGTAAGGAGAACATGTACTGCTGCTAGACTGGGGGGACTGCCAGCATTGCCACGTATTGATATTTTATCTAGTTGGTGTAGTGGTTTTTTTTTTTTAAATGTTCAGTGCTGGCATTGAGAAAATAGGCAGAAGTTGCCATTTTAAAAAATAAAAAGCATGCAGGTTTTTTCCCCTTGGTAATTGAGAAAATTTTGAAAAGGTGACTATGAAAGCGTCATAAACCCCTGTGCTCCAGATAGCAACTGAAGAAGCCCAACAGAAACCATCTATTGCTTAATACAGTTTGAACTTCACACGCACACATGAAGAACTCTAGTACAGTTTGTACTTGTCTGATTAGACAAACATCTTGCAGAGCTGCTCAAGGTGTGCAATCCAGCAGATCCTTGGCAGTCCGTGAGGAATCCCATGTGTTGCTAGCAACAGATGCAGTGACTGTAAGAAGGAGGCAGGGCATTAGGCCCTGGAGCTTTTTCTATCCAAAAAAACTGTGGTCAACCATTTTATCTGTGCCAAAGTTGAGATCCGTTTATTGTTAGTTCTTATGACAGTTTCTTATCTTTTCTTTAGGTCTTAATGATGGATATTGTAGTGCTTAAAATGTAGACACATGAATATTCAAGCAAGCAGATGCTCTCTTACAGTTGAAATAAACAAGAGTTGCTGTCATCAGATTTGTTTAATTTGTGTTTGAACAATTAGCCAAGGAATACAGTTAGGAAAAATAAATGACTATCAGTCATATTTGAGATGTTGAACCAGTTAAAACAATAGTGGACTGTTTACTGTGGGAAGCAAAGAGAAAGAAGAAAGCCTTCTCTTTCACCGAATCACAATTTTTCTTGTAAGTTTTCTCCTTAAGTTTACCATGAGCGCATTGGAAACAGTCTTAAGTATCAAAACCATGATTTAGAATATGAGTAATGTGGTGGGAATAATGTTAATAATCTCTGAACCCAAATTAAATGATAAGCTACATGCTGGAGACAATTATTCATGTTTGCTTTTGTATTATAGTGCAGACAGTGTGCTTTTCTGTGCAGCGCTTCTCTAGTTACTTCCTTCTATGTTGTCATCATAAGTGATCAAGAAGGCTTTCTGGTTTCTCACATACTAAATGCTTTTCTATTGTTTTAGATTTTTTTTTTGTATGTAAAATGCACACAAGAAATAATTTAGTCTTGTCATTATTTAAAGTTACAGTCTGTCCCTGTTTGCTCTGATACCCCTAGTACCACTCCCGTCTCCCTGCCCTCCACAAGCCCCCCAGCTCTGGAAGACAACACGTGTTTTTTAACTAATCTTATCATCCAATTTTGTAATAAATAATTTTACATGTTTTTTTCCCCCAGGAATTATCCTACTAAAAATGGTGCATTACCGTGTAAGTTGGCTGTAGTATCTCTGAAATTGCTCACACTCAGAGTTTTCAAAAAAAAGAATTTGGTGGCTCTTTGGAGCTTTGATTTACAGACTTCCTCCTGTGTATTTTGAGTTGATGAATTCTTTATCACTTTGCCAGGGGTCGTGGACTTTTATATAATTCCATTGAAGCCATCTGTCCTCTGAAAAAAACTGAGTACTTGAAATGGTACAGATGTCAAATGGGATGGATTACCAGCTTTAGCATTTGATACATAACCGCGATGCTGGGAGAAAGAGCAAGGCTTAGAGGCAGTCTCTTGTTTTTAAGTAGACTATTTAAACCATAAGACTGTGTTAATGTATTATTTATAAGGTTTGCTCCTTTACATTCCATTTTCCTCTCTGATTTTTGTCTTGTAGTGTTGTCCCTCAGACCACAGTAATACTGAACAACGACCGGCAGAATTCAATTGTAGCCAAGATGGTTGGGCAGGAAGAGCCATTGAGCAGAGCAGCGGATTCTCTGGAAAATATCCTTAGCAAGTTAGTAGCAGTTACGGGAATCTTCCCCCTTCATTTCCTCCTTTGACAGTTCAATATCGGCCTCTGCAGCCATTTGAAGTGCAAAACAAGGAATGTTCTAGGTAACAGTGAGGGGAAAAACATTGAACTGGTGCTTCAATATTTTAGTTCTGCCTGGGGAAACCTCCTATCAGCATTAAAGGTACAGAGCAACACTTCACTCTTGATGGGGAGAGAACATCTTGGAGGATCTGGGATTAGTTCAATGTTAGTTGACAGCTGCCAGTTGACAGTAAAAGTGCCCATAGCTACATATTTTTTTACACAGATGCACGATCACTTGGGAACATGCCAAGATCCTGTATTTAACCAACTGAAGAAGGGATATGCAGCAGCCCAGGAAGGCTTGTTAGGATTTGTACTATCTAAAGCAAATTTTAAATTAAGTGGAAATGTAGATTCTGGGTAGAAAATGTTCTAAATAATGTTTTTATAAATTATTTAAATATGTTGTTGTTTTGCACACTGGGCCTAGACTTTTCCATTAACAGAACTCCTGTGTGATTACTGTGTAATAGTGATAGAAAGTGTGTATCTAAAATTTTTTTATTTCTTCTGCTTTTTCCCCTCCATTTTATTTTGCAGGGTATTTCAGAGTTATAAACAGGAGTACTCTTGTTTAAAGGACTGTGCTTTTATAATACATTTAATTTCATCAATTAGTGTTTTTAATTCCCTTATAATGATGCTATTCCAGATCAAAGGATTGTGTTTTCCCAAAGTTACGTACTTTTCTTTTCTATAGTGCTGTTCCTGGACGCAGGCAGAACACCATAGTGGTGAAAGTTCCAGGGCATGACGACAGTCACAATGAAGATGGAGAGAGTGGCTCTGAGGCCAGTGACTCAGTTTCCAACAATGGACAGTTAGGAAGCCAAAGTATTGGGAACAATGTCACTCTTATTACGCTGAACTCTGAAGGTATGCTGATCACACTGTGCTTGAGCAAGGAAATGTGGTGGTGGAGTGAACTAAAGTTCAACTGGAAGCTTCAGAGATTGTATCACGGGTCCAACCTTGAGTTGTTAGGCAGTATAGCAAGCATCAGATAGGAGTGAATGAATCTCAGTAGGTTGGTTGTTTTTTGGTTGTCTTTCCTTTTTTTTTTCTTTCCATTTTTACTAGTATTGCAGGCAGAAAAGCTGATTAAAATTATTGTAAAAGTTAGGAAGTATACCCCAGTATAGCAGGGTAGCTTTATATTTTAAATCCTTCGAATTAACACATGCAACCCACAGGATTTCCTATCACCAAGCTGAAATACTGTTTCAGGAAAATAAATGTCTTCTCTGGGCAATAAAATCTATGGGTCCATTTCCTCCAGTAACTTATTGTGACAGTCCCCTTGTGTAATTCTTATGAATGTAAAGTAGTTATTTTAGCAACTGTAAACAAGTTTTATAAGGAAATTCATATTAAAACCAGCCTTAACAGGGTAGTGTATAGTGTCAGATTTTTCTGAAAATTCTTTAAGTCTTGCACACAGAAATCAAATGTAGTGAAATCTAAGCATCTTAGATTAGCTTTATGTTCTATTTTATATTGTTGGAAATACTGAAACGAAAGTGTCTATATTTTAATCACAAGCAAAATGATATAAGGGACACTGAGTTTTAGGTGAAAACAACATATGATAAATTATATTTTATGACTGTTTGAAAGCATCAGTGGGGGTGTTTTTGAGTACAGATGTAATTTGAATCCTAGACTTCAGTTTAATAATTTTCCTAATTGTTTTAAAACATATTTATTGAATATTTACTAAAGTGTATTCTGGATGTGGTAGTTCATACTTACATTAATGTACCAGAGAAGAATAAGTTACTTCAGGAAATTATTGCAGCAGATTACATTTAGGAGGTGACCTTTGTACTTAAGAGACAAATGTGTTGTCATTTTGATCTCTGACATTGAAATAGGAAGACTCTAATTTAGGAGTAATTCAATTTCTTCTGCATGATCTCCAGCCATTGGTAAAAGCACGTTGGGTGTGAACAAGTTGGGATACAATTAGCGGTGAGGATTAATTCAAGATAGCCTGAAACAGAGTATTTAGGAGTGCAGTCAAAGATTTCAGAACAGCTGAACGAGATGCTTTAAAACTTTGATACTTGGGAAATTTCAGAAGTCAGTCTGCTGAAAGTCTCAAGTGCCAGAGGTTGTTTCTGAAAATGTTGCTGTAAGGCATCTGGACCTAGGATTCTTTGACTTTTTTGTGGATACTTGTGCAACACGTGCATGTTATAAAGAGCTTTTAGGTTCTGTCCTGTTTGTGTGTTGTGAGACAGAGTTGCTTCCGAAGGCTGTTTTGTTTTGGGTCAGTGGGGAGGTAAAGGAGGCTGAGACTGCCTGAGGAGTTCCTCTCAAAAAAAATGACTGGATCGCAGATAGTGCTGATATTTTGATGTGAAAATACACATTAAATGTCTGTTAATATTTCATACAGCTCTGTGAACTATGTGAGGAACAAAGTTTCTAACATTGGGAGGGTATTTGTTCTGTAATGCCCTTTCTGATGCAGTTGTTTGGCACAGACCTGCACAGACAGATGTGATGTTGGCCTTTTCTGCCATTGTTGTATATGTAAATTTTGAAGAAACGGCTAATCCATTAATGTCTTCAGATCTGATTTTCTTCAGGCCTTTAGAACGCTCATCCATTAAAAATCTCTCTGAGATTGATGAACACTTTGAGGATCAGATTAGTAATCCCCCACACCTACCTCTTGCCCTCGAAAAGATGAGAGAGGACCGCTTGCACAGAAGGAATGCTAAGCGAAGTAGCCTGCAAGATATCACAGAAATTAAATTATTAATAAAGGAAGTGAAGAAGAATAATAGTTCTCTTGTGCAGACTTGTTTTCTTCAGCAGTAAAAGGCAAAAGTTACAGCACCCATCAGCTTGCTTTCATCGTCTGTGAAAGAATTCTGAGTGACTTTGAGTTGCTCAAAGCAAACTGGATTGATTGTAAAATCCGAGGGGCTGAGAATGGCGTACGTCAGCCCTTACGGACTGAGACTAAACAGCAGGTTTTCAGTATGACTCCCATCTGTCATCTCGTGTCAGGAAAGCAAAACTAAGCTGTGTTTATAGTTGGGCTTTAGCTGACTTTGGATATGGCACTGATGTGTGGATATATTCAGAATTTAGTTAATACATTTATATAAAGGCATTGTTTGCTGGCTGTTTTCAAAGAGCATTTAATCATGTATGGTCGTTTAAAAAATATTAGTGTTATTGCCTTTCTATTGCTGCAAAATAATTATGCAGAAGCGTGGAGGCTAGTTCCTAGTTCCAATAATAGTCTAGAATAAGGGTGTGGGGTTTTTTTTCAATTTAACACTGTGACTTTATGCAATTTTTCAGTTGTATATTACTCTTTCTGCATGTGCAGTAAGGTGTGTTCTCTCGTTTCTTTGAACAACAGTTACCTGATTTGCTTTTCAGAAAACGGAAAATCTCCATTTTCTAGATGCAGTTAATGGTCTGCAAAGTGTTGACTTTAGAATGTAGTATTTATGAACTGAAAGCACGTAGAGATACACAATCTCTAATTTTTGTGAAATCTTGTGAACTTATTCCAATGTGAAATTTGGAAAAATGAATTAATGCCCTTTCATGTGGGGATGATAGCAGAAATATCAACAACTGCTGTATTCATTGGACTGCAGTTCTAATGGTAGTGTTCATAAAGTCATCTTGCATAAGTGAGGATAAAACCCAGCAAGAACAGAATTGTTCGGTATTGTATTACCAGTGTAAAATTAAAATAGGCTAGAAGGCTTACTAGTGACTTACTACTATTATTAATGTCATATTTTTGGCATAGAAAATATCAAGTATATCCTTATTCAGCCAACTAAGTAATAGTGTTTTTTCATTTAACTTGTAATTTTACCCCGTAGATATTAATAACTGTCAAAAGTGATTAGTCTGTTGTTGTTTTGAATGCATATGTTAGAGCGTGTCTTTTCTGCTCTAACTTTGTTGCAGCCAAGTGGATCTTCTGGGGAAATTAGAGAAGAGCACTTGGTATGGATATATAAACAGTTGTGTAAGCTTATAACCACGGGCTTTAGATGTAAAATTATTTTTTTACAAATGGGAGGATAATTTAATACTGAGATCAGAGCTCAAAACTCTCTTTTAGCAAACTTCTGTTTTAAGGAGATGTCTTCCTGCAGAAACACTGTTTGAAAGAATTGAATGCCACTGATCCTCTTAAAGTTTAAATGGGGAAGGGACATAAATTTAAAACTAACTAATTTTGAATCTTTGGGTTCTGGAGATCTAGATTGGAGCCTTCATTTAAATCCTTAGGAAAAAAATAGAAATATTTTTTTACTGACTGAAACTTGGTACTGAATGAAGAAGCCCAGGTGTGACCCACTAAACACATTTGAGTAGAAGTGAAAAAACAAAAAGCTTTTAAAACAGCAAACATACAATTTACCAAGTAACACTGTGTCCACATGCTCTATTCTGGTAATTTAAACAGCTCAGCCAATGCTAAAATGTTGCTTCTAAGTGCTATCTGTAAGGTCTAATTGACTTAATCATCACCTACCTCTTTTTCTCTTTATTTTTCTGATTTAGGAAAAATATCTCCTCGTATTTTTAGCACAACATGCTAATGTTTACAAAAATCCTCGCTTTAACCAATAGTCATTTTTTCAAACCAGAGTTCTTTTTGTCATATAATTATCTTAGTTACAATCTTGGCTAAGAAGTTCTGATTTGGAAGAGCTTTAGGATGGCTCCTCTGACAGTTGTGAAGCTGTCCTTACCCACAGTTAATAAGTCTCAAGTCTGGTTAACCTTTCTTTTTCTCTGTTTTTTGAAACATTAGAGCTCTATAGGTAACTCCTGTTGTTGTGGTAGAAACGCAGTGAAGCAGTTTACATCAGGAGGTGTAGTTTTGTGTTTTCATATAAACATTTTCTTTCTAAAGAGCAGCTTCTAGAAATTTGAAGTACCCATCTGTTCCCGTGTTTTAGAAGCCTTTTGTGTAGTTGTTATTCCCAGAATATGTGAACGTGTCTTGTCTTAGCAGAAATGTTTTCTGGAGGAAAGAAACCACCAAACACGAATTACAGCATGACGTGTCAAACTTACAAACAAACCATTTTCATGTGCGAGTACCTAAGAATTCGGACAGAGGCTAGTTTTCAGAAGGGTTTGGGTAGATGAAAACAATGTAAATATAATGAAAATTAATGTCTTTGCTGTGTTTTCCTGAAGCACCGTATGCTTTTTCTTTAATCTGGAGGAAACCTGTGTTTAAAAAATATAGGGGACTTTATTAGTTTGTTGTCCTCTCTCGTTTTTTTTCTTTTTCCCCAGCATGGATTGCACATCTTTGCATTTAATGGAATAAGAAACAAACATTTATCACTAAGAAGTGTTTAAAGTAAATGTCAGCAGTTGATAGATGTGTTTTTCTCTTTTAAAAGTCCAGTTAATTTTGACACGAGTGTGTTCTTACTGTAAGTCTTGGAGTACAGCATATTCTCTCAGTTTAAACAAAGTTGTGCTTTTCTTTTATCTTGAACTTTCTAATTAGGCTTAAAAACGATGAGCAGTTGATTAATGAAGAACATTTTTTAAAACATCATCATTTGGGCTTGGTGTCTATGTACATGTTATTTTTGTAACGGATTGTTGTAAATCTTCAGGAACTGTTACAAAACCCCTTATTTGTCCCTTTGTGTTTGTGAGGATTTAGTTGTGTGTGTTAAATGGTTTATAACGCAGTGACTTTTATCCATCTGTTCAGCTGTGATTGGAAGGGCGTTGATATTTCTCTCAGGTGTATTGAAGCTGTGCAGAATTGTGTGACTTAAATGTCATGGGCACCCTCCAACTTCGTACAGTTCACTGTGTTATGCAAAGCAAAGATAGAACAGGAAGAGATTTCATTAATTTCACTGATACATTTTCAGAGTGGGAGAGCTGTTAAGTTTTCTATACTAAGGATGCTAAATTTTTTTTTAATAGCTACATGGGAATTTGTGTGTTAAATGATGGCAGTGTTCTGTTTTCCTCTTCAGTTTTCCAGTATTATACTACTTAAGCTCTCAGCGTGGTCATAGAAGGAAAAGTTTAGACTGTTATTTTGAGAAGACTGTTTTTCTGTGCTTTCCAGAATTCTTGTACACTTATAGAAGTGTGTAGACTCTGAATTGGATTTCACCAACCTCAAATGCTATGGTTGACACTTAGTGCCCTTCTTGCACAAAATTATTTTGTGGATGGATTCTTTAGGCCTTTGGATCTCTGAAGATGTCAGTACTAGTTGATTACGTGGTAGGTAAGGCCTTGTGTATAGTCTGTTTATGAAAAATTTAATCCTAACGTTGTTGTGTTCTTTTGGATTTTGCCTTCCACTGCAAAAGGTAATACTGTGAAGGACACGAGATCCACACTAGTTTTAAATTACAGCTGTTTTAAACCTATGGTGGTATTAAATAGCTATATTGTTTTCTGACTTTAATGAATTCTCTAGTACTGGTATGTGGCTGTAATCCTGTCGAGTTGGTTTTCAATTGACTAAGCTATAACCTGGCAACCGTATGCACTTTCATGAGTCTGTTTAAAATACATTCTGACATTCTTAAATATATTTTGTCTAAACTTGTTAACTGAAGAGTTTTAGCATTAGAGGACGAAAAGCAAGTTGCAGTAACTATGAACAAGTAAGTTTTGGTAAGAATGGTGAGCAGATTTTCAAAGGATCAGTACTTAAAAGGAGCCTTTTATGTTCTTAATAGATAACATCTGAGACAAAAATAACACTGTTTTGTCTAGATTTCAGTTACCTCCCATCTTATTTACTGTAAGGACTCCTCTTTGGCCTTATATTCAGAAAGCTATTACAGATACAGTTGTTTAAACTCATAATTTTAACCCCATCATCTTCCCCGTGCATCCCCTTCCCTACTCCATGGCACCCTCATTATGAAGGAAGGTCTTGACCTTTGCCATCTTCCAGTCACTGTTTAGAGTTGCTCTGGCTTCCTCAGACATAGATGACAGGTTTCCTTGCTTGTCCTGTTTTCACAGAGACTTTTATGCTTCCTTCTGCTTCCCTGGGAGGAGATCCTTATAACTAGATATATACATCACTGTCTGTAATACTCATAAAATTGTCTTTTCTCATGGTGTTTACATAAAACTTAGCTATAGTTGATACCTTTCTCTTGAGATACTTTTTCTTTTGGTGATGTCTACCCATCTTAGTGTGTTTTGTCACCTGTCTGTCTCTCTGTAATCCACTTACGGTGGATTCTGTGGATTACTGCCGTGTTCTTGGATTGAAAAATTGCTGGGTAAGGTTGTTGTATTTGTTCTGTACTTATGTAGCACCTTCTGCAACACTTAATTCTGATTCAAGACTTATAGAAAATAGTAAAAAAGTGTGGCTGTTGCTTACTCGTGGTTTCTATTTGTGGGTAAAACTGCTTGGAATTCATGTATAAAAGATCACACTTAGTTCATGAAGAACTTTTTTGGCAAGTCTTGAGCTTGCACTAAGTAGTATTTTCAGAATTTTACCTTGTCAAATACTGTTTTACCAAGAAACATGTGCTAAGAGCAGAAAACAAAGAATAGCTAATATCCAAATATATTTAGTAATTTTTTTGATAAATTAGTTTTGCTGTGATCAGGCAGTTTTGTCTTTCCTCTGAAGGTGTTGTAAAGTTTTTTTAAAATAAAATTCAAGAACTTGCTCTTCGAAATTTCACATTAGACTATTGGTAAAAACAGAATTTGCTTTTTAAAATGCAGCTTATGTACAGAAAAACTACTATCTCAAGCAGCTGCTTCAGTTTAGCTCAGCAAAGCTCAAATGTTGAATACTTACTGTTGAACTAAAGGAGCTATCTAAAGGCACTGTGATTATACTTGCACGCTTCTCTAGGAGATATGATGAAAGCATTATTTGTTTAATACTAGATATTGCTTTCAAGATACAAGGGGCTTCAAGATGTAAGGAATATTATAATAATACTGTTCTTAGACATATTCAGTATATGGTAACATTTAAAATATCTAATCTGTGATTTACTGTATAAACAAGAGGAGCATCTGTTCCTAAAACATTAATGCACATTATGTTATCCTTTTAAATCTTTCACAATAGAGTTACTGTCCTGTCTTTAATATGGAAGGAGAAAAAAAATCAGGCCCTCTCATCTTTGTGGTATAAGAACGTCCCATTCAGCATTACTATGGTGCTTTAAAAGCAGATATTTTTAAAAAGCCTATGCTAAAGCCAAGACTTTGAAATTACTAAGAAAGAAACACACTGTCCTTAGTGTCTCCCAAACATGTGGAATGCTCTTGAACAGAGCTCTATGAAAGCTGTTTTAAAGCGATAGAAATAAAATGGCAAGATCCATTGATTTAGAATTTGGTTCAGTGAACTTTACACTTGATACACTGGCATATGATGTTTGGCACCATAGAGGGTAGTTTTGTATCATGTCTGCTTTCTTGGCATTCCTTTTACTGCATTTTAAGACTATTAAAATTGTAAACCTGCATATTTTTTGAGAAGATAATGGAAAGCTGGTCCCCATAGTGTGCTAATTAAAGGGGGAATAATCTTTTTCCACATGAAATTTAGTCACATATTGTCTCTTTAACTTTGTATTCGAAACAATCATTTTACAATAGTAGTATTAAATAGTGCTCAGAATTTACTTTCCAAACGTGAATCCAAGCAGCTATTTGCATGTGGCCCAGACTTTTCTGTCCACAGGGTTTTTCAGTTTACTGAAAGATCGAATCTTGCATGTTATATGATCATTTGCAGCACTTGGCTTTTTTCTGCCAAGCTCCTTATGATCAGATACAGAAAGAGAATGACCTTTTAAATAGCAAACTTTTTGTGCCGTAAAACGATACTGTATGTAGCTGATGTGAAGAAACTGATGAGACTTCAGGAGCTTCAGTGACTTGTTAAAGCCAAAGAAAACTATAGAGATTGAATTGCTTTTATTTTTAAATTTTAAAAAATTTATTATTATTGGGAGCAAACAAATGAACAATGGTTTCTTCCAGGTATCTGTCACGGTGATGTTTGGAATCAACAGTCTGGTCCACTGCGTAAAGTTAAATGTTAAGAAAAAGGCAATAAACAAGAAAGTGGGCAAAACCTAAATTAGAAATCTGATTTCTGTCATGAAATGCATTTTCTCAGTGTTTAAAAAGCCTTCTAAATCCATGGATTTTAATTTTCCCAAATTTATCTGGATTTTTTTTTTTTAGCTGATGGGTTTAGATTACAGATGATCGCATAGTCTTAATTTTCTACTTCCGTTGAATAAATTCCCTGGCCTTCCATGAGTCATAAAGTAAGTGAATCTCCTCTTTCTCTCATGGCTTTAACCGCATACTAAAACTGAGGCTTTATTTTTAACCAACTAGTAATCTTGCTGATGTTATGCTGAGACTTCGATGCACACCATAGTATTTGCTGAGCCAAGTACTTTGGTACTGCATACCCGTCTCTGTTCCTTTGTGCTCTGTGTTGTCTGTCAGACAGCTGAAGAAACCGTGAGGGCAGGGCAGTGCAAGATATATTTTCAGAATATTTTGTAGAGTGTACCAGCCCTCTAACCACGGGGGCTTAGAAGTTAACTGGAACTGTGTCTCCTGTAGCCAAATCCTTTGTGTCATATAGAAGATAGTACCTGGAGCATGCAATTCTTCTGGCTATCTTTCTTTTATATTTACATGCAAGTTAAACCTTTTTTTTTCCTCCCCCCTCGACCCCAAGAATAGTCACGCAAAAAGCCCCAGTTCTGTGTCCAGGGCTGATGTTTGTGGATGTGTGTGTTGTACGCTTCCTTTTGCCAGAACTCCCAGCATCTTAACTGCTTTTTGTGGTGGGAAGAGGTTTTGGTGAGCATAGCTTTAAAGCTAGTTCTTTAACTTTTCTTTTGCACAAGCTTTAAATCAGATTGCTAGATTTGTGGGTTAACATATAGCTCATTGTCACTCTGCTCCTTATTTAATGATTGTTAGTTAATAAAGTCAGTGCTCTGTAGCTTGTCAGTTCATCACTACCTCTGTGAACTCTTGCAGGAGCAAAGGACTTGGACTAATTGACAGAAGTTTATTTAAAAAGATGATGATGAATTTTCTACACATCAGCCAAAACATTATTTAATTTCTCTAAAATGGGGGGTTATTTTTGTAGGTTAGTATTTGGGTTTTGTTGTTTGTTTTTTTTTTTTTTAAAAAAAGCTTAATTAATCTTTCTGCCTTTGTACTGCAGCTACCAGTCATTTTTCTCTGCTGCAAATGCCAGATTTGCACCCAGCCTTGTTAGTAAAATAAACACAACTACTCTGAATAATGGAACATGTTAATTCAGGTGTTTATGTGGGCAGGTGTTTCCTTTTGTTGTTCCTTGGTTTAAAGAAGTGACTGACAGCACCTAGTGAGAGCTTTGCTTCTGTTCTCACTGCTAATGCTCCCATGTCTAAGTAGGGGAGTGTACCCCAATGGAAAGATGTAATGGGTAAGTGTCTGTCATCTCCCCAGGCAGAAAAACACACACACACGTCCAGAGTGAGTCTGAAAGCCACAGTGACTCTTGTTTGGTTTTTATTCTCTTGATGTAGGGTTTCTTGATACTAACCTTAAGGCTGGCTCGTCCCGTTTCCATAGAAATGCTTGTTTGCGTAGCAGCCCCAGCTGCCTCTCCTCTTCTCACACATCCCTGCAGAAACAGAGGAACGGTCAGCTGGGTTGTGAGATAAAAGAAATGGACTTAATACAGTAAAAAAGATTTGAAAACGGCATTGAAAAGTGAACTAGTTCTGGATTCAGTAGGATGGAGATAAAGGCAAATTTTCTGATCTCTAAAAAAAAAAAACATTGAAGAGGAGCTAGAAATTAGACTGTCTGTCATTGAAATGAGCTTCTGAGTACAGAGAAGAAATCAGATAAAAATGTCAGGACTTTTAACACTGGAAGGAGAAATGATCAAGAGCCACTTCTCTGATGATATAACATTTGGTGTAAAGAAACTCAAGGAAGTACCTTTCCACATAGCACTCAAAATGCAATGAGGCCATTAGGAAAAGTAAGAAAAGAAAAATCCTTCAGGGCAGAACAAAAAAGGTGTGTGATTAACTGAGTTACAGATGAGTGTGTGCATTTATGCTTCATTATTTTAAAGAAAAGTCTGTTCTTTGACTGTAATCTTCCTCCCCAAACCCATCACGTGTTATTTGTGTTTTAGTAGCCTTTAAGGAATAGAAGCAGCTGTGTATGGGTGTACAGTGCCTAGTGGAGTCCTGACTCAGTATCTGGCTATCGCAACTTACGTACTAAATAACCCGACTCATCTAGATTCTATGTAGATATTGCTTGTAACGCTGATAATACACGTGAAGAACCATTTCAGTAAGCATAAAAGGTTGTTTGAGTGCTAGGAGCTTCAAATTATGCACCTTTAATCAATAGTGGGTTTGTACTTAATTGTTCAGAGAGAACTTCCATCAAGCTCCCGCTCTTTTTTCCTCTTAGTCTGTCTTCTCCCATATCACCCCCCTTGTGCAGAGCAGTTCTGCCTCCCTCATAACTGGCACTGTACTTTCTCTTTTCCCCATGTTTTTGTGTGCCAGTCTCATCATATTTGCTGTGTGCAAAGTGCCAGGTGCGTTGGCAGGCCGAGAGGAATTATTTTTATATACGATAAGGAATAGTTTAGCTTTTGTGCCCTCAAGTAGCTGCAGTGAGACAGTAGAGTCATGGTTAACTTTAGTCATGCAAGTTCCACTTAATGCAAAATGATTATAAAGCAAATTCCCTTTTCTGTTGAAGCCTTTAAAGCAGGAGGAAAATGCAGGAGATAATTTAATGTGGGGCTTGTGTTCATAGGTCAGAATAACAAGATAGTGTCTATTTTCCAGGCTGTTAGCAATAAAAGAACAGTTGCATGTGGTAAAAACAGTATGTTCTGGATTCCGTGCCAGTAAAAAACAAAAAAACAAAAAAAAAAAAGAAGAAAAAGGAGATTATTTTTCAAATTGAAAAAAATCTTTGTTTCATGTAGGTTGATAGCATTTGTTAAACAAGATTGCAGGTGAAGGGTGTTCCTAAGTAGTAATAACTCTTCTAATAGTAATTCTGTGAACTGGTAAGGAAGTAAGATTTGGATAGGATGTAGGATCATTTACTAAGCCTTCCTAGAATTTCTTTGAAAAACTTAACGCATTTATCCAGAGATGTTTTTGCTTTGTCAGCTCTGCCCAAATTTTTATAGAACAGTCAATTTATCTTCAGGAACAGACTGTTGTTTTCCCTGATAACGTTAACCAGACTTGTGGTGAGGCTAGACACAGTGGCATTCAAAACAAGTCATAATTAATCTGAACCACCTTCTTTTTCAGATGGCACCTGGTACTGGGAGCAGAAAGCAGCTAGTGTGCCCTATTACAGAGTTAGAATGAAAAGTAAGGTTCAAATAAAAGATATACATGAAAAAATTCCAAGTGTATAAAAATACATTCAGAATAGAGCATTATGTTCCGATTTCAACATGAGGGACTAGCTGCTACATATATCAGCAGTAAATATTTTTCCTTACAAATTATTATAGTTGATAATCAGATGTTTATAATGATATATGGGTATTGCATAATCTAACATTTGCTTCACGCTGTCATTATTCATTGCAATAAACTTCCATCTGACATGTGGTATGACTCAACCCAAAGGTCATGTTGGAAAAGTGTTTTTTAGTGTTTCAGTTGCTTTTATGTTCTATTTTATTGCATACTTTTGGCTTGTAGTCTAGTAAAATGCAGGCTGCTTAACCTGTGCCAGTACTCGGAAATAAAGATGCTGCTTGCTCAGGGGTCTGCTCAGTGTGAAGAGGATGTGCTCATCTGTCTGAATTCCATCACCTTGTCTGGGGACTGGAAGGGTTATGAAAACCAGGAATTTGTGACTTTGTATATACAGTGAAATGCTACTTTAAAGACATTCAATGAAAGATGAATCATGTAATTGAATTACCTGGTCACATTTTTACCAGTGTGTGAAACAGTGAGATACAATAAAGCTCCAGTACCGGAGGACTGAGTGACCCCTAAGTCAGGAAGCTTTGTTTTACTCCACAAAGTTGAGCAAACATAGAAATCAAATCCAAATGGTCTGTGTCAGAGAACACTGAAATGCTGGAATGTTGCTCTCTCCAGTTCCTATTAGCATTGTCAAGATTTGTACTGGAAATTCTGTTCTTATCTGAAATGAGTCTCCTCCTAGGTCCTGTGTTGCATCCTCCACTTCGGTAGGGATTGATCATTCTTACGAGTTCTGTTCTGGTTTCTGGTCAGTCTTGAATCCACTAACTTCTGGCATTGTCTGCAAAGATTAATTTCCAGGGAGGGCTTAGTGTTCCTCTTAAAATGAATTTTTTTTTTCCCACCAAACTGAGAGGCTGGGATAGAAATCAGAAAACTTTATGTATAAAATGTACGTGTGTGTATACACAAGAGAAGTTACGTACAGTTCTGCTGCTGCTGACCTTAGACTTGAATAGAAGGGAAGATGCTCTTGGCAAATGATTAGTGACTGATTCATTATCTTTAGGCTGTTCCTTGGTAAACTGTGTGTTTAGGAAATAGTGTAGATTACTGGCCACTAAATTCGAAGAAAGACGAAAATTTTGTTTGGGGTCTCCGGCTACATTTTGAATGATTGTCATTGCTTGAAATACTCTAAGCGATCAAATACATTACTGCTTTAGTTTCTTAAATTTATAATCTTACTTAGACTCATTCTGATGCTTTTGGGGGAAAATATGGTTCAAAGCTGTTAGCGTCTTGAAATTAGCTGTACTTTTAAGAATATTATGGTGTTGTAGTAATCTTCATTTTTAGGGGATGACTAACTTGATGAATGAGAACATTGTGAATATAGTGTGCTCCTTCAGCTGTTGGCCTCTAGTATGAGACACTTTAAAAAGATAATAGAGAGCAGGTTAGGCTGGACTAATGGCACCAGTTCCTCAGCAGGCCAGAACGTTAATGGCAATAACTTTTGGTCACCGTTGGGGCAGATTTGAGAATAACTTTTTATTTGTAGCAAATCTTGTGAGCCCATTAGTCACACTAAATTTTAAAGAAGTTTATGGAGACCGTGAAGAAAACTAGAATTGCTCATGATAACTTAGGAAATGTTGACTGTAACTTGAACCCAACTGATTCATTCTGTGCCACAATTAGACTTTCCACAATCTCTTGTTTTTAGAGGATTACCCCAATGGGACATGGCTTGGAGATGAAAATAATCCTGAGATGCGGGTCCGTTGCCCCATCACCCCTGCTGACATGCTGCACATCAGCACGAACTGCCGCACAGCTGAGAAGATGGCACTGACATTGCTTGATTATCTCTTCCATCGGGAAATTCAGGCCATCTCCAACCTCTCGGGCCAGGGGAAGCATGGGAAGAAGCAGCTTGACCCTCTCATGATTTACGGAATTCGCTGTGAGTATAACACTGAAACTTTTGTATTTATACTATATAGATAAGGCAGAAACTGTCTGCTACTTGCAGTTAAAACTCTTTTGTAAGAATGGAGTAGGTATTGCTGTTAGACAGATGTTTTCTATGCATTTGTGAAGGAATCCTAATGGGCTCGTTTAATTTAACTTGCTGTGGGTGTTCACCAGAAATTCCTCAGTCTTGAAATCTGAATTCAGATTTCTTTGCAACTACCAGCTGGGAGCACAAGTGTAGTAAATGCCAGAGAAATACTATTTTCTCAGACAGTGGGACAAATAATAAAACAAATTACACATATTTAAATGTTGTTCAAGTATTCAAAATAGTATGGTCTCGACTCTTAGTTTTTTACTTCCCGTTTATGCGTATTATTTCAAAAGACTAGCTGACATTGAGATGGAGGAAATTTGCAGTCTCTACTGAAGGAGAGATTAAGTATCATAAAGTCTGTGGATTCATAACAGGAATGTGTATGATGTGAATGTATTTCTGTCTGCTTCAGTGTGCATGAGTCTCTTGGTTATTAAAGCTATTGTGGAGTAACGAACAGATACTGCTTATACTGAAGATGCAATTTTTGGCAATTCAAAAGGAATCCAATGTGTTTCACATCTTGAACGTAGTAGACGTAGCCACTAGTTTTAAGTGAAGAATCTGGACATATGCATTTTGCTCTGAGATGGTGATTTCTAATAGGGAATTACTTGGTGAATACATTGAGGACAGGCAAGTCTGTTGAAAAAAAAAATTCATTATGAATTTCTTTATGAAAAATATTTTCCAGCAAAAGAGGTAGGTGAAGGGCTCTCAAACAGCCAAGCATCTGACCCAAGTGTACAGCTCTTGTGTGGTACCTTTGCTATGCATGCAAAGAGGAAACAGATTGAAATGTTAGTGCGGAATGAAGAGAGAGTCTAAAAATGACCAACTTTCCTAGTTGGACTAGATTTTAATATACTAATAGGTCTCACTGTTAAAAGATTCTTTATAGTCACATCTTATGTAGGTCAGCCATGGATTAGTAGAGTGGGAATAATATGTTGTACTAGAGTGTTTAGTGTGCAGTTGCCAATTTGAAATGCCAATTAAGGCTTAAGAACATAGCCAGAGAGAGCTTATTTTGACTGGTGTTTGAAGAACTTGATGTTTTGTTTTTAATGCTTCTGTTAGGGCAATGTGTGTGATAGTTACATGGAAGAAAATGTGAAGAATATTTGATGAGACTGCTGTGCTTTCTTGACACTGAACTGAGCTGAGGAAATACAGTCCTGTTGACCTGCTTTTGTTTCTAGTCATTAGCCGGCTGTCTCAGGGAAATTGTTAGGCAAAACTAACCCATTCAGTTTGCTTCGTTAAGCCGATTTTTTGTCTCGTTACATATGTGAAGCAGAAGACTTCAGGTTTCTGTATGAAATATATATTTTGAAGGGATATTATGGATCAAAGTGAGTTTGATCTCCAAAACCTTTTTAGCTATTGAGCTCATCAGTGCAAGTGACCTTGTCCATTGTCTTTTTAAAATTTAGATTTCTGTTGGCATTAGTTTTTAGAAACATAAAGAACTGACTAGCCTTCTTCCCTTGTTCCACTGTTAAAGCCAGTCACTAGCAACCCTTTTCCCCATCCCTTAAATCTGTGCACACAAACCAGATGAGTGAGTTTATAATTATTTGTGTAGGAAGAACAGGGTTTTGAAAATGTGAGCATGGGGAAGGAATGTGCTCATGTGACTGAATGCTCAAGCTAGGGATTATGTCATTTATATGAGGCATTCTGACCATGAAGAAATTGGATTATAGAAGTGATCCCTGCAGCTGGAAAAGGTCTGCAGTGGCAGAAATGTAACGGCAGTGGATCACAAGCAGCAGCGTTCGGAATGATGGGCACATGACACCAAAGGCACAGACAGTGGTTCCTGAGCACAGTTTGGAAGGTTTTGGGATCCAGGTCTATGAAGCACAGCTTTATTTCTTCATGTTGACTAGCATGTTGCTTTTGGGAATTAGTCCATAACAGACTAGGACTGGTTTATGCCTTCTGGAAAAAATACACCCCGTGTGAACCTGACCAGAGTTTACTACTTTTGGGTGCCCAAATTTTAATGGATATTGAGCTTTGCTATCAGCAATGACAAAGAATCTTGTGGCAACAAATGATTAAAAATGCATGTAAACTTGATGAAGCAGCAAATTTAATAGTAACAACATTGGTCTAGAAATGATGATTTCATGTAATAACTGAGTATGTCACCATTGTGAATAATTAAGTTGAAATATGATTTCAGTAGCCTGTTTATGAATTTGCTGCGATGTGACTGAGCATATGGATGACTCATAACTTTTGGGGATGAGATTCTGGCCGTGTTCACTTCAGTGGCAGAACTCCTGGTGAGTTCAGCTCTGCCTTGATTTCATCCCCCACACTTGTCTGAGAGGTGCTGGGAAGAGCCCTGCCATGCCACAGCCACTTTGCTTTACCAGTCCACACACCATCTGGTTTTTATTGGTGAAGTGTTCCGTAAAATCTACCAAAAATTGAGTGCAGTGCTAGCATGGGAACTAAATTAGGTCGTTGTCCTAACAATGTGGCTTGCTTCTGCTCTGAGCAGTAATACTTTGATGCATTATTTTAAAGTTAAATGAAAAATCTAATGTCATCAGCCTCTTATTTGCCAATCATAGCTAGAAAAGCTCAAGCCAATATAAAGGATTTTATTTTCCCTTTTGTTTTGAGTTTCTTGAAGTTTGTCAGTGGAAAGATATTCCATTTTTTTTTTATATAGAAGAAAAAGAAAACACCAACCAAATCTCTATTTAATAGGGAGAATATTTTGTATAATATGCAGAAACTATAGAAAATAATGAGTTGTATGTTTGTTAAAAATTCTTGATATACTGCATAAGGTTTACCGCAAGAGAGATGAAAGTTTATCTTTGGAAGTATAAATTTTCACTTGTGGTATAAATTTGCTTGTGGGGTGGCAGTGGTATTTAGAGAGTTTTTGGGCAAGAAACCAAAATGACTTAAACACACTATATGTCATTAAGTAGCTCATTACTTCAGCCCTACTAAAAATGTAGACATTTTCTGGTGAAATATGATATAAGGACATCCACACTTGTAATTTTCTTTGTGTAACAAAAAAAATGAAGGTTTAGCTCTTTTGAGATTTTTATAGCAATCTCTGCAATCTGTTTGAAAAAGCAGATTTCCCAATTCAGAATTCTACATTTATAAGAAACTTTCTGACACAAAGGATGATTTTACGTGTCGTTCTGGAAAAAATTGAGAGGGGTTTTCTGAAGTTCATAAAAGAAAATCTGTCAGTAGTTCTTTAATTAAATTAAACCAAAAAGACATTAGTTATTTCCTGTGTGTGTAACTTTGTTAGCGTGTCATGTCTGTGAAAGCCTCTTGCATCTGCACATGTGTTTTTGCAGACTCTCACCAATCATTTTTTAACATATTTGTCAGTTTTGGCTAATTATGGCAAGGGGATAGAAGATCAGTACCTACACATTAAATGCAGACCGAGGGGTTGGGTGGAGGAAGGAGATGCAGATTCACTAATTGTGTTAAAGGGAACCTGTGCCCTTAGTTCAGCTGTATTATTGGACACCAAAAATCCTCTTTTGGCTCCACACAGTCATCTGTTGCTTGGGCAACTATTGATGCGTATTGAAATAACTCTTGCATTAGTGACATGATGATTGTTTAGTTCTTGTTTTGGGGAATTTTTTTTTTAAAAACCCCACCAAAAAGCCCCAGTACCCGCAGAGGGGAGGGCACTGTGGTGAAGGATGTATGAGCACTGTTACAACCAGCTTGGGACTATTCTGTTGAATTTTCCCATCCTCTTGCAAGACTACTTCCTAGAACGAATGTGTGCCCATTTCCATTCATGAGTTAACATTTATTTCATCCAGAATATGCTTCTGTCATTTAAATAACATAGGAAAAAAGTGTTCTCTGAAAATACCTTATGCTAAAGTCTGTTTTTTAACTATATGGTAAATTCTGTATATTCTGTTTCAAATGGCACATTAACTTTTAAGATGCAATTCATTACTTTTTAAGAGACAATGAAAAATATGGAATAGAAAAAAAAATGGTAATCAAAGCTTGGTCTTTCTATTGTGGCGTAATATTGCTTCCAGCAATGATGGGACCACTTTTCTACTGTACTAGTTGAAGGAGATATTAATACACTTTGATAGAAGAGTGAAACATAGCTACGTCCTCTTCTGAGGGCTGTTCAAACAGAATTAAGGACTATACTGCTTTCTGAAATTCACTGACACAATAGTGCTTGAGAAGCAGACCACCCGCATTTGTTTAATAGGAAACACATTGGGCTCCTGCTTGATTGTGTAATGTATGTCAGTTAGATCAGTGTATGTATATATATATTCATGCACATAACCCAAACATCGTGTAGGTTGGGCCAGTTTAATCAACTTGTGTCATGTAAAGTCTGCGGATCGCAGTAAGTCACTACTGTTTCAGCTTCTCGTTTGCTTTTAATGAAGATTTTGATTTTAATAGCAATGCAGGATAAACAAGAAATAGACCACATTTTGTTCAGTCTTTCTTAAGCATTCTCATGCTTTGAAATACTGGAGGAAGGGTATAGTAAGTTGCTTCTCGTAGACAAACTGTTAGCTGTAAGGTTTCTCACCAGAGGGACCTGTTTTATGAGGTCCTGCAGACTATTATACTGAGTGTTTCATATAACTAAACAGTACAGTTACTGAAGATGTACAGTGTAAATACAGAATGTATTTAGTATTTTCTGTTTGTTTTCATTTTTCCACTTAAAAGCTTTTTTTATTGCTGTATTTTTATAAATTATACCCATTTTTCCTTTTATATCCTTTTTTCCTCCCTAATCTTTGTATACTTTTTTTGCACTCTCTCTGTCTTGCTTTCATTTCCTGTTTATAATTTTGGGTTTCGTGTGTTTCATTTCTGAATATTGTACTAGTCACTAACTGTCCGAGTGTATACTGTATGTACAATGATATAAAACAGTGTTATACCTAGATGCAACGGAGATTGCTAAAAGTCTTGGTTATCAGCAATTGTAGACATGCATCTAGACCTTGGATTCCATCAGGACACTGTTGGAGAACTTCAAGAAAAATTAATAATTTTTCCAATTGGCATTTTGTCCTATCTGTTTAATATTTCATCATCACTAGAAACGGATGAGTTTCTGTAACTTGGATCGTTATGACTACATTGCTAATTGTAATTTCAGTCCCTCCCCCCTGACAGGCCAGCTAACTCAAGATTCAGTCAAGCTCCGGATACGCTGGAGGTTTGGGGGAAAGAGGAATGGGTTAGTGGCAGTGCTCAAGTTAGTAATTTGTTGAGGATCTCTGTCTTCTGTTTAACCCGTGCTTCTGTTTGTTCATTATATAGGACATTAACTAATCTTCCAAGCTATAGTAGTATGAAAAGCAGTTGTGTGGTTTGTATCCGCATGGATGAGCTAATCTTGTGGTCACTGGAAATACTACTTGCCAACATTTTCTTCTCCTAGTAATAAATACCATGGACTGTAGCTCTTTGGAAATAAAGATTTGCTTCAGCCTCTTCCTTTGAGGACTGTGGTGTTCTTAGATGCTGTGGTGCATTTCTCCTCAAGTGCCAGGTCATGGCTTAGAGGTAGGACAGAATTCATTTTACAGTTTTGAAACTTTGAGTATAAGCAGGCAAGAATTTGCCCGGTTCTGCAGCATCATGCCTCTGGCAGATAGGGGAGTCGAAGCAGGTTCTCCTGAGCTGTGTGCTATTCAAAACATCCACTCAATTCCACCAAGAGGACCATTTCCATCTGACAGTGTCAGAAAAGCTGTGTTGTGATTCATTCTGAAGGCCCTGAGAATGGTGATAATTGTTGGAGAACGACTTGGGAAGAGAGGAGGGAGAGTTTGCAGAGGTGTTGAACTATCTCATCCTCAAGAAGAGAGCGAGAAGCAAAGCCTGAGACTTCAGCACATCTTTAAATGCAAAGAAGAGAAAGAAAGCATTTCTGCTGTGCTTTTCTCATACCCCCAAAGCATTAATTTTTTTGTGTGCAGCACCCTTGGGAAAGGCCTTGTGATGCAGCGGTGCTGCTTTTTTTCAAACGTGTTGTCTTCCTCGGAGCTGCAAAAGTCTGGCTCCAGTTCCAAATGGCTGCTTCTTTGTGAATCAATTAAATGCTGCCACATGGAGGGAAGTGATAACCTCTTTTGAGGCTAGGCAAGAAGATAATGCGAGAACCCATTGAGTTTATCTCAGCACCGCAGTTCTCATAAATGGCATCAATGCTGGCACTTGCTTACTGACTTTATGTAAGCACTCTAATTTAATGCTGGCTGTTGTTTCCTTCTTTCCTGGGCACTTATGTTTATTTCAATTACTTTCCTGGCCAGTTACTGTTTAATAAACTGAAATAAAGGCAGCAGTTTGGGGAAATAAAATAAATTGTTGGCAGTGGGTTTTCTCTCTCCTTCTCACACTTCTCTTGTTCTTGCATTATACAAGCGATGAATTTAATTTTCCATTCTTGAACGTAAGCAGCTGCTTAGCCTGTCAGTCGCAACTGTGCATGTAACTTGATTGTGCATGATGTGCTGTCAGGCATCTGCGAGTTCGTAGGCTCTACAGAAAGAAGAAAAGTAATACATTAGGTCACTTGGACCATCTCTCTCCAGCTGATGCGCAGTTGTTCCATCCTGTCAATACTTTTCCGCTTTGGCCAGACTTATTTAAAGTACGTGCTGAAGTGTGCTGGTCCTCGCTTCTTGAGAGGCAGCTAAAAACATTCAGATAAGTCTCAAGTGTGAAAGCACTTTTCTCAGTGGCTTTAAGTGTTCCTTTGAGAGTGTATCATGAAAAAAAGGGGCAAATTGTGTAATTTGTAAGAAAGATTTGCTCATTGGGAAAGTTACTGCTACAAGTATGGTAACTGAATTGAAGGAGTGCTGTTCTGTTCTAATGAAAATCAAGGGTGTCTTGAGTGGATTTCAGAAGTTTTTACATATTCATGTATTAACAAGCCCCCAAACCTCATGTCAACAAGAAGAATTGGAACATTTATAATCAATGTGTTGAGTGTGATGTTCAAGGATCACCTTTATCAGTACTGAAGATCCATCCAAACTGTGAAGTTACAAGTGAAGTAAAAGGCTCTTTGTATCACGGTTGTACTAATCACTTGTTTTCTTTGGGCTGATTCCTCCATGCGTGGAACTTCTCCAGTGTTATGACTGTCTGCAGGGTAGGTACTCCAGTGTGCAGTTGTGGTGTCCCTTTAGGGCCTAATTCAGAAGGATGCAGCGTGTGCTTTACTCTCACCAGCTGCAGGGGAGGCTGGTGGTTACCCAGTATCACTCAGGCTCAGTCCCTGCATAAATAAAATATCCTAATGAACTTCCAATGGACTCCAGACAAGAAATATTTTCTTTACCGATGAAGGCCTATAAATGTCAAAATTGAACTTTCATGGTGTGGTTTTAGAAGACGTGAAGAGTCTCTAAGAAAGTATTTAATCCCTGACATTTTGGGAGGAAAAGCGGCTCGGCTACCAAACACAGATTGATCCGCGCGAAAATAATGTACATTCATCTGGAAAACTCATTGCTGCACGCAAGGAGAGCTGTGATTTCACAAAATGTCGTAAACGGAATTCCAGAAAGTTGCATAGCTTTTCCTTTCCTGGCTTTGAACTTTCTTTTCTCCATTTCACAAGGGTTAAAAAGTGAAGTGAGGAGATGCCTCAAGCTGACTGCAAGTAAAATGTAAATAAATTCCCGCAGCGTTCAGGTTTCTGTCGTGCCAGTCCTTTCCAAACCCACAAGCTCCTTCGGAAGGGGAGAAATTTTCGTTGTTGATTCATAAGTGAGTTTTTCTTGGCGGCACGTGTGGTGGTGTTTGCCATCCAGATGGGCTCCCGAGGCACTGCGGTGAGGGCTTATGTAACGGGATGTCTTGGGGAAGGGGGTGGTTAAAGCAACAACCCTCCTTTTTCCATCGGTTCTGCTGCCGGTTCTGTCAGATCACATTGTGCTGCTGTGTGAAAGACAAACAGCTGTTTAATCAACTTCTCTGTAAAATTGTGGCTATCAAAAATGACCTGATGTGTGGTTTCTGGCAGCGGCTCCTTTAAAATCAGAGGCATTTATTTCGATCAAGCGTTATTACTTCAATTTAGGTGATTCCATTTGTTTTGCGCATCAGACTTTGATTTCAAACAGTAAGTTGATCCTTTGGCAATAAACTCATCATATACTTAGGTATGTTCCATCCCAAAACAGAATGACGTCTGATAAACCTTGTGGGATTGTTTCTCCCAGTGAGTAAAAGAAATAGCAAGATCTTTGCTTGCTGACTGTGATCATAAATAAATGTTCTGACGTTTTGAGTGTGCAAAACTAAAAGGTAAATTTAATTGAAGTCTTCAAAGCATGATATCCTGTAAGTGTGTTTTTATTGTGCAAAAAGAATGTAATAGTTATCATGAGTGTGTTAGGTATTTTATTTGGAAGGTGATAGTTAGTGGTGGGGTAAGTCAAACCAGCGTTGGAATCTGTAGGTCCTACTCTTCATGAAAAGCCATTTCAGATGAAAATGCCTGCACAGTCTGTATGGAAAGCTGCCACTGCAATTTTTAGCTGTACAGCTATAACTATGAAGTATGCAATTTTGCTTTCATACTGAGTCCCAAATGTTGCATGAATGTATGTATTTTGGGGAGGAAATGAAATGTAGGTCTTTTTTTTTTTTTTTTTCAATGTATCTTGTTTTATTTGCTGTGTCTTTTGGATTTTTGCAAGATGTTTTTTTGAGCAAGCAATGTGTTTTCTTTCTAAAATGAGGGAAAAATAGAAGTAAATGTGTGTCATTTGTCCAGTATCATCATAGTGGAGTATCTCTTATGTAACTCTTGAATTGTAGAAAGTCTGTACTGTAGATGACATAGGCTTTTCTGTTTTCGCATTATAAAACCTTTGATTTGGTCTAGAATTATTTTCTTGTGGGGTTGATTCATTTGATGAGTTAGACGCTTCATGTTTGTGATAATTATACTCTGGTTATTAAACTGTTACTCCTATGCAGCTGTTGATATTCTGTCACAATCAGAGACATGTGATCTAAAGATCCCTACGGGAAAGCCTTACGGGCGCTGCTGAACCTGCCGCGTGGAACTCGCTTTGACCAAAGCGTGCAGCCAGGAACATCAAAAATACTTTATTTCTGTAGTGATTAATTCACTCACTTCCATTTCCCAGCGTCTCTCTGGTTCTGCAGTTCTTGCTAACCTTTTGTAGCACTTGGCGTGTGCTGAGAGGGAGTCGGAGACTGAGCAAACACACACATGCACGGATAAAAATGCTGTCGTTTCTTCCCAGAATGGTAAATGTGACGCTCCACTGGATGGCATTATTTGCATGCTTATGGCTGTCTCTTGACGAGTCAAAATAAAACAGGTTCTGCTCTTTGTAAAATAAATAAAAATAGACTGGTTTTCCAGAAAGGTGGCAAAGTGTGTTAGAATGTTAGAACTCCTCTGTTTTAGAAGAGGATATATTGGTAGAATTTGCAGATTCTAGATGCTAATTAATTTTACTTTTTGTTTTTGAAACTTCTCATAGGGTCTTGGAGACCTGCATGGGTCCTTCTAATTTATAGTACAAGGGGATTTAAAATAATTTTTAATTTCATGTTTCTTCTGGTGCTGTGATTTGTTAGAAAGGAAATATTCAAGCACATGTCCTAAATAAATATTAATAAAAGATTTGGACAAATTAACTTTTAATAAAATAATTATATATTAAATATTCTGATAACTGGAAGCTAGCTATTGCTTCTTTTAAGGAACAGTACATTGCTAGAATGAAATCTGAGCTAGATCTGCATATGGGCATCAAGAAGGTGTTTACTTGAGTAACATTTGGTTTCAAAATGCTTTCAATCTTTTAAAATACAACACATTCTATATTTACAGAGAGTAAGAGCAGAGAAAAAGAAACCTCATGCCTTTTGAGTTGTACTGCTTTCTCATAACTTTTTTTTTTTTTTTTTAAAGCCAAACAAACAACCAAACAAAAAAATATCTGGATGTTGAAGACTACATATTTTACCCAAACCAAAAAGACTTTGAGCAATCACTTGTAGAAGGTGAATGGTCTCTTGCGGTAGGCCTTTGACCTGGTATGTTTGAGACAAATGCAAGAAATAAATGCATTTACAGCCATCTGTCCGCATCCACCAAATCATTGGGTCTGCAGCTTCAGATTGACAGAGCTGTAAAGGTTGAAGCAGTGAATAATTCACTTTCACTTTGTGATTTGAAATGTAAGCCTGTACGTGCAAACACTTTTAATGCTGTTTGGTAGATATTTAAAATAAGTTCATTTCTGAAATGTTTCCTCAACACGATAGAGTAATTTGACATTATTGAGGAAAACCTTGCCTGTGATTTCAAATGGTTTAGTGTTCTATTTGCATAGAATTGTAATCAGCAGATTGTCTAAACAGTGTAATTAGCATTTTATAAATAGTTGGTGATTGTGGTTTAACACTTCTGCCTTTCTTTTGATGCCGGTACATCAAAATACACCCTTTTGAGCCCCAGAGGTATTCCTGCCAGACATATTTAATTTGAACTTGGCTTTTTTTTAGGAGCTCAGATGAGAAAACGTTGTAAATTGCTGGTTTTCTTGAAATGACTAAACCATGCAGCTTTCGTGTACATTAGAAAGGAGATTTTCATTCTAAAAGGGAAGCAATGGCTGATAGGATGTTACCTCAACCCATCCTGTTCTTGAACTTGGGGAATTTATGGTAGTCATAGTTTGGGTCAGACGGTGGCTTGGTAATTGTAAGACCTGTGTTACTGGGATTTTGGTAATTGTAAGACCTGTGTTACTGGGATGCTGATAGGCTGCTGTCAGTTCAGTCTGCAGGAATTTATGTTGACATTCTCACAGTTGTCTTGCAAAAGGTATGAAAATACAGTGCTTAGAGTTTGGTTCCTTAATGTGCTGTTGCAGGTATTTATGTAACACCCACATGCTAATGGCATCCGGAAGCCAAGAGAATTATGCAATATGAGCAATACACCCCTGGAAAAAACATTTTTCAGTGTCCTTAAAGTTAGTCCTTATTCCCTAAATTGTCTAATCCTGTGCTGACACACATGATCACACACAGTGAAGACCACTGACGTTTTTCACATCTGGACTGTTTCCTTGAACATGCCTGGCTTTTTCAAGTGTGTTCTTAGTGGTATTTATGCATCTCCTTCCTCTCTTATCATAACAGATTTAATTTTCTTACTGTAGGTAAACAGTTTCTAGGTATTTGTTGTAAAACAGTTGTAAAATTAGCAATTTTTCTGTGTTGTCATAGAGTTAAGACTCTATGCCAACACAGTCTAGTATAGAGTTCATGTTGTCCAAATAGAAAGGGATTGGATTAACATTGAATTTTGAGGTTTATATTTTACTATAACTTGTTTCAGAGTATGCTAAAATAATCTGTTTTCTATGGAATCTGTTTGCAGAAATCCTCTTTAACCATATCTTCTATATCTAGGAAAACAGGGCGTTTCTTTTCTTTAAAAGCTGACAGTTGAAAGTTTCCTGAAAAAGTTCAGATTTTGTGAACTTGATTTTTGCTTGGGTTTTTTTTATATTTCACTGTTTAAAATATTCTAGTTGTTAACAGGTTTAGTAAATACTCCTTTAGGTCTGTGTAGTGCAATAGGATTTCATTGTATTTGAGGCTGTTCGTAAGTACCTCTGAGCATCATTTGTACTCTAACATGTGCTCTCTAGTCTCTAGTAGTCTATAAATTTATAGCTGTTTGAAAGATACGGATGTAATAGTTAAACAAAGGAACTGTTGAAATAAAATGGAAAGCAGAGTAATTGCTTGGTAGCAGAATTTTCCTTCCCTCCTCTGTGTCTCTCCCAAGTTCTTAGCAGCTCCCCCGGTCTCTTTTTGGATGTTGTTTAGCCTGTGGCTGAGGGCAGGGTTACAGGTAGTGATTACCCGGTGACATGACTGATGCTCACAAGCGTGTGACACCAAGGTTCTGCCATCCCGCTGGTCACCAGGTGACTTTTCCTTGAATGACAACGGTGTTGCCCTCCCCTCCTGCATCCCTTTGCCCAAGCCTAAACACTTCTGAGTTTCGGAGGGGGAAACTGCCTCCCAGCTGTGGAGATTGTACACCTCCCTCCCAGCTGTCACACGAGTAAACAATTACTCTTTTAAAAATTGTTTCAATATGGTCAATGCGTGATCATAATTACGTTTGAAGAATTGAAGCCTGAAGGCGCAAGGAGTAACTTCAGAGGTGCTTAATTTTTTTTCCTCCACTGTTCCAATATTTAGTACAGCAGATTTTGTTGTCATATGCTATTCGTTTAATAAAAGGAACTCCAAATGTATGACCCTTCTGTGAAAAAATGTGTTTTGTTAGCCAAACCCCCAAATAATCGCCCCTCTTCATGATTCTGTGCAGGCAGAATCTGAAGCCCTTGTTTTTCATAATATCCATCCATATTCTTGTCAATTAAAAAAAAGAATCTGTTCATCGGTTTAAGCATTTGAAATTTGAATGTGACATCCTGTTGCTGTTTCTCTAGACTTTAACAATTATGTTGGATTTGAAAATGGAAGGAACAGTTAACCAAATCACTTTGGATTACACATTTAATGTAAATATGTCTTTATTTTATACATGTGGCTGTTAAATTCTCTGGTGGTAACACTCTTCCTAATCTTTCAAAATATAACCATCACAGAGGGAAAGTCTGTGCCATCTCAGTATAAAGGGCAGCAAAGGGAGCTCTGCCAAGGGCATGAAAATAATGATTTACCTTTTAATTTTCTAAAGAAACCTGGTATTCATGGAGAGTGGGAATCAGCACAACGTAGCCATCTCCAAGTGCAAGCTATTGACATGAAGTTTGTTTTTTAGGAGGCTGATTTTTGAATGCAGTATCAAGATGGAATATTTCATGTCTGGTTTTGATATTACAAATGTCTTCTCTTTCTCCACAATTTGTTCTTAATTAAATTTCTTTACAATTTAATGTTTTATGTGGATTGTTTCGTCTGCTGACTGACTTCTGACCTTTAAGAAGGAGAGGATTACTTTCTCAGGAACATTGTTTTCCTGGGGTTTTCTTTTTTTCGAATTAGCCCTGATTTTAAAAAACCCAACCCTTTCTCCTTGTATTTTGTAGATTAGATACCCCAAAAGTTTGGGAGCATACAGTCATTTCAGACAGCGTTGCCGACAATCTTTGTGTTTGTACCAGATCATCTTCACTGCATTTCCAGGCTTTTTTTTTTTTTTTTTTCTTTGAACCACAGAAAGATTCATTTTGTAGTGCACAAGAAGCATTCTAGAACGTGTTGTCTCAGTTGTCCTTTTAGTTTTATAGGAACTTTGGCAAAAATGTGCTGTGTTTCTAATGTAGGGTATGGAAGGGCAAAATGTCGTGTGATGCACCTGTTGGATTTTAAAGCTGACTTGAATTTTCCCGATGCCCACATGCCTTCCTCCTAAGCTTTTACTTGGACATTTTTGAACGTTGTTTCTTTCTTGCAAACCAAAGTGATTTGCTCATTGCACGTTTTGGAATAGCTCTTGTTTCTGAATTCTTTGTGCAGACCTTTTTGTCTTCCAAGCTGCTGGTATTATGTATCTGGTCTATAGAAATCAGTCAAGCTCTTGCGATTTATTCAATAAGTGAACTATTTTAAGTCTCTGGTGTGTTTTCATAGAAAGCTTTGTTTAGGAAGTGAGACTCCCAAAGAAAGCAAACTTTGGACCCTTAATGTTTAAAAACAAGCACATCCTTTGTGTTGGATGTTACCGGCAACCATCCATTGTCCTAAATAAAAAGATCACTAAAACCAGTCACCCATCCTTAGATGATCTAAATCCTTTACTTCACTCTTGTGTAAATGCATCTGTCTTCCAAAATACTGTTGTCATTTTGCCAAAGTGCTGAATTATATTGCTGAAGGTATTTTTTAATGTGTTTTTAGCGGGGTTATGTGGCTCATAGATAAGTGTGCTGCTTACAAATGACGATGCTTCATTCTGCTTTGCACTAGCAAATGCTCTGAAAAAAGTCAAATCCCTCCTCACTGAAGTATTGCTGTCCTTTCTAATATGGACTTCCCCAATTTAAATGTCTCATTTGCAGTATCTTGCTTTCTTTAGTGTTCTGCCTTTTTGACTTTTTCTGGTATTTGACATGCTCAGAATGAGACAGCTGAAGGCTCTCCTGCGTGTGATCATTTATGGATAGAGAACAGAAAGTCAGCCCGCTTCAGTTTTCTGATATTGTTTGCATATGGTTTTGGGATGTATCTCTCTGCTACAGGTAAACCATATTTCTAATGTTATGGTGAACTTCTTATCTACTTAAAAAACCACTCCACTGTTGTTAGCATTAAATTTTTCTTCAGTCATCAGTGGGCTGTTACGAAATGTGGTTGCTAAAGACCTGTTCGTAGAATAACATTTTAGATTGTAATACCAACTGGATAGATTTATACATCTGAAATTCATTTAACCTTTATATCGGCTGCCTTTGTACTTAAGGGCTAATTTTTCATGCCTAGTTTGCACATGCAGTTACTGTGACCGAGTATGCAGTTATGGTAAAAATCTGTGCGAACAGCAGGCGTTTTGTCTATACCAGTTTTACGTCTTCAACCACCATAACAGCTAAGTAGGAACTTCATGAATAAGCTAAAAGAAATAAGCATGCCTGGCTCTGAAAAGCGGTGCCTGATGTGTTAGGTCTCCCTAGCCTGAAATCATCTTCTCTGATTCTACCCTGTTTAGCTTGGTACCAGTTTTCCACACTTTCCTCTGGACTCGTGTTCCCTCCATGAAGGTAGTGGCGTCTCTATCCAGTATTCCACGGCCATTCCTTAGCACATTGATTAAATGATAGTTTTTGTCCTCATTAAATAGAAGACGGTCTTTTCCTATCTTCCCTCAACAGAGCGATTTCTGGGATGTTTAATGTCACAGCTCCGGCACTCGTCTTCCTTAAGCTCTTGTCCAACATGGCTTGGGTCTCCTAGTATGAACAGCTCGCTGCACCTGAGACTGTCTTGTCCCAAATAACTTATATCGGCTTTGATTTCTCTTTGAATTAAGTGACATCCAGGAATATCCTGTGGATTACGCTGTAATAGTTAAAAAATTTCTAGCTGGACTCCGTTTCTACAAGAGTTTTCTCTGACCTGCAGTTGATTCAGTCGCTTCTCTAAACAGAGCAGCATACAATGTGAAAGTCATTAAAATGTATTTGTGAATGAAGTATGGATGGTTTTTTCAAAATAACCACAGAGCATGTGACTGTGTTTTATGTAGGACTACACAAGTACTTTTGTATGTACTGACAGCTGAAGTCGTATGAAGAGTTAAAGCACAACTATTTTTATTGGACATTACTGCAAACATTTATAAACCCATTTCTCTGTGTAGTGCATATTAGTAATATATTACACTGAAAAATGTGGTCTCAGTGTTCACAATACAGAATGTGCTTTCCTTTTGCTGACACCCATGGAAAGGAAACTGTTGCACAGCAGCAGATGATAATTTCAGTCCATTTTCCTCCTTTCCTACTCCCACGCCCTTTTTGGAGACATAGTGTAGGGGTTGTAAAGCAATCTCTAAGTTCCCTGCTTGTTGTCACTTGCCACTGAGGAGTCTTGAGCCTTTAAAGCACTTTTTGAACCAGCTTTTTGATGCCAGAGTTTTCCTCCTGTATATTGTCTACTTTATTTCAAATTGCTTTTTGAGCAGGTCTGTAAATTATTTAGAGCATTGGAAACTAAATGTGTTTAAAAACTGATGATGACTTAAGAGATACAGTGCTCCACTTGACTATGTTAGATCAAGTAACCTGCAAATTTCAGTTTCTGAGGACTCTGGGTTCATTTGTAATACAAAGGAAGGTACAAAGCTGTTAGGTTGTGCAGACCTGGAATTTTGCAGCTGTAGGCTTAAATCATTTCTCTTACAAGAGCAGACCGTAGCCTTTTTGTAAGACTATACAACAGCTTAAGCAAGTACCTCACAGCATCAGGACCCTATTTGAGAGTAAGGTTGAAAACCCAGTAGGTTGAAAAGATTATTTTACTTTGCAGGGTTTGAAAAGCAACTGATACCGAAAGGAAAATAAGAATCTTAAAGATATCCTTCAAGCATAGTCATGTTGAGCAAAAGGATATTTTACAGCTCTGGGTTGTTTTTTTAACTGCAGTATTGCACATTTAATCTGGAAAGTTTAGAAGTACTGAAGCTTTAAAGAATGTTAAATGTTCAGATAGTTCTGTTTTAACTCACAGGTTTTGAACCTTTGGGTTTAATTTTTCAAGTGTTTTTTCTGCAGTCGTGAGGTTTATAAATGTCTCTTAACATACAGCGAAATGCTCTCAACTCTTGATGCTTTAAGCAAAATATAAATCACTCTGAAGCTTACACTGAAATGGTAAAAGTATGTAGCAATGAGGAGTACCTTGAAACAGCTGACAATGCACAACACATTTCCCTCCCAGTTTTAAAGCCATTTGTCCAGATGTTGAAGCCAGTATTTCTTGTCATACCTGAAATAGTCTTTTTGCTCCCTCTGTTTCTTGTATAATGAGGTTTCCCCTTTGGGTGCAGAGGTTGCACATCTGTAAAACCAGGTTGAACCTGGTTTGAGCTGACAGCAGGACTCAAATCTGTACGAACTTTGTATCGAAATATTCGGTTTGACTCACGAGTCAACGTGTTTATATAACAGTTTGACAACTTAGCACCAAATTCTGGAATGTGCATAACGTGGCTCTTTAAATGACTTAATACTAGTAGGAATATTTTCAGAAGATTCTGATTTTTGTATTGCATTGTTATTGGATTCTGATTAATTTTGAACCAAGCTTTAAAAATAGAGGTGTTTTTTATAGGGAGCTTTATATGCCTTCGTAGTTATCAGACTTACACATATTGTGGGGCACCATCAGTGAGAACTAAAGTTTTATCCAGTTTTGGCTTTGGAGTGCTGGATCCTTCTGTTGGTGACTGCTGCACAGCTTGAATGTAATAGTGCACTTCCCCTGGATAGAAATGGAGATTTGAACATTTCATAGACTGCTGACATTTAAAAATATGTCTGTGCATATGTGTTTTAAATATACTGCGAATGTGTATGATGACTTAATTTTGTGAATAGCTGTTGAAATGGCATCACTGTTTTTTGTAATGTCATTGTATTCCTTTAGGCACTGTCAAGCGTGAGTGCAGTTCTAAAATTTTCAGAGTTGCTTTATGCTGTGTGTGTCATCTGTACATTTTCCTGAAAATAAGGATTTATGTTGATTTTTTTCACCCCTTTTGTCTTTCTAATTGCAGGTCACCTATTTTACAAATTTGGGATCACAGAATCTGACTGGTATCGGATCAAGCAAAGCATAGACTCCAAATGCCGAACAGCTTGGAGGAGGAAACAGCGAGGACAGAGTCTTGCTGTGAAAAGCTTTTCCAGGCGAACACCTTCATCATCATCTTACAGTGGTTCAGGTAAAAAACCAAAACAAATCCCAACAGAAGTGGAAACTTAGAGTAACAATGCCATTTGTTTTTCAATATACCCAGAAATTATTTTGATCTTAAGTTATATTTACAACAGGTGCATGTAGTACCCATAAACAGGAATGTTTTTGTGTAACAGAGATAAATGGAGAAACAACATTCTTCACAATTGAATTTTTTGGAGTGGATTTTTATATTATTGCTTTTTTTTTTTTTTGAAGAACCGTTTATTGTTGGCAAAGAGGCCCCTCAGTTACAGTGTATGGATGTCTGCAGTGCTCCTCAGGGAGTGTATCCACGTAGTAAGTGAAACCAACCCTTTGTAGTTAAATCACCTTGGGCCCTCAGTGCAAGCCAACCACCTCCTGGTACATTTGGAGTCCTCAGCCTCATAGGACCTGTACCAAAGTAGATCCCTGGTAGGATGAGCTTCTAATCCTGTTTCATCTACAAATTGCAGTCGTGCCTCCTGGTTGCAGTGAATTAATGATCCTAGAAAGAAAGTGAGATGTGTGTGTGTTCACAAAGAGGAAGAGGGAGAAGGGAGTCTGTCTCTAAAACAGCAGTGAAATCCAGATTTGCCAGAAATGAAAGTGTAGTATATTCCAGAGTGTGAGAGATTGGCTTGGTTGATTTGTGTGTTGTCTGAATGCCTGGCTTTACTGAGATGTCCATCCACATGTGTTAACTGAAAAAATTCAGCACGTGCAGCTTCATGCCATCATTTTTTTTTTTTACCGTGTTCAGTATTTTGTGTAGAAAGTCAAAATGTTTCTGCAGCTGATTTTCGTAAGAGGAATCAAGTGAATAAATCTCCACAGTGTGTTCGCACCATTTAGTAGGGTGTGCTAAATTTTGTTCCTGAAGTATGTTCCTCTGAAGAAATTAAATATGTTGAAGGTGATTCTGTATTTCCATATAGGTATGTAGGCATGAATAGTAATAGCAAATGAAAAATACTGACCTAAGAAGTGTTCTCATAGGACATTTCTGGCTCATGCTTTTAATATAAAACAGTGTTATGGGACATTTGTACATCATATATTAAAAACAGTGTTTTGGAAGTGGGCCCAAAGAAAAGGAAGTAAGTTTATTTGCCTGCATAAAATTTTTGGTTGCATGTTAACACTAACCACTGTATCTCATGCAAAGAATGCCAAAATCTGCTTTCAATGGAAAATTTTATGTGCTGGAACTGGGAATCCTATCCAAAATTCTCAAATTAAAACAACTAATCAACGTAATGATAACCATAAGCCATATATGTTGATGGGATTTTTATTTTCAGTCTCTTAGCAATTGGTATTTTAGAATAAAAATGTAGTAGTAAGTGGATATTATGGGCCTGTGCTCATTGGACCATACTCCTTGACTGTTGTTGAGATTTATTATTAAAAAAATAATAATCTTTAATCTCCTGGTCTGGAGATTTGGGGAGACTGGTGTAGAAATGTAAAACACAGACTCAAGCTCAGTGAATTCTTTCTTCAGAAGGCCATAAGATAATAAGTTTTGGTGGGGTTTTTCTGTTGTGGTCAAGCTGAAAACTCATTTCAGGTGCCTTTGTACCCATAGAACAATTTACTCCCAAATCAAGTTAGTGGAATTGGGGGAAAAAATTAGCCCTTGGGATTTCAGCAGCTTGCTCTCTGGGTGTGAACAGTCACTCCTGATCTGGTTCTGCAAGGGGTTCTGTGCCCAGGCTGGCTCATTGAGCTGGATTTGAGTGGCTGCCTTTGGTACATCCATCTCCAGGATTCCCCCAGCGGGTTTTATGCCACCTGGGTCTCCTGCTGAACAGGTTATCTCATCGCCCATGTCCCCTGGATAGCAAACAGATACTGTCCTTACAAAGATGTCTTTGGTCCTGAAGATGATGAAGGTCAGCTGAGGCATCTTGGCATGTCACTGGCAGGACTCTCTAGACTGTGCAGCCAAAAGTAGAGTACAGGCAATCACATTAACAGCTGCCTTTGGTAACGGTATGTGAAAATGTTCCCCTGGATTCAGAGTCTTTTGTTAATTTTCTTTAAAATATTGCTCTTACTCAGAAAGTCATTGGCATCATTTTCTAGGAGGCTGTAAAGATGTTAGATGAATTCACCACTGCATTTGCACCCACTGTGAAAAAGCTCTTAGAAAAAGAGACTGCTTTGCAGAATGAGGTGGTCCTTTGAAAAACTTAATTTGTGTTCCCAAATCAGGCGGGAGTGGTATTTCACCTCAAGCAAGGTGAGGAGGTATGAGGGAAAACAGGAGAGCGGGTTGAGAGCCTGAATGAGTATATACGGCAAAGAAAGATGAGAAAAGATGCAAAGAAAAATGTAGATTCACACAGGTTTAAAAAGGTAACTTTTACATGACAGGGCTGTAATTCCAGCACTCTGTGCAGGTAACTTCACGAACCACTCAGACTTTGTCTTTGTGGTTTGACATCCCTGGAACCCCTCAATGGAATTACAGCGTCATAATTCACAGGCATCTGTTCCTTATTATACACACTGTATAGTGGATATAGCAGAATTCCTGCTGCCAGCTAGCAGGAAAGAGAAGTAATATTTCACAGCTCTGAAGTAAAGGAGGTCTGTATTTCACAGTTATGACAACATAGCTGTCAAATATGGCTTTTTAAAGTGTTACATATGAACCCAGACAGTTTTTATGGTAGCATTTGTTTCAGGGGGCAATTTAAGGTGAGCCTTGAATGGTCTGAAATTCAGCTACTTGAGAAACTGTCTTTCCCACTATTGTTAGTTAGAGCTATTAAGATCAGCTTCTAGGTGCTTTATGTCAGGTCTCCACCCTGGTGTGGTTGCTGCTGGCTGCAGAATAATACCTGTTTGGTGTCACTGAGTAATATTGCTCCGTGTCACTTCACATACAACAGGCATTTGACTTGTTTAGTCTAGTGGGCAGAATGTAGGAGCTGCTTCTCACAAAAGATATAATAATAAAAATAAAGGCTCTGAAAAGATTGTGAATATCTACTGTGCCGTGTTTACACTGGAGGGTGTGGGATACACAGCATAGTTTCTTCTGTAGTGTCCTCTGAGCTGTTCTGAGGAGCTCTGGCTGTGGCTCCACTCGTTTAATATAATATGACTTCTATTCTAAGAAGGTGGAATTATTTAGTTTGATCGGGAAATTTAGTAGAGCTGGTCAGGTGAGGTCACTGAGCACCTTAAGGTAAGCGTGGCAGGTTCTCCGATAGCTCGGACACAACTCTGGCATTGCACACTTTCAGTAGGAAAACACTTGCATATCTTGAAAACAAGCACTTCAGATTATGCCACATGGGGGGAAAATTTACACACACCCCCCTTTTACCTGCTTAAACATGGTAAACCTAAGCTATTTGTGGAAGTGCTTAAACCCACTGTTTCTTATCTGAATGATAATTTCTCTGGGAAGTTTTAGGGCTTACCCTAGAAGATACTCTTGTCGTCTTCAGAAACTTCTGAAGATCCACTGTTACTATTAACAGATGCCCCGAGTAGTTGTGTAGTATCCCAGTGTTTGCCATTCAGCTGAGCTGTTGGGAAAACATCATTAAGAGCTTTAAATATGATTTAAATACTCTTGAGCATGAATGAGTGAACACCACGTTCCCTGTGTGAACTTTTCCCAGAGTTTGGGTTTTCCATTTCTGAGCTTGTAATTTTAGTGTTTCATTATCAAAATTGTGACCAAGAGGTGCAACAAACAGAAAGACTCGAATCCAAAACTGGCGTGTTTGATTGGCTCAAAGTAATATTTTTCATCAGCTATCTCTAGGAGCTGATAATAGCTCCTGATAGCTTTCTGTTATGTTGCAGTATAATAATACATGCTTCAATCAGCAGAAATTTATTGGCACTTTCTTCAAGTATTACAAAGGAGCACCGTTTTCTGATGGGTTACGGAATAGTTTCTTAAATTCTGGTATGCTAAAAGTCTAGAATAGCTTAGTAGTTTCTGTTTGGCAGTGAAAATTGTTGAACATCTCTACGTATCATTAAAACCAATATTTTTGTTAGTCCTGAAATAGTCTCAAATCAGCGTGGTCACTGCCCTCCTGGACATCTTCCCCTAGGAATTAGGAGACTTGCTTTTCCAGAGCTGTTTTTAAGCAGCAATTATTTTGCCTCACTTAAGAAAAAAATAAAAATACCAGCCTGAAACTCACCTGCCTGTGACCTGACTTTGATTTCTCTGGCTCTGAGGAATCTTGAGGGGGGTTGAACACAGTAACAGGTTACCCAGGGAAGCTGCAGAGACACCATCCCTGGAGCCAGTCCAAATCCCCCTGGCCACAGTCCAGAGCGCCCGGTGCTGGTTGCCCGTGCTTGGAGAAAGGGCATTGGATCAGGTGATCTCCAGAGGTCGCTTCCAACCTCACCCGTTCTGTGATTTCTGTCATTTTTTTTTTTTTTATGAGTTATTGCTCACATAATAACTAATTTGGAATTATTTACATCTAAAGCAGATTGCTCTTCTTGAGCTTCATCCTTATGTACTTGTTGAACATGTCAAAACTTTTAGGCTTTTTCTGCTTGTTGTGCATAAAAGTTTATGTAGCACATGGCTTTGATTTGAGTCATGATAACAGATTTCCTCTCTCCTCTGTTTATCATATGGAAAAATTAGCTCTGCAAATGACATAGAAAAGCAGGAGCCTGAGCTCATAGTCCTTACGTAGCCTTACAAGTTTTTTGGCATTTTAATTTCATGATAGTGTTTAAGTGTTAAGAGCTCAAGAGGAATTGATCTGCAGACAAAAACGTGTCTAAGGAAGCTGGTAGGAAAATATGAATGAATGTCTTTTCTGTCCTTCACCCCCAAAGAAATTAATTGAGATTGTTCTACACTTAATTGACTCTGCAGCTTTACGGTAGCCACAAGATTTATGGGTTGCATAAAGCCGTTGTAGCAGACTGTTATATTTAGGCAGAAGTTGGTTTTCCATATTTTATCTGGCTCTTCTGTTTGAAGCTGTTGCCTTTTGTTGGAATTGAGGTATTAATTGCAGTGGTTTGCTCAGCTCTTCTCAGAGCCAACACTTAATGTGTGTTTTTCTCTTTTTTTTTTTTCTTTCCTGACAAGTCGTACACATGGCTGCCATGATAATTTAACTAGATATTCTTTTTTAAAATGTTAGCAGTCTACGGAGGGAAGGCAGTGGGAAATGAGGTTTTTGGGGAGGAGGATTAATTGAAGAGTGCTTTCTCTCTTTCTTTTAATTTCTCTTAAGATTGTTAAAGCTGTTATCACAGTTTTCCATGTTGGAATTTTTAATTAGTTCTATGACTTTGGGATTTATATGTAGATTTAGGCTGAAGTGCTTAGCCTGTGCTGAGATGTCACACATAAAAATGGATGTACAGCCAAATCTTCAAAGCTGTTCTGCAAAATTGGAGGCATTTAGCACTGGATGAGTCAGGTTGAGATAATAGTTTACAGTGTACAGTTTTACTTCTATTAATTGTTCAGTAATGGTGTTTTCCCCGCTTTTTGTTTTTGAGGACTGCTTTGCTACATCTGGCCATTAACCTTTCCTTGCTGGGACTACACATCAAGGAAGCAGGAAAATATGTGCTAGTTTGTAAGCAGAAGTGTGAGGCTGCAAGGCCTGTATGCTAGGAGAACAGTTTCGAATAACACCACATAAGGAGACTAAGCATGAATCCCCTCTGCCACAGAATCTGTACCCCCTACATTTCCCACCAACACGCGAAGCCCAGTGTTCAACTGATAAATATGAAATAGAATAGGAGAGAATTAGAAAATACCAAAGGTTTTTGCCCTTGAAGTGGACTATTTTAAAAGTGATTTTCGTTGAGAATTAAGCACATATTCTTAAAACGGTTACAAATTACATTTGTCTGACAAGTTTAATCTTTCTTGGCAATGTTTGAGGAAGACAAGCTTCGAGAAATGTGACAGAAGGAACTGCTTCATGAGGTGGTTTTGCCAACTCTTGAACGTTCCTCTGAGAAGACAGACTCAAGCTAAATTTTCTTTAACTTGCAAGCATATGCAGTAAACAAACAGAAAATGTAAAAGGTCCCATTTCAACTTGGGAGGAAGAAATATTTCAGCAGTTGGGTTTTGATTTCCTCTATATCACAACTTAATCACCTGTGGAATGGTCAGTGCAACATCTTGCGTTCTGTGGGTGGCTCCGGAGCTGTTCCATCTGGCGGAAGGTGCTTTGGGAATACCATGGGTAACGTGCTCTGTAGTAGCACTGCATGAGCTGTTCGGTTCGTGGCAAAGTGCCCCTTTGTAGCTAGTGCAAGGGGAAAATTTCAAAGCAAGAGTTCAGCTGTATAGCTTCTCGGTGCCAGGGATTCTCTAATATATCAAAGTTGTAAATGTGAGGCTAGATAGTTTACATGATAGTGATTTATAACTGTTGACATATCCTCTATTCAAGCTGTGTGCTATTCATGTTTGTGTTTGTTTTTAATGGGGAATGTTTAAAAATGGATAAATATTAACTTTTGTCTGGTCAGAGATTTAGAGGGGAAAAACAATACTTATAAAGGATGTTTTGTTTTTAGACACTGTTGAATCCTCTCTCTTCTTTCTCCCTGAGAAGTAAAAAAAACCCCACCAAAATCCAACAAAAAAAAGAAAGAAAACCCAACTGTGGTTGTTGCAGTGAAGCCAGACTGAATCTATTTATAAGTGACCATAGGAGGTGGACAGTGTGATTGCATTCAGTCTGTGTCTTCCATTCCCACCTCTGAGAAGTGTAATCATTTCTGGCATCTGTGAAGCAAAAGACGGTTTACAAATAAAGGCTTTTGGACTTTACAGTTAAAAATATATATTTACATGCACATACTGAAATACTTTATCTGCTGCAGCTCTTATTTCTTTGATACTGTTTTATTCCAGAACTTTCTTAATCAGACAATACTTATAATTGCACCTTGGTGTTTTCTTAGAAGTACAGCATTGCAGATTGTGTAATGGTAAGTGTAAGCTACAGGAAGGGTACTGCTGGAAGGTTATTAAATCTGTAAGTGAAACAAGTCTTACCTTGTTTGTGTCCCAAGTCGTTTCACTGTTTGTGTGTATTTATTTACATTTGCACTATATATGTTGGAGCAAAGGAGTTACATATGTATGCGTATGTGTGTCTATACACCCACAAATGAAGGATTATCTATTGGGACACTATGGTCTGACTAGAAGTTGAGTTGGAACTCAAACTCAGCTGTTGAGTTACACAGTGAGAGGCTGGGAAGCGAGGTGGAAAGGCAAAATCACAATGGAATGGACTAGTGGTAGCCTGGAAGAAGCAAGGTGAATTACAGTGGGCTTTCTTAGCTGTTTAGCATCCTAACAAAATGCTATTTGTAAAATAAATAAAATACAGAAAATGAACTGCATAAAATGCTATTAGGACTGAAGTAATGGAAATGAGAGAAAAAGTGAAAGACAAAGAGGCTTAAGTTAAACCATCTTTCTAGAATACCTGTTACTTTCAGTGACCATGCCAAAGCCACTGGCAGCAGAAGGCATGAGCTAGTATCAGAATTTGAACAAATGACAGAGTTATTTGGTTGACAGTGCAGTTTCTCATACTAGGTACAGGACTTTCCTTCCAACTGTGATTTGTTAATCCCATCCAGAATTCTGTACAACAAACTTCCGTTGTGCAACAATGCAGGAAACACTGGAATTGCACAGTAAGCAGCGGGACTATAGTTAAGAAATTATAAACATTCTGCAGTTACCTACAAGTCAAATGTGAAGTATTAAATATGTATGTCCAGTAGACAGCAAAAACATGAACTTGTTGTGTTCTGCTCAGTTACTTGCGTAAGTGTTCTGCTTGTAGTTACGTATTTGCAGATTGTTAACATAATTAGAGCTGTCTAGTGGAATTGTTAAGCAACTAAACTTTTCAACAAATAAATAAATACTAGCTTGGTGGTTTTGAGTTAGTTTCCAATTCCCGTGTGTAGACTTAAAACTCAAAGGAGGCAGGATAAAAAAAGCCCAAATGCATGATTTTATTAAAGAAAATGTACATTAAAATATTTGTATGAGTGGGTAAAGCTCATTCTCGCAAAACTAACATTTTCTTTTCAGTATAAATCTTCGATTATTAAGTAGAGATGTTAAAATTTTATGGAAGGTGGCTTCCTACTGCGTTGGTTCAAAAAAAACCCACCATCATTTTAAAAATGAAAATATATCAGCCATCAGTCCGCTCCGAGTAGGATGAGGCCTATCTAGTGCTTATTTAAGCAATACAAAAAATCTTGTGAGGAAATGATCTATAATGGGAGTAGAGTGACACTGTTTCTTAAATATTTTCATTATAGTTTCCGGTACTTGGACAGCTGGAAAGCCCTATAGTGTTGAATGCTACTACATGTTAATGTTTGTTACATTAACTCGTAGCATAAAAGTAATTGTCAGAGCAATAAATGATTTAGATTGTAAAGCACTTTATGCTTCAGAGATTTCATTCAATGTATTTTTGTGGCACAGCAAAAGAAAAATGTTACCATTGTTTATGGGAGTACTGTATAAGAAAAGTATTTCTTCAAATACATTATTCTAAAGGCCCTTGATGACAGTCCTGTTCTCCAAGATGTCTCAAATAAAAGGAAGAAAATGGAAATGGATGCTGAATCTTAGTGTGATACTAGTATGATATTGGGACATTTTAATTTTATTTTTTTTTTTCTAGCAATGTGTACTTGAACTTGTCAAATTTGCTGCAAAAGTATAATTGATTGATAACCCCATTTTTTTCCCCAGTTCCTACGAGGATATATGGTATCTAGCGATGCATTTACCTGCTAGCAGTGTCTTAACCTGTAGGAGGACTCAAACACAGCATTAGTTTCTGGTCCTTTGTATTCCACTTCACCCTTTCAGTACAGAATTATTGACATTATTAGTCTCTTGGTATCACTGACAATAAATACATAAAACCCTCATGCTTAAAAAAGAAAAAGTCTTTTGTGCTAAAAATAAATTAAAATTCTTTTTACTTGCCTTTTGCATCTTGCATTTATAAGAATCCTTTTTCTGCAGCTGGAAACCCTAGAATTGAATCTATGATACGTCTCCTCATGCAGGTTGTTATCCTCTTGAAATCATGCAATGGTTTTTCTGGTGCCTGTCTCTGTTATCTCTTTATCTGGAGATAAAGCCCAGGTGTCTTCCTTCTTGTAGGGGCATTTTCAGAAGGCCTGACTTTGCAGTGTGAGGTAGTGTTTAAATTCACTTAAGAAATAAACCTGCCCTTTTGAGGTTAAAAAAAAATAAAATAAATTACAGGCTGATGTGTGTCAGTATGAATTATAGATGATAGATCTTGAAAAACAACTATCCCTGTTGTTGATAGTTGTTTTTAATGTGAATGTTTAATATGAATTAAAGATGATGGATCTTGAAAAACAACTATCCATGATTTATATGAAAACTTCACTTTCCAGGATGAGTTTTCAGATGTGTCCTGGCTGTGGTGGTGGCAGTAAGTTCTCAGCTACACTGCTGCACCAAAATGTCAAAGTGCTTAGGACATGCTCGTGGGGTTTTGCTGTGATACGACTTCTGCAGTTGCAGAATCTTTAATCTATTTTCAAAAGATGCTATTTAAACATATACTTTCTCAGAGACAAAACAGCCTTTGGAACTCCTTTGGAATTTGTAGCACATCTACAGGTGAGCAGTGAATATGCATAAGAATATTAATGTATAAATGACTTGCATCTACTTCTGACTGCATTTGTTTTCCACGGTTTTTGTATGCATTGTTGCGTGGCCACTGGCATGAGATACATATAATAAAGCTGGATTTTTGTCTGTCTTTTTTTTTTTTCAGAGGGTTCGCAGAGTTCAGTTTCAGCTTCTAATGAGATCCAGCAGAACCAGCCACAGGCACTACACTATGCACTAGCCAATGCTCAGCAGGTTCAGATCCACCAAATAGGAGAAGATGGACAAGTCCAAGTAGTATGTACTCAACTTTTTTCTAAATGATTCCATTTAAACAATCTAGGATATTGCAAAGTTTGCTTCAGTTGAAATGTAACTTTTTTTTTATTTTTAAAAAGTGACCTCTCATCACTTCTTAAGCATGATTTTCAGAAAACAAACATTGGAGGCTTATGAAAAAAGTTTTAGTTAGCTGGCAGAAATCTTCCTGCAGGATTTGCTAATGCCGTTGTTGCAAATAAATGCACATTCATTACTGGATGTAGAATTGACTAGTCTCTGCCTGGCCATTTGCTTGCACTTGTCATAATAATAATAGCAGATCTGCTAAGTGTATGATTGATGTTTCAGAAGTAGTTCTAGCTATGACTTTCAAAACAAGAATGCAGTTATTTATTTATTTGCATTTAAAAAACCTGCATTCTCAGGCATTTTTGAACATCTGTTAGCTGAATCCTTTACATGTGTATTCATTTAGATACATGTATACAAGTAAAAGTTATAAATATTGACATTTTTTAAGCCTGAGACTCCTACCATAACTCAGTCCATGATTATTTTTATATGTGGTTTTAGTGTACTCTGAAAAAACTCACCTTGGCTTTAGTTCCCGTGTGCCACAGTTGGACTACAAGGATTGTTTTAAATTCAAATTTTACAAAAAAGTAAAAGAAAATAATGAAATAATGGCTTGTGTGGCATTTCTGATGTGCCGCGTTCAGAAATAGCAAATTATATCTACACACAGTCTTTTGTTGTAGAAACCTGACAAATTAACGTGCCAAATCTGTCTGCCGTTAGTTTTCAAAAGCATCGAGCTCTGCAGTTAACAGCGTTTCTGCAGGGTCGTATAACTAGAGGCTTTTTCACTGATGGTATGAATGTTTTGGAGGCACCCAGAAGTCTGAGTATGGGCCAACACTCAGCTGTGCCAGGCAGCGTCCAAATACAGAACAGAAAGAAACGTGCACACACGTATGTACCTGTTCTGTGTGATGATCACAGACACCCACTTTCCTTAGAAACCAGGCAACAAAAACAGGTGGGAATGGGTAAATAAGAATTCTTGAGAGATTATTATTCAACAATATAAACTGTCATACCCAGTGGTCTGGCTGTTGCAAAGGTTTTAGTCAATGCCGTTACAGAGAGAGTCTGAAATAGGATAATAAAGCATCTTTGGTAGATACTTGTAGTATTTTCTCCCCAGGTAAGAGAGGCAGTTCAGGAGAGAAGCAGCAAATGTGCCCAATTGAAAAATTTACACATAAAGAATGAAAATTCTATCAACACAAGGAATACTCAAGTCTAGTCATGTGGAGCTGTCATATAGTCAGTGTGGGAATGGTGAAGTTGCTCAGAAATACGATGAATAAAAAAGGGCTATGAAGGACAGATGCTTTTGGAATGTTATCAGAAAAGACATGTCTGTAAGACCTGCTGGAGGTTTACCGGAGTAGCAGTAGAGAGGAGAATCAGAGGAGAAAAGTGTCATGGAAATTGGGGGAAAATTTCCAAGACGTGCAGCAGATATTGAAGACAACTGACAGAGCTGTAAGCATTGCTGAAAGGGACTTAAGTATTAGCCAAAATATTTTTTAAGGAGTGCATGGAAATGAAAGGGGTTTGAGAAGAAAATGAGTGAGAGGAACTCCAGACAGCAACCATATGAGTTGTGGAGAGGAAAATACAATAGAGAGTGCGTTGTTCCAAAGTGAAAAAGGTTGCTTATTAAAGTAAGAGAAAAGAAAGACCTTGACTGTGGGTGTGAGGGATGCTAGGAGCCATTAGCTGTGAGGTTCAGGTGGGGTTGGGAGGTCCAGGCCACCCCTTCCGTGCTCCCAAAGGCCTTGCCCTTTCCTCTTCTGTACCTGGATGCCATATGACATCAATGGAAGTTGAGGAGCTGACCCTGCAGAGTGATTGCTTAATGGAACTAGATCCTAAATGCTTTCAGTTACTCTTCTCAAACTTGGAAGAGGACTAAAGGGAAGTTCAGTAAATTAACTTGCCAGCTTTTTTTTTCCCTCCTGTCAGTCAAGAGCACCCTCAGTGAAATAATGTTCCTTCTGCAGGAACTGGGTGCAAAGGCTCCATCTCCACTTCACTTTTGCCATAATTTTACAGTATTATCATGTGAATTGCTTTGTCTCTTGGCTTCCCTATATATTTTAAAGAGCTTATCTTCTTAATTGCTGTATGGATCTTTTTATGAGATTTAATTGATGAAAAGTATTTTTCAAGTCTTGAAAGACAAGGCAGAAGGGAAAATTTTATGAAATATGCGGATATAATAGACAAAACGGTTATGTCTGTAGATGTAAGGGATGAAAGGTTGCCTCACTGAAAGATCAGGACCTGTCAATCATCCTTTAAATTGATGGTGGAATCTTGAGGAAAATCCACTGTGACTCACAACCACTGTCTAATTGTTGTCATAATTTGTCAAACATATAGGGGTTATGAGTTAATCATTTGGATCTTATAGATCAGGCTGAGTCATTAGTAATGTAGTAGTAATTATACTATATATGTTTAAAAAAAAATTATTATTGAATTGAATTAGTGAACAAACTAAAAGGAGTGTCCTTGAAGGCCAGCTATGTGTCTGCAAAAGATGAGTGAGCAGGTCTTTTTTGGAATGCTGCATGATACAAAGGTGAATAAAGTCACCTTCTCCCCCCTCCCTTTAGTCGGAAAGGATTGCTTATATTTGAAAACACTATAAATGGATCTTTTAAATGTTCAGTGCTTTTTCCTGGGAGCCTTGAGAGCTTGATGTTAAGGAGGGAAAGTGATTCTAATCTCAACATGGACTGTGGCTGTGCTCTAATTTTATATACAGTCCCTATTGTCAGAGTGATACTTTCAGTATGTTTTTTCTCCCTATAAATAGACAGTTTCCTTCCAAAGGAAATGAAACTGTTTGAAATAGAGGGATCTGTGTTTCTTTGAAAATCACATGCAATTGTTCTTGTGTTATAAAATAAGAAGAGCCTTTGACAGAATTCCAAATGATTATCTTTAATCTCTGTCTCATGCAGGCATATTAAAATGAACACAAAGCCTTATAAACCCTGAAGTAGGTTATTTAGAATCCAATCTCCCTTCAGGTAAATCACAGTAGCAAAGACTTGCTGGGCTAGTCAGGATGCAGAAGGAATTCCATCCACTCTCTTATCCCTGTTTTGATCAAATGGTGGGCCTGATACCATTCTGAAGTGGCGGGTATGGTCAGCAATACAAAGTGTTAATATTATTAAAACTGTTAGGGCAGATTCTCCACTAACATAAACCAGTGTAACTGCATTCAAATTAAGGACTTTATGCCAATTTATAGCTGCTTGAGAGCTGATCTTTAGCATGGCACTGTACTTCACTGTAACTATGTCAATGTACAAGGATATATGGATATTTACAGATAGCTTTTAAAACCTCACTCTTAGTGAGTAGTTAGTCTTGGCATATTTGGTTTAGGAACTTAGTTTCCAGGGTCTTTCAATGGGATAAACGTTTTGGGCACAATGCTAATCTACCAAAGCAAGTCAGTCCCATACTCTGTGTTTCAGTCAAAAATACAGATACTTTGTCCATAGAGAAATGCCCTACATAAATGTTATTTATTATCACGCCTATTTTAATTCCTCTTATGTGAAAATGAACTGTTCTTTCTTCAAAATCACTTTGCTTACACTTTGCATAAAAAGATGGGGAAATACAGATGCACTTTATTTTTTTTTAAAGCTATCTTTAATGGCTTTCGTTGAATAAGCATTTTGCTTCCATATGTTAAGCTGTATTTAATCGAAGGTAACAGCTTCTTTCTCTAGTTATGATTTGCTTCTGATGCTTCTTGGTGTTTTCTTCTGTTGCGGATCCCACAGGGCCATCTCCACATAGCCCAGGTGCCTCAAGGAGAGCAAGTCCAAATCACGCAGGACAGTGAGGTGAGCCAAAAGTTTGGGTGTCCGTGGAGCAGATGTGGGTCAGAATTTAGAGTCCTGATTCTAAAACCTCTGGGATCTGCTACAACACATTGCAGAAACCAGAGGGGGTAGAAGTGAGAGCATGTGGTGGAGCCAGGATGAAATGGGCTTTGTGGCAGTAAATGCAATGTGCTATTTCTGTCTCGGGATTTTTTTTTTATTATTTCTTTTTGTTTGTTTTGGTTTTTTTCCCCTTGACCAGCCAAGACAGCTCTGTGTGCATTACACTAATGATTGTTGTACATGGCTGATGGTCTTCGAGTATTATAGGAAACCAGCTTAGGTGCTTGCACTGCCATTGAGAAACAAAATTATTTTAGTTAGGTTTATGAGCTAAATGTGTTCAGAATACTTGGTGTCTTTAATTGTGGGAACTAACTGTTGAGCTGGACTTGGAGAAACCTTCAGACGCCACCTAGTAAAGATATATTGCAGAATGAAGTGAACTTAACTTTGTTACTGCTCAAGTAATCTGGCACTGCAGCATTTGCACTTCATAATTTTTTTCCGTAAAAATAGTACAGTACAATGGAAATGGATAAATCCAGTACTGAACCCTCCAATTTTGACCCTTCCCCCCTACCCCCTCAGGCAAAAAAGCCATCAAAGCCAGCTGAATTTACCTGAGTGAGAGTGCTATTGTTAAAGAATGTATAGACTCCTAACTGCTAGGAGTGCTCTTAGATTTCTCAGGCACTTTGTTTACATGATGCAGCAATAGCAAAATAAGGTCAAACGTAAATGCAGACTACAATTGCAATCTGTGTGATTTCCCCGTAGAGTTTGTTTACTCAATGTCAAGCGTATCTGCTTGTGGGTTACTTTAATGCATTTCCAAAGTACCCTAAATCACATCACATAAAACCACTTTTGGTGTGGAGGAATACTGTTAACACAGGGAGTTATTGCAGAGTAAATATTATCATAAATATTATATAAATATTATAGTTAAAGGCAGCCTCCTTTGAAGAGCTTGTCAGACCTAGAGAGAAATAAGAAAAGCTCAAAATGTTCTAGGTCTGAAGGAATGCATAGTATGCCACAATAACACTGAAGCTGTTCTTGGGTAAAGAGCTACTGAAAAAAATTATGATTCAGCAGATACTAATTGTAATTGATCCTGAGGTTCAGGCACACCAACAAATCATTGGCCTCATCTGGAGTTCCTGTATGTAAGATTTTTAAGGACTACATTTGTCCCTGGCAGATGAAAACATCTGGTTTTAAATTTATTACAATGTACACAGCTTCAAATAAGAGGAAGCGCTGCCAGTAAGAGAAAATGCAGAAAACATGCAAATCAAAGAATTTTATTTTTTTTTTTTTTTTTCCCTCAAAGAAATGTGCTATTTCACTGCAATTCTCTGTTTGGGAAGCTGTTTTTTCCTAATCTAAGTGTACTTTTGGAAGACATCTCTGAACATGTGAATAAAAACATTTTTTTTTTTTAAAGATACTGCTTTCCTTTTTAGACTTTGTAGCTACAGTTTCCTTTAAAATACTTTACATGATCAAGAATTTTTTGTAATAGATGTAATTCCTGTAACAGAATTATGTTGGTGTTTGGTATCAAATTTTGATAAATAAAAATCTGTTAGCACAGGAAGTAACTTTCTAACAACAAATAGTAAATAGTACTCCATATGTGTAAAAGAGTTGTAGTACTAATAGTGGTTTAGGAAGGCTTTGGCTTAAATTTGGAGTTTTATATAAATTAGGAAAAACAAAAAAACTTACCTCAAAAGCCATACAAACAACCTTCTCATAAAAATACCATACATTATACAGATTTGCTTTTTCAAAAAGCAAAACATCCTGGTGCTGAAAAACCTCCTTGCTTTTTAGTCTGTTTATCCTCTGTGGTTAAAGTGCTGACCATTGAATCATAGCTGGATTGCCAAAATAACCCTCAGCAGAATTTCCTAAATTAATAGATTTCCTTAATATTGAAGTTGTTTAATAATGAGATGAGAAACAGAGCTTTTTCAGGACAGAGCAACTTTTTAAATTCCAAAGTTGTGTTTATTGTCAGTGCTCTTATTTTACAGGGAAACCTGCAGATACATCAAGTTCATGTGGGTCAGGATGGGCAGGTAGGAACAGAACTGAATTTTAAGCAGCATTTTTACTTCGGTTTTGAAATTAATGTTACAGTTGGAATGATCTCACATTATTAGTGGTTGTTTTAAAGAACAAAATCTGTTCTGGTCTTTCTGTTTAAATAAACAACTTGCAGAATGATAAAACGTAAGCTAAGTATTCTGTCTGTGGATTCAAAGTATTTGACCAAGCTTATTTCATTTCTCCTGTAAGATACTTTATCCCTGTGTTTTATACCTTCTTGTCTTTGGCCTCTTCACCCTGCATTAACTAACGGGATTGATGATATTCTGTACAGTGTGTTCTTTTCTCTCTTATCAACTGTCACTACGGCCAGATGTGGACTGCACTCCATGCAAACCTAAGAACATTTATTGCCGAGGTTTAAGCAGCTATTTTTTCATTATATGGCTGTCTTGGGAGAAACAGATCTTTCACATCTGCTTTTGTTCTTTTTGATAAGATGGCTTTATTAGGTGCTTATGCATACATGAGGTAAGAAAAAGAAGCTTTTACTTTGAGTGATGAATCAGTAAGTGATTAAATTAGCAGAATTTCCATGTCAGGTGTCAGCAAAATTGCTAACATTTGATCTCAGACACACTTTACTAAATGTTGAGCTATATTAAAATATCCACAGCACAAAAATACTCATGTAACAAGCTTTCTAGCCACGCCACGTGAATAAATGTGTTACGAATTTTTTTCTGTTCCTGTTGAATATTAATAAGTTGAGACATATGGCTAGAACCTGAATTCTGCCCCGAATTGAAAAAACTCACGTCATGAAGGTTCTTGAACTCAAAGGCCTTGAGATGCCACTAGTCCTCTGAACTTTTGATCACATACAGTATTTGTGCAGGGAAGCAATCTAACTTGTATTTAAAAAATAAAAATAAAACCCTCTAAGTGTTCTTTACTGAGAGTCTCATCAGTAATACTTTCAGAGAAGCGAGACTAGGAAAGGTGGTTTTTTGGAGACATGTCAGAATCTTTGTTTTAGTAGTTAGTGTTTTTTTCCTTTTGTTGTGAAATACTGCTGTCTCAGTCACATCTTAAAAGACTAATACTGGACGGTGGTATGTCTGTGTGAGACTGGCATGTAGATTAAGGGACATTTTAAAAAAAAATTACAGCTCAGTACTATTATTTTTCCCCTTGAAATACCTATTCATAAGAAGTGCTCCACAAATTGTATCAGCCTTTCTTAAATAGAACCAAAGAATGCAGTTTAAAACATTGTGAGGCTGGTTTTGAGGGAAATGCTTGGATGACTGTCTCATCTTTAAACCCCCTGTGTTAGATAGGGAGAGGCAAGTCCTTTCATACAACAGTAGCATTCAGCCGTGTCTCATGCTAAAATAGTCACGGAATAAAAACCTGTCAGCTTTAGAGTAGTAAAAAAACTTCCAGAGTTTTAAGTGGCCTGATCATCTGAGCAGTTGTGTTAGTATGTGCAGGATAAGGAAGAAATGTGTTCTACAAGTTTGTAATACGTGTATGTGTGTGCCTGGGCGTGTACATGGATACGTGGTGGATGTTTGGTGAAGTGTGTGAGAGCGCACACAAAATGGGGAAGAAAAACATGATTTAATTTTATTTGTATAGTTCACATCAGATTATCTGTATAAAGGCATCTGTACTATCACATAGTATATCATATTTGGGATAATTTTGGTTCTGCCTAAATGGTTGTGGCCGTACATGTGTACGTAGGAAATCAGTTTCACATCCAATTTTAGTCTTTTTAACTAAGTGTATTCTGCTTTTAAACTTTCCTTGAAAACAAATGGTCAAGTGCTGTGGTTTTGTTTTTTTTTTCCTTCATGCACTCAGCTGCATTTTGGTGCAGAAGAGCAACTGCTGTCTCCTGAGCATGGAGAGCCAGGCGTTGTCCTGCTTAAGCTGGGATCTGTACAGACTCCCAGGAGCCCTCAAGCTCCTCCTAAAGTACTTGCTGCTTAACTATTTTCCAGTGGACCAAAAAAATACGAGCAAGCAGATATTTAGGGGATTTTTATCTCCAGTCTGCATGAGATACCGAAACCTTCATCAGCAGTTTAAGCCATGTGGGCCTGTTTTGCACCAAAGTGGATGAGTAGCACTCACATGATTCCTTGCAACAGCTCTGTGTGTGTGTTAGCGAGGGGGTAGAGGGGAGGTCTGCGGCTCAACTGGCTTCTGCTCGTCAGCTGATCTGTGTTAAGCGACCATTTTTTGAGCTATTAGCTCATAAAAATTGCAAAGGAAAATGAGTTAAACTAAACTCTGTTTGTGGTTTAAGAATGGAAGTTGAAACTAATACATTTTCCTTGGCACTTGCAGTGGGATAAGAGCACAAAAACCTGTCATATGATATGGTTCAGTGGTAATGTAAGTCATAACAATCCGGTAGCTTGCAATCATCTGTACATGACCTGTGATCAAAGAGACTTCTGTAGTTTTCCCACCTGTCCATTACTTCCCAGGAGAGTGGCTTTTTCTTCCATGTTTTGAACTCTAGTGCATGCTGCCAAGGGACACCGAAGAGTATCGATAATAAGGAAAGTGAATAATGTGGCACTTCTGTGAGTCAATGTTTTAGCTGACTAATCTATACTTACTAATGGTACTAGATGTTAGCTTGGCTACTAAATATTCCCTTTGAAAATTCATCTCCTGCTGCTGTTTTCTACATCTTATTGTACACTTAGAGTACTAAACCTCACCTCTATTCAGGTAAGGTTTAGTACTGCTGCCTGACGGAGGCTTTCACTCTGAATCCCAGGTCAGAGCTTTACAAGGAGCTGGAACTGCAAAGCATAAAGTTGTTAGCTTCATATGAACTAAAGCATAAATTGCATAAATCTACTGTGAAATTTTATCAGTAAAATTTCCGAGGTGATAGATACATTTTAAGCTTCGTAATACTAGTAATAAATACGAGCTTCTCTTCAGAGTGCTGCCAGTTGTTGATTTTAACTTTTTTCTCCCTCTTGAATTGTCTGTCTTGGTAGTTGCACTGAATTTAGATTTTGTTTTTCTGGCATCCTTGTTCGTGGAACTAATGAAATCAGGCCAAAAAGAATGCTGTCTACCTACACATGTGTTCTATTAGCTGAAAGTTTCATATTTCAGTGCACGTTTAATAAAAATACCAAACTGCAAAAATAATTAGATTTCATATTAACTAACACTTGAAGCCTTGGACCAGTGGGAATTTTTTTGGACTTCACATTTTATACTTAGGAATTAGCAGAAGTTTTCTATTTTGTCCCTCTCTTTCCTCTGATTACCTGCCCTCCTTTTTCCCTAACTATCTTTTTCTTCCTTTGAGCTTCAGTGTTCTGCTTCCCAGGAGGTGATCAGTGTGTGTCCTGCACAAGCTGACGTAGTGCCACAGTGTTCAGAAATATATGTGGGGTGTAAAGAGGTAGAACAGGACAATTTCAGTAGTTTGACATTCCTTGATTCTGCATTTTAGACATTCCATTTTGTACATCCCCACAGTGTTTCTCCAATTTAGAAATTAATTAAAATGACACTAGGCAAATGGGCTTCAACTAATAGCCTTAGTTCTTAAATTAAAAAGTTAATGCACTTTAAAATCTAAAATATGATCATACATTTTCCTGGAGAGCTGACAATTTGTTCTGCTCAATGAATGAAAAATTAATAAGAGTAGCAGCATTTAGTTCACTTAGTATCTGTAGGTACGTTAGAAGAAGCAGGAGAATCCAGAACAAACAGCATATATGATATGTTTAGCAGAAAAAAGCTAGCCAGTCTGAATTGCTTTTGTAGTATCAGTCATCTTACTGTGTGCATATGAAATAAAAATGCAGAATTGCTTCTGCTACATTAAATTTTTCGAAAATAAACTTGGCATCTTACACAGCTGTAGACACAATCTCTTCCAGATAAGTTTGTAATCAAAGCGGTGCACTGAGACCCATCCATAACTGTTGAGTTACATGTACGTAGAGAAAGAGGGGATCGCATTAATAACACATTTTGCTGCTTAATGAGGTATTTGTATGGAGCAGTGATTGCATTATCTTTTTCTGAACTTTTACTCTGACCTGGCTGCTATGAGCTGCTTTGCTTTATGGCAGCTCTGAGGTCTGGGAGAGTTCAGATGCAGGGCTGTGGAGGTAGGTCATCAAAGAGGCTTTAGAACAGCATCCTCGTACGCGTAAGGATCGTGTGAGGGTATATGAATCCGCGATCAGTGAAGATATTCTTGGAAAATTGCTGTAGTGGTGGAGAAAATACAGCAGACTTCAGTGCTGCAAAGTAGCAGCTAGCTGCTGCTGGGCCCGAAAGGTCAGAGTATAGATGTGTATGAGAAATACATCAGTGAGAGTTTGTCTTTAATGTCCTCAGGAGGAGTATGAATCTGATGTCTCGTTCAGATCTGGTTTCAATACACATCGTACGCCCTGTAATACAGCTCAAAGGAGGTATGACCTCATCACCTATGTTCGAAACATCTGTCCTGTTTCTCTGCTCTGCTGTAGTCTGAAGTGAAGGGCAAGCTGTTAAATCTTAGAGGAATGGAAAAGGGGGAGAAATGGTTCCAAATGTTCAGGGGGAAAAAAAAAACACAACAAACCAACCTATTCTACTAATTCCACGTAATACCCAGTGAATCTTACTCGCAACTGGATCAAACTAAAATGAAAATAGGTTGGTTTCTTGAAGAAATAATTTACAAACCTATGGGATTGTCTTCAACCAGTTCTTTTAACATCTACTTTTTGTATCTCTGTTTACCTCCCTGGTGACCATTGTTGAGATATTTACATCTCGCTTTTCAGTGAGGGGCACCACGTTTTTTTTTAAGGTCCAGTTTAATCCATAACTCGAGAATGATTATCAGTCATACAAACAAAAATGTGTTGACATGTTAACTCAGCTTCTGCTCGCTTTTATGCATTTTGCAGATGTCATTTTACTGGGAAAGAAACTGTTCAATGTATTCTCTGAATATGCATTTTAATTGCCTTTACTAAGCCTTTGGAATAGATACTGCAGTTTCTATCGATATTAACAACTTCAGTAATATATTACCCAAAACTGAGGAGAGAGCTGTCTTCCACAGTTCTTAATTTTCATATAATGCATCTAATTAATATTTCTTTATTCAAGTTCCTCAGTCAAGAATTAATACAATGTAGGAGGTTTTTTCCTGTCCCTAATTTTTAAGCAGTAGAGGGCAGTAGTATTAAGATGATTGTCAGTTCTTTTCTCGTCGAAAGCTTGAAGAAATGAGGAGGAAATTTGAAGTGCAAGAAATGTGCTGCTCCGACATCAGCCTTGTAAAGTGTCGGACCGTGGGGACAGAGACACACTGGCAGCGTGAGTCTTTCTGCATGCGTGTCTTGCTGACACAGGGGCTGCGTGCACGCGTGTGTGCTGGTGTGCAAACCCGAGAAGGGAAGACGACCTTCACTTCTGCACCAGCTCCTCTAGTAGATTGAAAAGGCTTTGTCTCGTTTCAGCATATCTGCTTTTAATAATATGCACGGAGAAACAAACAGAATTGTGAGAAGAAAACCAACAAAATTAAAATCCCAATGTAGTTCAGCTGGACCTTAAAAACTGCTCATCTGGTTTAGAAAAAAAAAAAAACCAGAAAAAAATTGCTAACTAATGCTTCTTCAACAATAGATTGCACTAAAGCCTTGCAGGTCTGCTCTATTTTTAGGAGCAAAAATTAAGAGAACAGTTTTGAAACAAAATGTGCTTTATGCAAATTTCACGTAGAAGCACAGTGTGTTTATGGATCAAGTCAGATTGCTTAAAATACTTAAGTGTGAGCATTTTAATTGCAATATTTTAGTGTTTTTTTTTTTTTCTTGAAGATAGTCCTTTGTGCACATACACTGTTTTAATTGGGCATTCCATAGAAGAGGTGTTCTTCACTTTGTTCCTCAAAGTAGATCATCAAAAACACTCACCATACTTTTTAGTTCTGAAATCTTATTTTGCTAGAGGAGCTAGTATTTTATCAAATTAAAATTGAGAAATTTAATTTTAAAGCAGGTAAGTGTATTAAAACTTAAATATGTATGGATAAAAAAAAAAAAAAGCTCAGGGAAAGAATCCTGCTACCTAGGTCATCAGTAACACAAAATTTCTCTAGAAAAATTAATATTAAAAGAAAAAACAGTAACATATTCGTGTTATTAAGTAAGGGTAACTAAAAAAGTAGCTGTAATAACCTATGTTAGGTGTAGTTTAACCGCGTTTGTAGAAGCTTTGCACCTACTTCGTAACGGTAAAGCAGGGTAAGACTCTCCAGTAGAATCACAACTGGTCTCCAGCAGTCCTGGTTGTCGCTGTGCTGTATACGATCCCTGAGACAAATCTGTGCAAGTTGTTTACTCCAGGTTATTAAATTTGACAATAGAACAACAGAATTCTCCTACCTCAGTGTGAGGAGACAGTACTTGGGGAAAATACACTCCTTTGATGGCAGTCAACAAAACATAACGAAACAGGGAAAAAACCACAGAAGGGGAACTGCTCCTTAAGGGGTATTGATGACAAAATACGTTCTCTGCAGTTAAAAGAATGCAAAACTAATTCTGGTATTTAATTGAAAATGCCATATGTTTTTTACTACATAACATAATTTACCCACTTTTGGGGAAAATACCGAGTGATTTAGAAGCTCATTGAAAGTCAGCAGGCCTTGCTTGTGAATGAGTTAACATTTTTTGAAAAACATCTATGCTGTAAATTCAGGGATTCTGTGTTGTTTCGTTAAGACTTAAATTTTAATGCAGTTACGGTGACAGAACCATTTCTTTCCATGTCCGTGCCTCTGCATTGGGAGATCCTTCTGCCTCTCGGCTGTCTTGGAGAGCTGAAAGTGAATGTGCTTTTTTTTTTTTTTTAAACAATGAGAGTATGGACTGGTTCTTTGTGTCTAACTGTACTGCTGTCCCTGTTAATTATGTAAAATTTCAGAAATGAGTTATTGGATGGCTGAGTTCACTCATCAGTACAGAAAGCTCTAGCGGATTTTGAAAGCCACCGTGATTGGAAAGTAGCTTCGATTTTTATTCTTGCAGTTTTAAATTTCAAAATGTGTAAAAATATTTTCTTTAAAAAAAATGGAAAACCTGAATATTTTGCTAGCACATTTTTTTTAATCTTCTGTTACATAACAAGTGATTAATAGTGGCTTTTTAAATTCTGTTTAGATTTAAGATAAAGAAGAAAGGCAGGAGTCTTTAAAAGTTTAAAATTTTATTTTGGTGAGAGATTCACTGTATTAACCTGACCACATCCAGTAATTTTTGTCACTTTTTTTATCGCTTAAAGGTTTATTCTAACTCTTTTTCTTAAACTAAGATTTGTTTAAGAGGGGGTGTGAGGGATGACCCTGCATATTTTGAGCAGTGTACAAAAATGTGTACCTAGTTGCTGCTGCTTATACAAGTCTTCACCTTGTTGAGATTTAAGTTGTTTTTCTTTCCACTGTGCTGTCTCCATCTTCTTACTCATTTATGGTGCCTGCTGCTGTGAAGGCAGTAAAAAAATCTTTTGTACCAGAGAGTCAGCGGTATCAGATCCCTGCAGACGTTATTGGGTCATAAGTTTCATTTACAAACTGGCTGCATTTAGTTTTCTTTCTGCACTATTTTGTGCCAAAACAACTGCTTTATTTTATGGAGAAAACCAGCTCTGTCCATGTCCAACACATCACCAAGAACAGTATCCTGAACTGGGTCAAGAAGAAAAACTTTTTTTCCCCAGCAGCACGGCCCGTTCTCAAATCTAGTAATTGTTACACCTGACTGCATCAGTACTTCAACATTTTCCACTCTAAGACATGTTTATTACTACACTTTCTGTTCCAAGATGTAGCAGGTACACACTGGCACTCCCGTGAAGTAGTTTAGTCCTCTTGAAACTGGACTTTATTTCATTCATGGTGGGGGACTGTTTTTCCCCGTTTTCAGAGTGCTTATCAGGGACTTCTAGAGCCTCTGCCCCTTTCCCATGTGTTAGTTAAGCTTATGTGAAATAGGTGGAAGAACGGACAAAATGAGGCCCTGGTGTGTGCAGAAAATGTACAGCTCTGCTTTTTAGGGGTTTTTGGTTGTTTTGAGCGGTAGTGGCACCATTTCCCAGCCTTTTCAATACTTCACAAAAATTAACTATCTAAATGTCATGCTGCTAACAAAAAAATAATAGCTTAGATGAATTTACTTTCTTTATGATATCTCCAGCTATTGAAAAGAATCTTTCATTGGCTGGTTGCTGATCCTGAATGCTGGGTTAACTTGGTTTCTTTTCATCAGCCTTGAGTAGGGACTGATTAAAAGATTCTTTGCAAAATTAGCAAATATTTTTGCATTTTCTTCTCTCAACTTCAAAGCAACCTTTACATGATGATGGAATAAAAGGCAGCGTCTTTGTGTAAGTGTGGGACGACACAAGCAGTAACTATTTTACATTTGTGCCCTTAACGCACAAATGAACTGATCTGATGTCTGGTGAAGTTTTCATCTAAATGGAATAGAGGGTGGATCGTACCTTATGGTGCTCTTCAGAGAAATGTATCCAAATAGATTTTAGATGTGGGAAAGGAAGGAAACAAGGGAGAAAGAAACAGGCTTAATTAAATTTATCAGGAGCGGAAGAAAGGAATTGCTACTTTGGAGATAAAGCAAATACTGAGTTGGTTTAGTGTGCTTAAGTTTTGGTGTGTAGATATTTATATGTTGTAGTTTATCAAAGGTTATTAATCGTTCATCTGCAGTTCAGCACCTGGTTTAAAATGTGAGTTTAGGAAATAACGGGCAGGTCGGCCCTCTGCTCTGACTCCTCAGGTGCGTGGTACTGGGCTGAGACTTACAAAGCCGTTTTTGTTTTACCATTTGGTAAAAGGACAAGCATCTTCAGCCCATAGCACTGCCTGGAAAAATGCTCAACTTTCTTTTGAATGCCTTCGTGCTGGCATTTGTGGTTCTTTTTTTTTTTATGGGAAGTCCTTGTCTTGCAGGCAGCTGTACTAGTGATGCCTTTAATTTTATTGTGACAGTACTTTGTCTCATCCAGGATCTGAGTCTAGCACCTAAGAGTTAACACGTAACAAAGTTTGCGATTGCCTTTCAAGTCAATTTATGTAAGTTTTTCCCTCTCCGCTCGTTATCATTAATTACCATACATCAACAGCCACACAGTGTTTTGTCTTTTTTTTTTTTTGTCTTTTCTAATTTGAGACCCAGCCTAACTTTATATGCTGAAAAAAATAGTCTCTACTGAAGGCAAAGTGAACAAAGTCTCCAGCAGCAAACTCATATTTATGGCATATTTTTTTTGTCACTTCAGCTTTTGGCAAAGTGTGACAGTTAAGAAATAGCTTCCTGTTAATAACGGAGGATTCAAATTTGACCCTGCTTTCATGCTTCATTTCAGTGATGCAGTGACGCAGGTGAAGATTTGTTTTGGGAGCAAACAGTAAATTCCAGCAGATACTTGGCTATAAGCACATAATATAATGTCTGTGTTTTAAACGTAGAGTTTTTCCCTAGTGCTTCTCAAGGTTTAGACATTATGTCACGCAACTATTTTTGTCTTCTGGTCAGAAGTCCCAGTTCCCAAAACAATGTCTCTCTTAATGACCTGTGGAGCCTTGCACTGTTACCTTTCTCACATCACGAACTTGTTTTTTTTTATTTTTTTTCTTTGGCTTACTGATCAAAAGTAGTAAAATATACAGAGATATGTTAAAATCAGCCATTATTTTAATACTGATGTATATTAGGTTTGGTGTTTTTTTTTTTTGGTTTTTTTTTTTTTTTTCAAATTACTTGTTTCCATTTGTAAAAATGTTCTGACTGGTGGAAAGAATTAATAAAGGTGATTTGTTAATCTCTTGTAGGTACTTTCTTTGATACAATCCCTGAGCGACAAGAGTTCGTAGTGATCTGTGGTGGTTGTAAAGCAAGACTGTTTAATGAAGGTTTTGGAAAAGGATAATATTTTCTGTCATCTTTTTTTTATTTTTCTCCTAAGAGGGTGGGTTGTTCCATTAAAATTCCATTCAAGCAGACAGGAGCATTTATAATGCTCCAAAGAATATGTTCTCTATTTTGGAGCATATTATGTTCTTTATTCACCCAAATCTTGTTTTAATATTGCTGTAAACTTAATAAGAAGAGATGAGATATGAAGTGATAATCTTTTAAATATAAGGAAAAATAATTTTCTCCACCTTCATAGAAGGCATAGGTCTAAGCTGTCTCTTATTAGAGATTTTGGTAATAAAAATCTCTGCTTGTAGAATAGCAGTCATCACAAAGCTATCTTGCTCTGCTAATCTAGAGAAATCATTTCTTTTTTGTTTTGTTTATTTTTTTTAGTGCTCTTCATTTATGATTTTTCTCATCATGTGATACGAGCCCTGTCTTTATGCCACGGATTTGCCCTTACCCCATCCCCGTTCCACTTTGTATGCTCTAATAGTTCCATGCTCAGTTATTTTAAATATTAGGAATGCCTCTAGCATCATCTTTGTGTTCAGAAATCACTCTCCCACATTTCAAATTCCAACCCAAGAAGGATTTTGGGAATGGTTGGTACAATTGGACTGTCAGTGTCCGTGATGGGTTGATGCTGGATGCAGAATAATGCCAATATCCTTGGCAGGATACCAACTGCTTGCCTGCTGCTGGCAGACCCTGAGCACTGCTTAGCTGTTTGACGTTAGAGAGATCTTGTTTCATCCTGATAAAATATAAAATAAGTGTGTGCATGTGTATCTTGTCAGGTTACTAAATGGAAAGTATAGCGTTCAGGTTATTAACATAATTAACCTTTCCACTATGTTAAGTGCAACACTAAATCTCGATGACTTAAATCTGTTTCCAGATTTCCGTATTGTCTGCCTAGGCTACGTGATCGATGGGGTTTTGTGGTATTTCACAAATGGTGCTGATGACTTCTCCTCCCCACTAAAACAATTGCCTTTTGCCACGTGTGGTCGCAAAAAGCTATCCCTTTGAAAGATTAAAACACAGCGGCTCGACTGCAAATGAAGAATGAGCTTATCTTTTTTTTAGAAGGAAACCTGTGTGATTTACATCGAGTTTTCAGGGTTTTAACAAGATAATGTTATAAACATAGTGAGATTTGACCGGCTGATTGACTTTTATATCTGTTGTGCAGGTATCTAATCCTTTGTGTAATTCAAATATATTTTCAGTTCAGTTTTCCAGAATGCCTAAAAAATTTCAAACTAGCTGAGTGAATATCTAATAAATTGATGTAGGAAGATCAAAGAGCCTGATTTTATGATTTTTATACTGGTTGGATCAAACCGTACAGGATGCCATGTAGTACAGTGTATTTTTTAATAGTTAATGTGTGTTTCTATTTCAAGTGCCTACATTAAAAAAACTACAAGATGACCACTTTGCTTAGTTTAAACATTGAAATCCCACATCAACAGCACAGTTTTCTGTTCTCAGATGCTATTTTAATTTGCTGAGATATATTTACTTTATTCAAAGTATGTCTGTGTATTACTGTGAGTAACATTTGGAAAGTATGTTTGGAATATCATCCACTGTAGCTTGCCGTAGCCATTTCTTTAGTGTTCTGTGAACAAATTTCTTCTTTGTGGAATAACTACTCCAAATTTTAAACTTGCTTCATTTTATTTGATCCAGTCTGCTGGGATTAATTGTTGTATACTGGCTCCATCAATTATTCAGCTCGAGCTATCAGTTCCGGACTGGTCTGGACTCAAAGAGCAGTGCTGCTTTACACGCAGATATTCTTTTTCTTTGATAGAAACTCTGGGCTCCAACCAGGGTTGAGCTATGAATGAATCTGTTTTATAAATCGCTTCATTTTTTTCTTTTTTTACAACTATTTTTATTCCTGAAAGATGTCATTCCATGCTTCTGGAATGTTGCTAAATATTTGTGTTAAACAGCAGAAGTGTTACAGAGTTCACCAGGAGGAAGCGTTAGAATTAAGTTATTTATCGTGTTAGTGTGATTATTTTTTTTTTTTTTTTTCTAGTTAACTGTTTTGTCATAGGTGGCTTGTGATGACACTGAAAATGGGCTATCTCAGGCCCACAGTAATGACACAGAAGTAATATTGTCTTCAAATCCAGCTCATCTTGCTCTTATTTTGTGTATGGTTTCCAAGACTCGGTTTTCCTTCTGAGTTGGTCCTACAGTGTGGACTCCAGAGCTGTGTCAGGTCACGGGTTTGCCCGGTAAAGACCCTGAGGGTTGCAGAAGTTGCTGTAATGCATCAAATTCAGTCAGAGGCAGAACGTCAGTGGTGCCAGTAAATAAGTAGATGTAACAGCTAGCAGTGAAAAAATACTGATGGGTACTTCTAAATTCCAGAACTGTGTTGTGAGATTTTTTTGGGGTTTTTCTTTTAGCAGAAGGCCGGTATTTCAGCATTTCACATAAATAAAAAGTAGGAAGACAGTAGAGTGCAGTTCAGGGGTAGGACACTCTGTAAGTATGAACAAAGGAGATGTTCACGTAGAGAGGAGAAAGTCTGAACCAGAGACCATGCTCTGCGAAATGAATGACATTGTTTCACCAATGGCCCAGTGGCTTTTGTTGTTGACTTTGGTGGGATCATGTTTTCCTTCAAGGTAAGTTTGTTTTACAGTAGGTCAATACATACAAAATGACCTTGTCAGATGGTGGAAAGGGGTTGTAAGCCGTGTAGAAAAGAGGATGTGTCCCAGTGTTGCATACAGAGATGTGCCAGAAGTCAATAGTGAAGATAATATTTTTGCTTACGGTATTGGCTGTGTGAACCCAGACTGTAAGTCTCCGAAAGGAATGACTGTTCTGTCTGTATCTGTCCACTACTAGACAACAGGACGCTGATCTTCAAAGGCGTATGGTGAAACGCTAAATGATTTTACTTTTTGGTGTGTATTTTTCATTGTCAGTGGCGATATGTCAGAGACACTATCTGAAACCTGAAGAAAGGAGCGATCAGTGAATCATCTGTTCCGAATTAAACAAAATATAACTTAGACTTGCGTAGCAGGAATGGAACTGTCAAACCCACTTGTCATTGGCCTCATTCTTTTTCGAGTGATGCTAGCAGTTTTACCATTAATTGGAGTCCATTTAGTCCAACACTGAATTCTTAACCCAAAAAAAAAAAAAAAATCACCCAGGAGTTTCGTGATTGATTTGTGTGACCATTCATGTCAGCATGTACTTAAAAGCCCCAAACACGGGGAACAGATGTTCCTTTTTCCATGGAGATTTTCCAAGTTGAGCTGTGATTTGGGTCCATGTATGTTATCCGGAGTAACTAAGTCGTAGTTGAAATTCAGGATTCTGAAGAATTGACCTTTAGAAATGGGTAGGTAAAACTGTTCAGGGGGCACTTTCTTCTGCTCTTTTAGAAAATACCAGTATAAAAGAAAATTTACTGTGTACATCAGTATATCTTCCTTAGAAAAGCTCCTTTCTTTGGGAAAATTTAATTTGCTTTGAAGAATATGAGTCTTGGCATGCCAATATCTGGGACTTTCTGGACTTATTGAAGATACACAGATGTTTTAGCTTTCCGTGTGTTGTATAGTGTCCTTTTCATTATTATAGGAAGATAGTGGAATATATTTGGAGACTGCTGCAAACTTGATTTTTAAAAAAATCTGTCGCTGAGCTTTAGAAGAGCAGAATTTTGTCTCACTGACGATAGTGTAGATGGAGACTGACTTGGTTAATGAAAAAGGAATGACACCCTTATGAAGTCAGAACATCTGAAGTTGGCATTGGGCCCTCTTTTTCCCTCAGCGTTGTTGTTTTTTGTTTTTTTTTTTTTGTAATAGCAACACCACACATTTAATAACATGCAACCCTGCTAGAAATCACAGTTAAATATCACTAAATTGGAACTGTCCTCCTTACCCCACAGTAATTCCGTATCACTTGACTTTCTGGAAAGCACTGATGAAAACTTGCAGCAAAGTGAACGGAGTCAGAGGAATAAAAGAATTCCTAGAATGTTGCAAAATAGCCGGCGGAACGGACGCTGTTACTGCTCTGGATCTCGCTGCCAGCAGGAGCAGCACCGGTGCACCAGTATCACTCTGGTGTGCTGTAGCCCTTTGCAGTGGGCAGTCACCCTCTAGCAAACCCTTAGCACAGGTAGGGCTTCGGTACCTGTGCTCAAGGCTGATGCCTCCGGGAAGCCGGAGTCTTCCAGAGTGAAGTACCGACGTTCCGTGTATTTAACAGGGTTTTAATCATATTTCCTGTTCCATTAAATCAGACTAAGCCAGGTTGTTTCATAAGCATTTATTGTTCATTTTATAAATTTTTTTCCCTGCCTGAAATATTAAGTAGAAAAGCTTTTCCTTTCAGACTCTATCTAAAAATCTGTCTAAATTGTAAAATTATAGCAGTGGAATCCAACTCCTCAGACTTTGTCAATACTGACTGAGAGAGATTTTGTCATTCCTCACTGTTTCTCTCCCTGAGTAACTGATATTCCCAGGCAAATCTGTTTTGTTTTGTTTTGTTTTTTTCTTTCTCTTCAGAATTTCCTGTAATGAAAAACTCACATCCTTTTAACTGTGGACTAGTGCCTAATTATAAAAAAGGGAAGTGTAGTTCATAAAGAAAAATCAATGCTATTTAAATTATCCCCTGAAAGCGAATAGTATCTCTTTAAATCTGTTTTGCTTAGACCAGGAAAACACAACTGACAAGTTGGTGGTTTTCCCCAGCTCCTATTCTGTAAGGGCACATGGCATCCAGCAGCTCTTATTCCGAGCATTTGCTAACGCTAATGAGCAAGAACTTAAAAGTCGCAGACTTCAGCCATTGTGGTTAATTGGTTTGTTTTCTATTAGTCAGACCTTGATGTCAGTACAAGAGCTGACATTTATTTTGAATTTTTTTCTGAAATCATATAAATGCCGTATTAATTCCAAATGTTGAATTTGTTGAGAATTGCATTTTTCCATTTCAAGTAAAACATTTTATTAAAATGATAAATTGATTTGTCATCTGTTTGCATTTTTACAGTAATTTTTATTAAAGCTGAAATTGGTGCAAAATGTTTGAATGAAATAAAAATCCTTGCTTTTTTCAGCCCAACCGAGTGCAAAAATCAAAAGCTAAAAAATCCCCAGACTTCCTTTTTCCTGATTTGGAAAGTTCTTATTGTATTTGCTTCGGTGAGAAAAACTAAAATATAATAAGCGAAGTAGGGAAACATGGGAATAAGAACACACGCACAAAACCATAATTTATTTTTCAGTATTCAAACAACAATATGTCAAAAATGAATGTTTTTATGAGGGGAAAAATAAAAGTAAAAACTTTTTTCAGTGTTAAAAAAGGATTAAAAAAAAAAATCCTGTCTGCTTTAGAATCATCTTTCTGAAGAGCATGAACTTTCACAGTAATAATAATGATAGCTGCCTCCTGCGAGGCCGTGAGGTATTTAGTGTTCCGGTCCATTAAGTTTTATGGTTCATGTGACACTATCTGCTTTGTTGGTGATAGCATCTTGCTGGAAGGAAGGATTCGTGCCAGGCTATATAAGCAGCAAGAGCTCGTGTTTAAAGAGAGTTGTCTGTGTTAAATTTTCCAAACATACGTGGTCCTTATTCCTGTGAGATTAAGACTGAATAGGTGCATAGGCAGGTTTTCCCGAGTGTGTAGCCTGCATCGCTGTGTTGCAGGTGCTGTGGAGTGGAATTAAAAAACCCCAGTGACTTCTGAGTTGTGACCGTGCTTGGCGTGATGCTGGGGCACTGAGATTGTGATGCATTCTTAAAAAAAAAAAAGACTTTGAAATGACGCCTGCTCCTTCATATCGGCAATTGTTATGGATAGCGCGAAGATTGAAGTCTGTAGCCAAGAGGAGAATTGTTTTGAGAATAGCTACTTTAAAAAGAAAAAAATTTGGAGGAACAGTTCCCATATGCCTCTCTCTGTGAAGCCTGTTGCTGAAATACTGTTGGGGAATGATGGTGTCACGGCCAGCGCAGTAGTTACAAAATACAAACTTAATATTATTTTCTCTGACCAATGGATGCTGCGAGGAATTAAAAGAACAGTTTAATGACGTAATTTGGTAGCTGTGGGCTTTCTCAGAAAGACTCTATACGCTGCAAAGGAAATCTACTGTTGAACAAAAATATTTTGCTGCAGCGAACGAAGTTTTACAATCTAATAATAAAAACAGGGCTATAGGGCAAGGTTAACAACAGAGGGGGATACTGGAGCATCCCGAGGCATTTGCATTGCTCAGCAACAGAAATGATTCTGGCTGGGATATTTTTACAAACACACAAACCATGATCCCTAAGTTTTGTTGTGAAGCCTTTGCCTGAAGTGTGAATGCATCCTAGGTGGGACCAGCCCTTATTCCTGATGAAAAGAAATTGTGCTCCTTCCATTAGGAAATACATGTAATGCTTCAATATACGGGTCTAAGAGAGTTTGTTGGTTATATGAATTGCACCTGTGTCGTCTGGATAGAAAAAAAAGTGTTAAGTAGAAGTTTGCAGCATCGATGGGTTTGTTTTGATGTTAAGTACAGCCAGCACTTTAGTTACTGTGAGTTTCCAGTCTTAATTATTTCCTTCATCTTAATGTATGTTGGACACTAGGCAGCATTTCTCCTAAAATCTCTGTTTTAAATTGCGGGGGAGATGTAACATGTCTTTTAAGCTGTAATGTTCCATTGTAGTCTCAAAAATATAAGAGTTGAACAGAAAACTCAATGAAATGGAGGATCCAGATGCCTTTTTAAATGCGGTTGGATTAGATGCATTGCCTTAAAAAAGCACAGGCCTTTTAAAAATATTTTGGAATCCGTGTTGGTCGGTAGCAGGGAATCTTTGGTTTTGAGACTATGGGCTTGACAGAAGCCAGCTCTTTGACTTGCACAGTTTTTGCACAGACTTCTCTGGCACTAGAATATCATATTCTATGTGAGCTGTAAATTTAAAGTTGCTTTAGAATTATTTTGATTATGGAGGTTTTTTCCTGGGGAAAACCAGACACGGATCAGATCATCTCAGGATTCAATAGCACTATCTTAAGGATTAGCTTCAATAAAGATTTCGTTTTTGTCCTATTTTTTTGAAGCCATTTTGAACTGCTCTTTTTAGGTCAAAAAGTAGACTTTCTCGACTCTCCTACATTTTATTTACAATAGTCATCCATATGTCTAATCAGCAGCTTGTTTCTCCCTCAGGATAGTCTTTGGCATCTTTTTTCTTTAGTTGCTCCAGGAAAAGTTTGGCTCCTTAAGAATCTTCTTATTTTGGCTGTGCTTTGGTTTCCCCTGGTCTCTGTTCTCACAGCCCCATCAAAGGCTGCCTTCCTGGCTCCTGGCTGTCCTGACATTCCTTCTTGGTTGTGCTTTTCGCTGAAACTTCATGAATATAACTGCGCTAGTGCCTTTGAAGTGTGCTTGTGCCACTTTTGTGTAAGTGGTTTCAAAGACCTAACGGCCTTTCTCAAATTCAGAGTGATTTGGGCAACTCAGTCCCTTGGGTTCCGTAGTGACTGCCAGGTAAAACTTCAGCAGCCTGATCCCTGTCAGGCTTCCAGTTCTTTTATCCCAGCACGGGCAGGAGCACAAAGGTTCTGGCACAACACCATAAATGTGATCTCAAATTATGACTTCATGTAAAAATCACAATATTTGAGTGTGAGTGGTAATTGAGATCAGAAAATACAAGGGAGTGCCACTTTTTTTTTTTTCTTCTCATTTTCTGCATGGTGGTTTGATATTCCTGCGTTAGTTGAGTTGCTTCAGACTGCTTTCCTCATCAATACCGTATTTTTCATTATAAATCAGTCCTGTCTGTGTTATTTAGTGAATCCTTCCTCCACAGCCTTTCTTGGTAGCAATGCGAGAACTCTCAAATACTTGAGGAAAAAACTTCAATGCGCCAGGTCTGCCATGCTCTCACGAGCAAGGTGCGGTGTTAGGGAGAGCTTCTTAAAAAGCTGAGGTTTTGAGTCAAAATACATGTAGAGGGTTGTGAAGGTTGAGTTGTTATTTTGCACAGCCGACTTGGAACAGGATATGTAATTAAAAAACCCGACACGAATACGGACATGCAGTCTTTCAGAAATCTCGTGTGATGGCTGAATTCCACGTGGTACGAGGCATGAAATAAAGTAGATCTCTTCGGTGGGAGAACGGAGGCTGTAAAACATGCATCAGAGATGAAATTTGCTAGGTGTACAGGAAAGTTTAGACAGGAATGGACTGAGAACAACGAAAAGGAATATGGCTGGACAGTAATAGCTGGTTTTGGCACACTTGAGAAACTTAACAATTTTCTTTTAACTCAAAGAGAAAGGTAACTGTGAAATTGAAATAAAGAAATTGGAGCAGTGCTGCATTCCAGTAAGCTTTGAAATACAGGGGAGAGAGATGCATTTTTACCTTCGAAGACAGAAGGTGCTAAAAGTGGTTGAAGTCTTAGAAAACCCTGTGGCTAATCTAAGTTTCAGGAGTCATTTTTTCAATTTTGAACGTTTTTTTAATTGTTTCTGTGATAAGAGATCAGATTGTGCTAGCGATCTGATGAAAGAGCCTCAGAAGCAAAATGCTTTGTAAAACAGTAGAATTTGTCCATCAAAGCAAGCCACTTGGTTTGTGTTTAGAACTAAGGATACAGCTCTGCTGCTGTGGGCACGAGGAACATTACAAAATACGACAGGAGAAGAGACCTGCAGCCGCAGACCGCATCTATCATAGAGCTGGAGTCCAGCAGAAATATATGTGTTAAATATTTTCTTTTGTTTAATCCAGCAGCTCTGCCTCCTCATGAGGACATGTGGGTCATAACAACAGCCCATAAAAACCATAATTATGTTTTTATTTGCGTTTTAATCTTTTTGAAAGAGACAGTTTTCTTAGATTATCACTTGTGTTCAGTTCAACACCAGAGATGCTCTGTTAAAAATTACAGCATGGTTTTGATAGCACAGAGAGCAGTGATGGCCAGTGGACAGCCCAGGGGGACAATTTGGCCTGCCAGAAGTATTTATTGACTGGATGCATGGTCATTGCAGCAGTCTCGTCTGTATCCATATGCTAGAAAAATCTCTTTTGAGTCTCAGCAGCACTGTCACTATATTTGGATATGTACTCAGCTGGGCGGAAAGGCGATAAATAATATGTGGAGTTAGTCTGACTTGGGGTCAGCAGAGCTTGCGTGCTGGAAAGGGCCCCATGGAGAAGGCAGAAGATGGCGTGTGGCTTGAAGTGAAGATGTTCGGATGGTGGGTCAGTTTGTGCACTGGGGGAGGATTGGAAGCCTGGGGACAGGGAGGAGGAACGAAGGAGCACTGCTCTTCTGTGGTTTCTCATCATGCAGCTTGGCTTAGACAGATCCAGGGCTAGTAAGTGCAGGAGGAGAGGAGCTGCATTTCGGTGTCTGGAGTAGTAGATTTAGAAGAGGTAGTATAGCTAAGTTTAAAGTTTATAAAAAGAGGCAAGAAAGGACTGTGAATGTAGCGTGTCAAATCCATGTAATGTCAGTAAGACATTTGGAGAAGCACGAGAGAGTACGCAGAAGGGTCACCCTAAAGGTGTAGCACTTCTAGATGGACTAGGAAGAGAGGCAGAACAGATTTCTGTGTGAAAAATTGACTTGGCAGCCTGAGAATGCTGACGGGTAGAGATAACTTATGAACTTGATTGTAAATCCACAAATTCTGCACCCCGCTCCCCCCCACCCCAAAAGCAACCAAATCATTGCAAGCCCCAGGACTGTGACAGTACCAAAACGACTTAAGCTTTCTGATTTTGTACACTTCTTATTATACCTCTGTGTAATCAGGACCGAAGCTCAGCAACCGGTTTGTGTAGTTGCTAAAAAAAAAATAATTATGCACCAGTACAGTCAGAAAGAGGAGGAGGTTTTGGCTTTAATACAGCTATGTGAAAAGTTTTCGTGAGTCGTCTTTGAGAGGCCAGCTGACCATCAGCCACGAACTGGTATTGCCAAATAGAGCAAATGGGTGATATCCCACTGGAATATAAAGATTGCTCTTTTGACTGCAGATATACGATTAGCCAATGAAATACAAAAGTATTAGACGTTTTATGTTTGCAGACATTGTTTCTAGAGCTTTGGCCAAAAACACAGTGGAACAAAGACCAGAGTTAAATTTAGTACATGTCAACCTGATCAAAACCAAGTATACACAAACAAAGCCTGTCCAGATTCAGACACAATGTGGCCTGCAGTTGCCAGAGCTACCACAAAGGATGGGATCTTGCAGAAAGTACTTCAAAGCGCTACAGCGGGAGGCTCGAGGCAGCGTATCTCTACTGTCAGTGTGTGAATTCAGTAGGCCTGGTAGTGACTGGAGGAGGTCTTATTTAAGGTAGCAAACTAGGGTTTTCATTGTTTTGTTCAAAAAAAGTATTTAAGAAGATACACCATGACAGTTCAATCTTTTTTTTTTTTTTAATTTATTCTGAGCCAAAAGCTTACAGTAGGCTCAGATCCATTAAAACCCTTGCAAACCAGCCTGTACTGGACACTGTTAAATTGCAGAATAGCAGCAATGAAGCATCGAGTATTGCCTTTTGATGTTTTGTCCAACGGAAGAGTGAAAACAAGAATGCCTACACTGCATGGAAAGTGATGTCTGAAAGATCTTGTGAGACTGACGTAATCGAGGAGGGCAACGGAGCTGGGGCAGGGTCTGGAGCACAGGTCTGCTGGGGAGCGGCTGGGGGAACTGGGGGGGTTCAGTCTGGAGAAGAGGAGGCTGAGGGGAGACCTCCTGGCCCTCGGCAACTCCCTGCCAGGAGGGGGCAGAGAGGGGGGATGAGTCTCTGGAGCCAAGGCCCCAGCGCCAGGCCCCGAGGGAATGGCCTCAAGCTGCCCAGGGCAGGGTCAGGCTGGCTCTGAGGAAGGATTTCTGTGCAGAAGGGGCTGCTGGGCGTTGGAATGGGCTGCCCAGGGCAGGGGGGAGTCCCCGGGATCCCTGGAGGGGTTGAAGAGTCGGGCTGAGCCAGCGCTGAGGGATCTGGTGGGGTTGGGAACGGTCAGGGGGAGGGTCATGGTTGGGCTGGAGGAGCTGCAGGGGCTTTTCCAACCCAGATGATTCTGTGATATTGATAATGTTTCTGTCTTATGAAAATGACACTGTGTGGGTCTGCAGTGGGAGAGAAGCGTCACAAGGGGATGTCTCATGAGCTCGTCCTGTGGTTGTGTGTGAGTCTCGACCCAGATGGGCACAGTGTACAGTAGCAGAAGATAGCTTGCACAAATTCTAGGAGGAAAGAAGTTGGTTTTGCCAGAAAACGTTTCAAACAGGCAAGGGCTATAGGATGCAGCATGAATGCCAAGGCAAGGAACTGGTGAGCGAGCCCCGTTACTGTAGCAGCACCAGTACTTCGAGGGAGCCCAGAAGGTCCAAGCAGTGGCACAGAGAGTATTTTCTTAGCTGAACAATAAATAGCTTAACCACAAGGTTGACTGTAAATATTTAATGTTATGTTAATGTTGGTCTTTAAATCTTTTAATGTGTTTATAAGCTCTGACTTGGAAGAGGGAACGTGATGTTAGGGACTTTTAACAGCTGAGCTTCCCTGGCCTGGAGTCTGGGCAAGGTGTTGTGAAACACTTTCTGCCTGTACGCAGCCAGTTGGAGAGGAAGGCCCAGCAAAGCCATGCTCCAGCAACTGTTTCAGCACTGAGTGAGCACAAAACCACCACACGAGGCCAGATCTTTCCAGCTCCTTAAATTTTCCTCTTGAGCCGATCTTTTTAATTTTAGGAGAAATAAACTCTTCCAGCTGTGCAGAACAACCTGTGTTATCTTGTCACCCTTTCCCTTTGAGTGCTGCCTGTCTGGGTATCATCAGCAGGAGAAAATGATTCTTGAGTCCTTGTACCTTTCATTTCTTCCTTCTGAAGAGATAAATCTGTTGATAAATGCTTTCACTTGTTTTGTGTCAATTAATACTGTGAGATTGTTCTTAAAGTTACTTCAGACAGCCTTTATCTTTTGTATCTTTAGGGTAGTGTTTGTGTATCGATGTTTACAGGGAATTGTCTTCACAACAGTCTGTGTATTATCTCTAAAGCAGATTTTATTCATTAAGCCTTTTTACAGCCACAGACCTGATCAGAATATGAAGAGTTTCACAACAGAGTAAACAAAAGGCAAGTTTGCGGTCACAAGTATCCGACATGCTCTCCCAGCGAGGCTGGGAAGCATTGGTTTCACGTTCTTGTCATTGCTGTGGCTTTTAATTCCCATTGCTTGCAAGCTCATTGGAGCAAGCAGAGTGAGGATGGAAGATACCATAAATTTCTCAGCATTTAAACTTGGGAAGTGTGAATCATTTCTTTCTTGGAATAACTTTAATAGAAAATTAGAATCCAACCTGATGAGAAAAACGTGCAAAACCTTCTCTTTCTTTTATTTTTCCTGTTCAAATGCTTTTTTCCAGACTATTTTTATCATGAATGCATGAGCAGTTTGAAAAACCTAAGCAACTTTGAATGGTAAAGCTGATGGAATTAGAGCACTGTAAAGAAGTATTTTGTTAGGAGGATTTTTTAAGGAGCGCTAGAGTTTCAGCCAATTAGAAAAGAAATTTATTTGTGTCTGGGATAGTTTGCATTAGATTTTAAACAATTTGTGCAGCTTATGGAAGGTTAGAAATTGGTTGGATTTCCTTCTGAGGAGATGTAACATCATTTCTAATATATTTTATAGCAACATCACATGTCAAAAGCATAAGAGAGCTTTTATCTCACAGAGGCGATGCCAGAAGTATCGTGATGTATTCGGTAATTCCCTGGTTTTACAAGAAACTGTGGATTATATTCACTTGAACCTTACTCAGTTACTGTGTCATTCTTTGGACGTTTTATCTTGAAGATTTCAAAATACTGAACAAGTGAGAAACACAACCAACCCAGTGAAGATCAATTTAGTGTCTCCCATTCCTAAAAGAAATATTGACATACTTTGTTGTTTTAGGACTTGAATTTATGGTTCTTGGGGATGTAGTCCATTCCTTAATGTCATATAATCCATTGAGTGCTGAACAGAAAGCCAAAACTGCTACTTCTCAAATCCTGTGCTTGCCATTGCTAAGTGTAAATTTAGAAAAAGCACCATCACTATCGATGTGGAGTGCAGCAGCTGATAGAGCGTACAAAAAAATGCGAGGCTATTGCTGGATTACGGAGCTTCTTAATGTGGAGTATTTTTCTCGTCGTAGAGACTGAGCCAGTCCAAAAACTTGACGTACAAACCATGAAATTGCATAACGTGCAGTCTGTCCCAGCCCAGGGCAGGGGTTCACACTGACCTGCACTCTTTGTGTAGCTGGAGATTGAGAGTTTCCCTTCTGTTCGCCCTCCGTTGTGTGTGGAAAGGAGACAATAAAGAGGTACCACGTAACTGGCTTAATGATTCCGAAATTGTGGTCTTATAAATAAATGATTGCTGTGTTCTTAATGGAACTTGAATTAATTTTGCCAGGTGGCATTCATTCTAACAAGTTGAAGTATTTGGGGGCAAAAAACTGTTCGTTTCTGAAAACCTGAAATGATAACATATCTAGCTTAGTGTAAACGAGCCTGATGCTGCTCTGCGCCAGATCTCTGGGCTTCCTTGGTCCTTCTAACTCTGGTGAATCGACAGACTGACAGTTAATAATCAGGAAATTGTTCATCTGGATGCCACTTCTTTCGGAGTGCTTTTTTTATAATCTGTCTGATTGACCAGCACCGCTTTTTAACTCTGCAGGATTATCCAGTGGTTTTGCTGCGGTAGTGAAAAGGTAACTCGAGATTATCCAATGCCAACTTAATCTGAGCCAAGGAAGAGCAACTGTGATTATGGTCCCTCATGCTCTTATTGTGGGCGTTACCCATGCTACGTAGCTCTCACATTTACTGTAATTTTGTTTGGCATTTTAAATTGCCCAATACAGAACCCACTGTTACAGCACAGCCTGGCGGAAGCAAACCTTAACCGGGTCTCCTCTGCACCATTCCATTTTTGGGGCACCTTGAGCTGGGTAGAGAAGGTTGGGAAGTGTTTTATGTAGGAATTAATGACATCCAGAGAAAATGGAATAAAAATTCAGTTTAATTTACAGATTTACAATGAGTTTCCACATGATCTTTTACTTCTCAGTGACAGGCACTTGGGACAAAATCTCATCTTTGCTGATGAGACTCGGATAAATATCAGTTGGAAAACTTGTGTGTTTATCCATTGAGGAAGTAGCTTTTAAAAACTTTTGTGAAGTGATTTATTTTCAGAGAAATATTTTCTTTGAGGTAAATTAATCTGTTTACAGGGCCAAGCTCTAGTTGTGTAGCATCTTTGACTTCTGTAGGTGCTCTGCTTCTTATTTAAGCTCCTTTAAGATCTTTAGCAATTAGGCTATACCGATAAAGCTATGTGTTCTTATCTTGTCTCTTCTCTTAGCTTAGAGGAAATAATTTGTGCATTATATCAGGGATAAGAGCTAGAAAGTGTGAAATCTGATTCCAGTTGTGCCACTTGGTGACCCATAGGAAATTGGTTCACCGCATCGTTTCAGTTTTCTTGTCTGTGTGATAGGTAAATGCTAGTCTCATCTGTCTTCCAAGGTATTCTGCAGCTCTTGGTATTGAAAAACAATACCAAATATTTTAATAAGCTTCTCTATGTAGCGTTTTTATTGAAGTAAAACAAAAATTAGGTTATCTGGATCTTACAATAACTGTGAATTTCAGATTAACTGTGAAATCTTTCTGCTTAAAATCAGTGCGTCCCACTTGCTTGGAAAGATTTTCTATTCCATTATTCATTACAGGGGCCTTAAAATTATACTCTAGTGACAAAGCCTCTATTTATTTTTAGACAATTGGCATCCACTTCTGGCTGACCTAGAATGTTTCTTTGATGACAATGTCTGTGATCCAGCTGGGTTTGCTGAATGGTTGAATAAACAAAGACAGATAGTAAAATGTGGGAAAGAAAAGGCTATTTTTATTATATTAGAGAATCTGTCCAGCCAATTCCAGGCCTGATTCTAAATGTCATATCTGTAACAGTACACTTCAGTTAAGTGCCCTTGTGGTCTCCATAATATCTCTGGAATTTTATCATTATTGGATTTCGAGGTTATGAGAAGGCTAAGATCACGAAGTTCAGAATAAAGGTGATTCACAAAAAGAGGCAATCAATTTGTTATCCGGCCTCTTCCTTCCTGAGGTATGTAGGTTAAATACATGGAAGTAAGAGGATAAGTCTAAGCCTGTTTTCTCCCTTACCATTTTTTCATTGTTGTTTCCTTTGCTGGCCATTTATGTTTTATTGCAACAGCTTCAAAGTCACTTAAGTTTTGGATGATAATGCTGCCTGTAGGCAAAGAACCCCAGGTAGTAGAACAAACAGAAGTCTCTTGTTTTGACTAAAATCAAAAGAGTATTTCACTACACAGCGTCACAATCTGAATTTCTCTCTCCTGTTCAAAAAGAAGAACCTAAAGCAGTTATTGGTTACTGTGCACAAGGTGTCAGAGGGCAAACTTCGGCCGCGATTCAAATTTCACTGTAAATTTAGGGAAAGTTTTATCTATTATCTGAGCCTGAAGACCCAAGTGGCAAGTAACTTGCTTGCGTGTATTTAAATTTAGTTTCTACAGTACAAATTATAGATAGTAATGAGAAGAACATCCAGATATTCTAGTTCTGCCATCCCAATTCCCAGTTACAGCCTTTGCACTAAGTGCAGCTCACAGCAACTTCAGATTCTCACTAGAGCTGCTGGCAGAGAAGGAGACCCAGCAAGCCCCATCGTTCTACGGGGTGTAGTAGCAGCTTGGGCCAATAAAAACCATTGCTTCCACTGTAAAAAAGCAACGGCACAGCTCAAGAGTTCCAGCGTGAATATTGTCAAAATATTTTAACAGGAAAAATAGTTGGTTTCACAAATTTTTTTTTTTTTAGTGGTCGTTGCGTGTCTGAACAAGAAGCCATTTGAGTATGTGTAAAATAACCAGATGTGCTCTAGCTTTTAACTACGGCTGCTGTCCTATCGGTAAAGGGGTTATTTCCACCACATGAAACAATTAAAGTACTCGACGAATGCTCTGCAGGAGCATTCTATAATCATAATCATCATGTTTGTCTTGGATTAGGAACTTTGAAGGATTTATTTAGAAGCCTTTCTGTTTATCTGTTTCCAGAATGTAAAAAATGGCCTTTCACATATAATATGCTAAGCTCAATGGCTTCAGTGTAATTTTCCACGGTTCATACTTTCTGCGGTAATAAATAAAATGTAATAAAAATAAATTATAAATATTTATAAGACTATTTTTGTCTTTTATTAGGTTCTTATGATTTAGAATTTAATATCCCAGCCAAAGCTTCAGTCAGAGCTCTTCTCTTTAACATCAGAATGACTGCTCAGAATTTTACAGTTGAAGACTGATCTAGTTGACTGCAAAAACCCCTCACCTGTATCAATGCCAAGGAAAGCATCCGGTGAGACAGACCAAACAAAGTCAGCAAACCTTAGACATCCAGATTGGGGTTAGGAAGTTCATATGACCCAAGCACATTCCAGCTCCCATCCTTGTGCCCCTGCCTCTTGATTAGTCACTCTTACAGACTTGGTTACATGCCAGGTGTACCAGACATGTTTTCTGAGAAGTATTAAAAGACAAAAAAGAAAAAGAAACAAGAATTCTTAGGTTTCTTGAAGACTTGCTTTTTATAAATGAGTAACCTTCTGTGCTTAAATCCGTATCTCAATTCTAGACAATTTAACAAATGTTTTCTGAATGTTTCTCTTGTAGAGTTTGGACTTAATTTATACGGAAAAGAATGTGGTTGATGGTACTAGAAGAGAAATAAACACAGTCGTCTTTTAGTTTCTGAAAAATATTTAGTCCCTCTTATTTTGTGCCCAGACTTGAAACTGAAATATCTCCTTAATTTGGTTTATGCTGAGGTACAACAGTTTTGTTTTTCATTTCCCTTGTAAAACATGTTGTTCTCAGTGCCATGAAAATCCATCCATATGTACGTTCCTCTGCGGTTGTTCATACACCTCATACTCCTGAACTGGGAGTTGTATTTTGTGTCACTTCTGTCATTTTTGCGTGCTGAGGCCATAAAGGGCAATGTCTGCTTCTTTTCACCCCTGAATAGGGGAAATAGATGAATATAGCATACTGAGATTTTTCTGCAGTTTGCATCACTTTTTGATTTAGGTACTTTTATATATCAGGGCAATGAAATTAGGTTTTGCAGTTGTCACTGACAACCTCTTAAGAGTCTTCTAAAGCCAGAGGGAAGAAAATTCTTGTCCCTATAATGGCTTCCCTGTTGTCTCATGGGTTTGGATTATATTGTCTCATAGATTATGGCTTTGAATGTGAAAAAGCCAAGTAGTAGGTAAAAAGCTGTGAGTATCTCTGCTCGTCTGGAGAGAGCTTATATCCCAGGAAGGCCTGTATCTGCAGGTATCGCACTTGACAAACCTCCAGTGACAAGATGGTAGACTAGCAGATCTCTCTTTTGAACAAGTCAATGACGGTAGCTTCAAACCCAGCTGCCAGGGACGGACCCAAAAGACTCAGAGAAACCCAAGAGCTCTTAGGTGGCTTGCCTTCATGCGTTAAACAAGGAAACGTCGTTCAATGAGATAGAGGATTAAGCAAGCTCAAGAGGCAGATTTGCTTTTCCATCCACATGGGTAGTTCTTTTTATTAAATATTGGCCGAGTTGCAGTAAAACAACAAAGAATTTGCAACGGGCTTACAGAAGCTGCAGGTTTATACTGTGCAAACTGGTTGGCCACAGTTGCTGAAAGCCAGCATCTTTGGAAGAGTTTCCCAATCAATCCTGCTGTCATCACTGTTTGTTACTCCCCATAGTTAGAATGTGTTTCTATTACCTGAATGTCTTCTGATAATGCTTAGATTGTTGCATGGGTCCTTGGGTTTCTTCGCAGTTGTTTTTTCAAGGCAAAAACAATTTCACCCCAAGAGAGACACTTGGATACAAGCTGCACTTTCAGTGCATTCTGCTGTTTGGGATTGTGTTGGCTTTGGATCTTAGTAACAGTTGTAACGACAAAGCTGGGTTGTAAAACGAGCAATTCAGTGACAGAGTCTGTTCCAAGACTGCTAGCAACCCTCAGCAGCTTGTGCTCAGTGACTGTCCCAGTACAAGCCCAAGATTCAGACTGTGCAGCTGTACAGATAAAGAAATATTCATTTATTTTTATCTTTTTTTTTTCCCCCCCCCAAAATGAGTTGGAGGAAGAAGGAGCTGCTCTGCACATCCCAGAGCTGTCAGAGTTCCAAGATACTCAGCAGGAGCAAAGCATGGATAGGTCTCTTGACTTTAATGGAAGGACTCAGTCCTTGCAGCTCTTCTCTTGAGCAAGCTGATTACACTAGCTTCAAACCAGAAGACTGGATTAAGTAGGTAATAAGCGTATGCTTTAGTGCCAATGGTTTGAGGTCAATAATGGCCAAGCTCTTTGTTAAGATACGTACCAGACTTGCAAGCAGCTCATTTTCTTTATAGGCAAATTATTCCCCGATGATGGGGAGGAGCTGTTGTGAGGTGAATTTGCACGTTGGCCCGTGTGTGTTCACTGTGGCGGTCACATCGCGGTCAGTCCGGCTGCTTGAGTCAAGCTTTTCCAGCAAAAACTGAGCGCTGTGAACCTCCTGGCTGAGGTGTCCAGCTCCAGAGCTGCCCTGTTGTGGTTTGTCACCTAGACAGCCTTGAGGTGACTCGTGTTGGAGAAGCTCTGTATGGTCTGGCGAAGTCATTTAGTGACTTTCTAAAGTAATCTCTTAATTAACAATGGGCTCTTCTGTCAGCTCCAAGCATCTGCGTTGCTGAAAAGCCCGTCCAACTCAACACGTGTAAGGCTGTATTCAGTAAATTAGAGCTAGAATTGATTTTTTTTTCCTAAAATTCCAAGAACTGAAGTCCAAATATCACTGCCTCTGCCTCCCTGCTGTGACGTGGTGCACGGGGAGCGATAAACCCTCACGTAGCTCGTGCTCTGTTAGTCAGCTGTGTGTAAGGTGCAATATGTTAAAGATTCCCTCTTGTAGGGAAGAGTCTTGCGTTTCAGAAGTATCCTGGCAGAAGAGATCACTGGCATTTAGTGCATAATTAAACACAAAATCTAAGAAAAAGTTTATTTTTGCATGTTAGCTCTCCAGCATGTTGGGAAAAAAATATCCTACAGCCTAAGTGGAAAAAGGGAGCTCTTGGTAATACCTTTATTAAAGCTCAGTTTTGCAAAGCTTTAACACAGTCTTGCCAAAGAAAAGAACAGGTTGGATTCTTTTTTTTTTTTTTTTTGTTAAGAAGTGTTAGAATAGCAAATGTTTTTCTGTTCCCTTGAGTAATTTATTCCCTGGGCAACATGCTTCATTGATAATATACATTTTTTTATTTTGAAGAATGATCCAAAACCTGGCCAGAAGATAATAAAGTAAAGGAAATATTGCAAAAATACCCTACTGAATATGTGCTTTCTACTAGTATTTTGCTGTTTATTTAATATCCTGTATAAAAATTTTTAAACCCGTATGGGTGGAGGTAGGTTTTTACTCTATTGGTAAAATACACGGGCTTACATAAAAATACTCTCTAATTTACTACCACTGTTTATACTGCTGTGTCTAGGCTGAAGGATTTTAAAGAAGAAATTTTATTTTCTTGATGTCAAACAGATGTGTGAAAAAATTTTTTTTTGTTGTTTTTTATTGTTTTCTGCAGGTTTTACTGATGGGGGAAATGGTTTTTTTCATGTTTCTTTTTTTTTTTTTAATCTGATAATGATGTTTGTAGAATACGCTGGTTATGAGGTTTTGAAAAAGTATTATTTGGATGCTTGTGTAAAATGTCATAATGTATAGGAAGAATGAGATAAGGGTATTTTTTATTAAACTTAAAGATGAAAGTTCTCTAAACTTTTTCAGAGATTGATTAGAAAATAACATTTTCTCCTATACCTGTTTGGCAGGGAGAGCCCTGTTAATAAGAACTTTGCATGCTAAGTTTCAGTATATAATGTCTGTCTTTTCTTTGAGCTGCTTTTCCAGCTGTGTCTGCTTTATTTCAGTTGACAATGTTTAACTCTGTTCAGTAAAGTAGTAAGAAATATGTATTTGGAATGAACATCCTGAAAATTTTAGCTAGCAGATAGTGAATTGCCGTAAAGAGGGTTTCAGGAGGAATGTTAAAGATGAGCCATTTTAGAGCGAGGAATTCTTCCTGACACTTAGTTTAGATTCTGCATCACACCCTGAGGTAGTGAAGAGCATGAAGTTGGTAAGAACTTACATACTTTTAAAATATCTAAATCTAATAATTGTCCTTTAGTCTCTTTAGATCTCTCAGGTTTGGGTTTTTTTTTTTTGTTTTTTGGGTGGGTTTTTTTTTTTTGGATGAGGGTGCAGTAAATTCATCTGGAAGGCTGTGGAAGTCTATTTTAGCAGTTTTTAATAAAGTTTCAGTATTGACCAAAATGAATAAATATTGTTGTTAGTCACTTCAGCTGCCCTCATACATCGGTTTGCTAAAGATACGCTGTGCTCTGTAGGATCAGTTTCAGCAGTTTTGTCACCTGTTTAAGTTGCAGCACTTAGATGTGTTTTTCAATTCTGTGATTAGGTCTTTCATTTAAAAAAAAAAAAAATCTTCCTGCTGCTCAAATTCAGTTTGGAATTTTTCTTAATTTGCAACAGCAAGGAAGAAAATAAGATGACTGTTTTGGAAACATTTTCTATTTATTTAAAATATGGCTTCATTTAAAGAATATTCCGCTCTTTTTATCCAAACAACTGTTTTCCCCTTACCACTCTTGTCTTTATCCTCAGCTTACCCTGCTGTGCTTAGGTGTTACAGCAGCATTTTTTTTAATGCTGTTTGTGTAGCGAGAGGACTTGAGCAACGTGTCAGCATAGTAGCATGAGCTGAAGAGTACAAGAGATGAGCTCAAGTATGCGTCGTGTCCCTTGACATGGTTGAAGTTAATCTTTGATAACTGGAACTGATGTTATTGGATACACAGAGCGTGTGCTACAAGAGCTGAAATAACTGTCAGTTTGCATTTGCAAACTATTAAAATGCTGCAGAAAGGCAAAGCTGAAGAGCATCTCATGATGCTGAACGTAAACCACTACAGCGTAAGGAGATATTTGTAGTCAGTGCCACAGGGCAGCTAATACAGCCCCATCGTGCCTGTTTGCAAACTTCCCAACCCCTCTTCCACATGAATGAACTTTTAATTCTTTGATAACATTTTACTACTTTACCCTGGGCCACTTTCTCTATTTTCTATTTGGTTTGTTTCTAAGACTGGAAAACTAAAATGGAATGCATACTTCAAGGCACAGTGCTAAATACTGTTTTACAAAATGACATAACATTTCTAATTTCCTTGTTTCTGGTGCCTTTCACATCTGTTCAGCTCGACATGACAAACTCTGTTTATCTGTTTTTTTTGGTGAATGTACATAGTTAATTTGTAAGTCTATGTGGCATTAATTTGCACTTGGAGATGAATTTCACCTGCTGCTGTGCTGCTTTTATGTGTTGCTGAGTTGGTTTGGATTCTCTTGCAGAGGTTTTTCTGCTGTACGTTATCCTGTTGCCATCAGAATGGTTCAGTATCTCCCAGGATGTGCATGGTGCTCTGTCATCCACCTTTCTCAATGTTAAAGTTTTAAAAAAAAAATAATTCCTGACAGTTTAAAAATCCTCTAGCATTTCTCCTAATACGGGGAAATTAATACAATTCTTGGCTAAAGATTTCCCCTTCCGCAGGTAAGCTGACTAGCTACCGTGCTCAACAGAAGTTTCGTTTATACTATTATTACGTTGCATTTAAGAAGAGCATTCTGTAAGCAGTATACTTTGAGTAAAAGCATTGTGAACTACTTTAACATATTTTTTCCACTGGTAAATATGACTACAGATGAAACCAGGACTGTTTCCCTCCTTTTAAGTTGTTGATAGATATGGTGTGTTACTGCTAAGTTGTATGTAAGTTCTAGATTTCTGGCATTTCTCTTTTTTTTTTTTTTAGGGGAGGAAAGTCATTCAAAACACTCACGAGGAATTAAATCCGTTTTGTAAAATCACTTGAGGGGAATTAGATACATCTGCTTAGATAGTTCAGTCTTTCTAAATTGTATTAAACGCTCTTAAACAAGAAACACTCAGCATCCAGCTGCCTCGGGCAGGACGCGGAAGGTAAAGCTGTGTGTTTTTCAGCAGACACCCAAGGTCTCTGTAGATTTGGGTTGTAACGGTTTGTGCTGCAACTTAATTTACCGACAACGCGTAGCAGCTTTGTACTTAGATCTTCCATTTTATGCTAAATGTGTTATCGCAGACATCAGGCAGACAGTAAGGAGCTGGCGAGCAAGCCTGTGGCCAGTCAAACTTGCGTTTACAAACCCAGGATAGATTTTGACCGAAAGAGAGCATCGACTCTAAACGTCCCTCCCTCTATATTCACATACACAAGAACAGAAAAGGAAGTAATTGTTTTAAATGAGGAGATGCTTGTTCTGCCTGTTGTGTATTTTCGTAGCACTAGCTGTGAGGTTTTGGAGGAGGAAGAGAATTGTTTCTGTAAGTGTTATTTCTCTCTCTGCAGATAGAAACAGGTTATCAACACATTTGCAATTATGTGTGGATAGTGATGTGTGCAGTTATGTACAGCGATGTACAGGCTAATAACTGAAGAGACAATTAAAAGCAAGGAGACCTAAATTCTGCTTGTGTCTGTAATTATTCCTGTACTCTTCCTAAAACAGGAATAAAAAAATATATTAAACACAGAGTTGAAGCAAAATTCAATTTCTTGAGCCACAGCAGAACCCGAAAGATTTGCTGATACAGAACTAGGACTGAATCTCTTTAAATTACTTTGTATTGCTAGTTCAAAATAAACAAAAATCTCTACCCTGTGCACAAGGCATCCTTTCAGGTGTAGGACTTTTTTTACGTGGTGGGTCTACAAAGCACTGGTGTGCTGTTGCTTCTCCCTCTCTTTCTCCCCGTGAGCCCTTGTTTCTGCACCGTGACACTCTACGTACTGCAAATCCTAGTAGGGATTTTATTTTTTAACGCAAGAATTCGATCGGCTCTGACTAGGCTGCTTGGAGGGAGGGATTCCTGTCTGGAACACAGGCAGCGCTCCCCGGGCTTTCCCCTCGTAATCCCTCTCCCGAGTCCTGCCGCGTGTGCGGTTCTGAGCACCTGCTCTGCGCACCAGGGTGCGGCGGTGCAGGGTCTTGGATATACAGGTGGCAGAACAGGACACCAAGAGGATTCACACCCTATCCGTAACCTGTCTTTGTTTCCTTAGGAACAACACCTGGGTCATTTCTCTACTCGCTAAAGCCCTCAAGCTGTGCTTGAGCTCTGACAAGAAGGTAGGATTTGGGGAGTTAGAGGTTCCCTTTGGCCGAAGCCTCAGCCTACGGGTCTTTCCCTTTTAAAATTTTGCATTTTCAACACAACTTTAAGTTACTTACCAATTAAGTCACTGTTTGCCTGAAAGATCACTGCAGAAATGCACTGAAAACTGATCCAAAAATGCAGTGGGTTTGCGTCCAGGTTTTAAAACCCCTGCAGACATTAGTTAATTAGGCCTTAAGGTTCTTTGGTTGCAGCTGGATTTAGAAGGGTGAAATAACAGTAGCAGTGTGCTAAAGAACTGCTGAAGCATTTTTTTGGCATTGTGTGTCTGCTCTACTGAATTAACAGTTCAAAACGTGCCATTAAATTAAAAGATGAGATTTGGACTATGTCAAGAGTCACCAAAGTCACTTGGTTCAGACTTGGAAGGAGCTTGAATCCAAGTGTCTCCTCAAAGGTACTTGTCACAAAGGGCTACAAGGAGCTAATGGGACTTGACTTTATCTGTGACAGATTATTATTTTTTTTTAATTTTCTGTTTTCAAAACTGTTGAGTATTTTTTTTCTGTGTATAGATTTGTATACTGTTATGTCTCTTTTCAGTTTGTGTCTTTTTATGGAAATAATCACAGATGTAGAGCTTTTTTCCTGTGAAAACACTTGCCAAGCAAATCTTTATTACAGTTATCCAAACGAAAAGCCATTTTTACAGAGTTCTCCATATATATTTTCAGACAACTCACAAAGAGACAGCCAACAATAGCAGTGGCATCTTTCAACTTTAACCTTGTGTTCTTTAAAACTTAACAAAAAAAAAAGAAATTCTAAGAACTTCCGTCTTTTCCATGAAGTGGTTCTTTTGAAAACTCAGATAACAAAGGACTAGGAGAAATGTGATTGTTCAACTTTTTTGTTTTCTATGCATGAAAAAAAATCCTCCAGCAAAAACATTTTGTGTAGCAACTTTCAGAAGTATTTGGCTATCAGTAATAGTTTGCCATATGAAGCAGAATAATACCAACTCATTAGGCAGGGTAATTTGTTATTTCTCTTGTAATGATAGTGTTCCTTTCAGGCAAAAATGTTCTTGTCTTGCGTGCTAAAACAGAAACAGAAATCTTGGAGAGCCTAGGTAGCACAGGGAATTAATCCCTTATGGGAAACCCATCCCTACCAGAATTAGTGGAAAATAAAATTTAAGCCATAATGAGTCAAGAAAAAGGGTTTGGTGTTTACTAGTTCCAAGAAACACCCTAGTAAAGTCTCAAAAACAACTGTACATCAGTTGTGAGTCTGGCAAAGGTGAAGCGTGGCCAAAAGAGGCCCAGGACAGCAAGAGCCGGACAAATATCCTCTTTCAGAACGATCTCAGCAGGCGATTGTGCTTTGTCTGTCCTGCCTTTTTCTGAGTACTGGACGTGGAAATTATCTCATTGCTTTTGCAGTCATAATCCTTCGATATTTACAGTTACATTAGTATCTCTCCTATAAAAACTATCAGCGACTACACTGAAAGTTTCGTTTAGAAGGTGAAAGTTAACTCCAATTTTGAGATTGTGCCTGGAAAGGCAAAAGACTTTGTCACAGCTACAGTGCAAGTGCTCACGAGGGAGAAAGATAAACAGGAGAGCCTCAGCTCTCAGCCCAGTGCTCCGAGGGGCTTCGCTTTCTGTAAATTTAATGAAAATCCCTAAGACGCAGCTGTCAAAGTAAGCACAGGTATCAGCAATATATCACTTGCTCCTGGTTTATTTTCACACACGTGACTTTAATTGGCGTGTATTTGTGTAGATTGATGCATTAAAATTGTATCGGGATTTGTTCCAATTTCTGTGCAACAGAGCGTATTGAAATGAAACCATCATGTATTTGAATGAAGCTGTTCTTGCGAAGATTTTTCATGGAGTTACTTCTTGCTGCCATTAGCTACAAGTATTTGAAACTAGAAACAGAGCCCAGGAATCTCCTAGAAAATAATTCTTCATCAGGCACAGGCATCAACTTCCTCAGAGAAAAGGAAACTTTCAACATTTAATGACTCTATTAATAAAATTTTCAATAATTTCTCAGACTGTTGAAAACGTGTAGATGTGCTTGATGGATGTGTTAGGATATTCACTGCAGGAGGCTTCTAGGTAAGTGAGAGGTTTTTTAGGTTTTGCTTTGGCAGCATTTCAAAAGGGATTGTAAGGAGATAAATGGAAAGCGTGAGCAGCGTTCACAAAATGTGCGTATAGGTTACGCTCACGCACGAGATGTAAGTGCTCTTGGCTTTCTGTGCTTTTAACATGTGAAAAGCTGTATTGTGCTTTAGATGGTAGTAATTAAACAGTAGATTTGTGATCCGTGTACTAATATTGTATTAGTGTATATTATCGTGCAAGTAAGAATTTGTGCACTCCTGTCACATGGCAATTGATAGAGCAGTGGGTTGTTTATTTGTGCCTGAGTAACAATGCAGGACGTGGCCAAACTCTGCAATAATTAAGGGTTATCGTCAGGATTGTGAGTTATCAGTTGAATGTTCATCTTTCCAGATTTTTCTCGCCTCGCTTTTATTGAACCTCACGTGTTGGAGGTGTGAAAGATGGAGGTGGAAAGTAAGCATGTCCCCTGCAGGTTCTGGGGATCATACACCTGCAGCATGATCTCAGGAGCATTTTCAATCTATTTCTCATAAAGTAGAGGGTGCTGGTTCTCACTCCAGACCTGGACTTGATGTTGGCAACAGTTCGCACATTCCAGGAACATTTGTCTCCCGGAGCGAGGGGAATACCCAGAGAGATTTGTTTGGATGGAGGTAATACACAGCCCTAATAGAGTTATAGCTGGAACTGGCTGGCCTCCAAAATATCGGAGCATAACATGGTCCAGGCATTATTACAAAGGGCTGGTGATGGGAGGGAGTCCTTTTCTGGGGTAATCCCGGAGTGGGACAGCGTGAAAGTAGAGGATTATACTCAGTGGACCTGGGGTTACTATATACAGTAAATAAAGCTTTCTAGTCAAAAGGGAAACCTAATTGCATGAGAGAGAAAAATGTCTGTTGCGGACACCGATTGTAATAATCCTTATGATGCTGTTCTAGAAGGTCGGATTTATTAAAAACAACAGTGCATTTCCCATGTAATTTTTAGGAACGTTGGCAGCCCTTTGCTGACTTGAAAGACTGAACAGTAACAGGGAAAATGTGAGATTCGTTGTGTTCAGTGAAGAGTGCGTGGACGGGTGTCACATCCCGGGGTGCCTGCAACACACATTTCATTGACACGGCCAGCAGTAAACAAAGCTGTAGCAGGTGACTGTTGCGTGCACCAGTCTGCGTTAAAAACGGGAACAGCTTATTTTTTATATTCTGCTTTGAAAGCATAATCCAAAAATTGCAGACCTGTGTATGAGAATACCTTTGATAATTCTACTGAACTCATCCTCCTGAGAAAAACCTGTGTTCTTTTGGGCTTCTCTGTACAAGAATACTCCAAAAAGCTTATCTCAATTAACCAAAGATAGACATTTAGTGGATTATTTTAAACTGTTATAAACCCCTGTGTGGACACTATTTTACAGAATTCAAGCGGATTTAAGTCATGTATCTTAATTCACTTTTGAGTCTAATTAGATTGAGTTTAATGAAAGTCACTTGAATTATGAATGAGAGTGCTGAGGGATTTAATGTAGTTTAGCTTATCCACTTATTTTTTTTTTCTCTGTTCTGTTACAGATAGGCGCTCTTAAATGTTTACTTTTACATATAACAGGACAATCTACTCAGTGTAGTAGGAATTAGGCTTTTTTCAGCCAGACTGTATAATTCCAGCTGATCAGAAGTACCACACAATAGTCTGTTTAGTCAATGTAAGAGCAACAAAATATTCAGTATACACTCACTATTTGCAGGACGTGTCCTACTGCAGTTGAAAAAGGAAAGATCCAAGATTTTATGAGTGCGTGTACTTGTATGTATATTTTATCTTAACTCATCTGTGGCTAGAATTTTCCTAATAATGTTATCTGAAGATGGGGAATGGGAAGGCAGAGTGGAGGTATTAAAGGAGAAGTATATAGTTACACACTTGCAGAAAAAGCTATTCTGGGCTTGGACAGGGTAAAACTTTTTGTATTTACCTTAATTCTCGAGGTTACATCATGCTACCACAGCTTTTGGGGAGGGCATCTTGGGTTTCCCCAGCTTATCTCAAGTATCACAGCTCATATGTCTGTCACTCATATTCTCCACTGAATTGTTTTTTTTCTGAGTGAATATCAGTTATTTCTACTCTTCATACTTTTGTTTCGTGCTATCCCGTTTCAAGCTATTGGAATTTTGCCACTGATTTGACAGGACCTGGGATCGCAGACCTTGAAGTTTTCAGCTCTCCTACAAAAGTTTCATTATTTTAGTTGCTTTGTATTTTCTGCTTTGTAGCCTCGGGAATCATTAACAGTTGAATTCAGCATTTGGTTACTGCTTGTCATTGTGGGCATGTCAGCTCAGGGTTCCATTTTCCTAAGATAGATATTACTGTGTTATATTCAATTGAAACTTTTGTACTGCACTTGGAGCAACCCAAATCTTATTAAGATGAGATTAGAAGTAGATTATCTCTCTCTGTTTTCCTCTACAGTTGACAAAATCCTGCAGTCACGCTCCTGGCTGTGTTCTTTCTGCCTTATCAGTTCAAAGTTTAAGCATTCCCAAATATTCTGTTAAAATCTTTTTACAGTCCCTTGTATGTTCTCTCAGGATTCAGAGTCCAGGAATGAAATATGTATGAAGTGCCCCCTGGGTTTTGGGAGGAGGTAGAAATTGGTTCAAATTGGCAAAATATGCGTGTCTGACAACACAAGGGCTTAAAAATTTGGTGATTGGTTTTGGTTGTTTGGTATTTTTGTTTGTTTGTTTGTTTTTAAGCGAAATTAAGAGCATATTGAACCACTTTCCCTAATTGGCCAAACTAGTGAAATATGTATGCATATATATACATATGCCATATAAAAAAACCTGAATATTGGAAATATCTTCACTCTGTGACAAATGTAACCATTTGTTCCTAATTTTTCATAGGTTGGAGCTATGCTAAACAGTTCCCAAGGCTGGGAGAGTCAAGGGGAAGGGGAGAGGAGTGGGTTTTATTGTCACGAAAAGATCATCTCTGACTGGATTTTTGCCCTTCTACTTGTTATTCTTGCAAGTCACCTATGAAAAGGAAAATAATATCCATGAGATAAATTAGCAGAAGATAAAAACCTTTTATTCTTACAGGGTTTTTTTACATATAATGCTGTAGAACATGTAAGAACAGGGTGTTGGCTAGAACAAATGCTTTATAAACTTTGGTATATTTGCTCTTGGAGAGATGTTGTGGAAAAAAAGTTATGAAGACTCTCTAACTACAGGAAAATGATAGAAAAGGTTAAAAAAAATAAAGATGAGAAGAGGAATTCATACAGACTAGCTGTTGTGAGCAGAGCAGTGAGGATAAAAAATTAAGTTTTAGACCACAAGATATGCTAAATTAAGCAAAGATTCCACAAGCAAAACTGATCTTTTGACTTTAAAAACATGGATTCTTTCTGTGGACTTAATTACATTAAGGTAAAACTTATGTGCTTTTTAAAGAAACTTTCTAGAAGGACTATTTGAAAAATATTGCTGCATGTGTACACTGCTGGACCACAGTATATTCAACAAATAAAATGAATGAAAGAGCATCTGAAACAGTAGAAAACCTCCTGGTTTGTGTGTGTGTAAAAATATATATATATATATATATATATATATGCATGTGTGTCAGCTTTTTGTTGTTTAGTCTTCACAGATTTTGTGTTGGTTTGTTGTTTGTTTTTTTTTCGGTTGCGAATTAAATGCTGTCCAAATAATCATAATCAGCACATTAAAATTTGCCTGTCTTCAGCTGAATAGAGCATTAACTTTCCATGGTACTTGCAAAGTTTTCCTCTTAATAGGATAACAAATAATGTTTGTGAGGATACAGTGTAAGGAATAGAATATTGCTAATATGAAAGCAGAGCTATTGTTGTTTGATTATGCATGATGTAAAATCCGTAAATTCACAATTAGACAGCAATTTCAGTATCTCATTAATGATTTTTCTTTTTGTGTTGCTCTACCTTTGCGTTTTAACAGACCTCAGCAGGAATCTCGAGGGGTTGATTACAGATGTTCTGCATTATTATAAGGTCCTAATGTTGTTATCATTTCGGAAGTGCATCGATTAACGAGGACGTTGCCTTTGAATTAAGGTTCCTTCCACATGCAGTTCTTTGACTGTCAGGATGTCTCTTGAATGACAATCACAGTTTCTGTGCAAAAAAATTTGTGTCCACCTCCTATTTAGTAGTAATGTTTTGAGTACTGAAGTACCCGTTAGCTGCCTGGTTAATAACAAACAAAAATCCCAGACAGTGGTTGTGTGAATATTTCCAACAATGGAAAAGCTGATAGCCACAGACGAATTTTCAGCTGAAGCTCAGATTCATAGGACCTTGTACAAAGTGAGAGAAACAAAGGGCAGAGGAAAATCCGGGACAGAAAACCTCATCCCCTATAAAATGTCACATTCTAATTGGTTGCCTACTTCCAGCGGGGAATAGGGCTTTATTTCCTGTTTTAAATCTGGTTTTAAGTGCAGCTCTGACAGCGGAGCTGCTGCCAGATAGCTGTAGCTGCTAGAAGCAGCCCATACCCTTGTTTTGTGTCTCTCTGTTCCCAAATGTCCTGTACAGGAGTAGCGACAGCTGCGTTGTACAGGTGGAGAGGTGGAAGCGGTGACTTGCCCCAGATCACTTAAGCTGGTAGGGAACTTAGATGAGAAATTATATATTCTGGATTTCTCGGCTACGTTTTTGAGTGTTTTCTCTGATTCATGATAGATTTTGTCCTGCTTTTGCAGAGGAAGAAGCCAAAGAAATTTTCTTTCTTTTGGAGGAAAATGGCTTAATTCCTGCTTTGCTTGCGATCACATCGTAGCCCTTCTTCCTTCCTCAGGAGCTTATGACTACTCACAGAAAGCCAATTTTTCTTCTTCTGTGATTTAGCAGAACGTGTTTTGCTATGCACAGAATTACGCAGGAAAACTCTTTCGAAGCCCACCTTCCCCTGACGCTGTCAGATTTAAGCCAGTTATATAAACCCCGTTGGCTTTTCATTCGCCTGTGTTTGCAGAGCTCTGATACGTGGGGCAGGCTGCTGTGAAGTTCCCCGAGTCAACAACTCTGTTCAAACGCTTCACGATTCTTAGTGGACAGAGGACCTTGATGTATTTGTGAGAGGTTGTTCCCCAGAATCTTTGAGATGGGTTTGATTTCCTTGTTACATTTCAACTGAATTAATTCTCCTTTGTTATGTTGCAAATGCAATGGTTCCAGGACACTTTTAATTTAGTCGATAAAGTAACTTGTTTATTCTAAATTATATATATATATATATATATATATATATAATGTATATATACACACACGTATCTAAAAAACAAAAATAAGAAACAAGGACTGAAAGGTTAAGAAGCTCCTATTTCATCCTTTTCTCTGTTAATCCATCAGCTCCGGGCTGTAGGCTCGGCGTGGCTGAGGAGGAGCGTTGCAGCCTGTTCATCCCACGGAGCCCCCATCTCAGTCATTTAATAGAATGACCATCCACGAGGGCAGGATTTCAATTTGCACTCTTGATTTCTGTGTGTTTGATTTACAATCTGAATAATCTGCTGTGTACCATTCATTACATGGGTTTTCAATATTGGGTTTTGATATACATATTCCTTAAAAAAAAAAAACAAAAACAAAAACCAGATGCTAGCTAAGGTCCATGTGCCTGTCCAGCGAATTTGAGCCTGCTTGAGAAAAACTTGTTTGCAATCAACTGAAGTCTAAAGATTTTAGAAGTACTTCATAGATTCTTTGCATCCCTTCTGCAGCATTAACCAAATGTTAGCAGAAAGAGCCTGAGGTCAGCTATCGGTGTCTTTTTAATGAGTTTGGTTTTAATCTTAGTATCTGAACTAGAAATATTTGTTTCCCGTTAGATAGCTGCATAATGTTTCATTCATCTAGCAGTTGCCTACAGCTGCATGTTAAACAAGTAAAGGAACTTAGAAGCATTTGTTTTCAGCGAAAATATATACTTACTTTCAAAATGTTTTTATGAAATACCTGTGGCAGCTTTGGAATATCTTCGTCCTTGTTTTTTATTCACTCTTTCACATCATTAATTTACAAGCTAATGAAAAGGTTACAGTCACAATAAAACAACACAGAACAATAAATTACCAAGTCTGTAAAAATACTTGGCAGTATTTAGTTAGATACGAATTGAGATAACATTGTATTTTGTTCTGCAGAAAGGGTGCAAGAGCAGGGGACCCACCTGGAGTTTAAGCTTCAGGTCCCCAAGGGTCTGTCCTAAGCCAGTCTGTGTGTGCCCAGGTTAAGTAAACTCAGATTGTTAGATCTGGGTGAAAAAGAGCTCGCTGCTTCTTGACAGTGAAGTGCACCTCGGTGCTCTGCGAGTGGAAGATGCACGTAGCAAAGTGTTAGATTTCCTGCTAATGCAAGGAAGAATAATCCTTTTTTTTTTTTTTTCTTCAGTTATGAAGATAAATACTGGCAAAACCCATTGCTGTCGCTGGGGATGTCACGTAAAACAGAAGTGTTTAAGACATAATCTTAACTTCGAAGGTTTTCCCTGTTTATAGAGGCAAAAGTATAACTTGTCCTCCTGTCACTTTTGCATTTAAGCAGTGCTGGGAGTGAAGTTCACTGGTCTGTCCTTCAGAATATCTGCTCAAGGCTTTTATACTGATATCTCATTTTATTTGCTGCTTGCATTTTTCATTACTGTTGTGGCTGTAATACTTTCCCAGGTTACCACAAAATGCTTTACCTTGATGGAAACACTCCGTAGAAGAATAGATGATAACACCATGTAGGTATCTCTGTAAATTTAAAATGCAGCGTGTTTTACATAGAAAAATTCAGGTGGTTTCATTATATAATAAATCTTTCGTAGCCTTTGAACATTCCTTCAGTTCAGCCTGTCCCGTAGGAGTCCTTCCACAAGTCCTTCCTCTGCATCGTGTTTCCAAAAGCACGCGGCTTGTCTTGAGCCAGTTTCCACAGTCTTGGACACTTTGCTGAGAACATTCTGTATCTGGGCAGTTCCTATTTACCTGGGATACCAGTGACTTAAGTCACTGAGTTTCTCCACAGTTATTCACTCATTAGCCAGATATTTCAAAACCTTAAGTTTTTCAGAAAAAGTTTTGGTCATAGTGCTGCCCCATAAATCAAAAAAGTAACATCATAGATGTTAAATAAAGCCCCATAAATATTCTTCATTTGAAATGCTTGGCTTTTTATAAAAAATAGACACTAATGCTGTTAAAGAAATTGAAAGCAGAACTTTCAAAGTCAGGAAAATTTATCTAATCCTCAAAAATTGTTAATCTGATGCTTTTAGCTATGTTAGTCATAGGTGACCAATAGAAACTATATCCGAGTAAAGAAATTTTGGGACCATTCACTTTTGTTACCAATGAGTGAGTAAAAGCTTGGAAACGTGTAGGAGATTAGCACCTTATTACTCATTTTTTGTTTCTGCTTTTGAGGTCTACGATAGATTTTATCTAATTAAGTTTTGAAGCAAAATCATCCTCTTTTTTTTTTAAATACACTCAATCATCATGATATTAAAACTGGTTTAGCTTTCCAAGTTGCCTGGCATGCTGAGTAAATCAACTTTATGAAGGTTTTATCGCTTTTTTTTTTTTTTTTTAAACAGTGCACACTTTTTTTTCTTGGTCTTCTCTGCCCCGGTCTGTGTGGCAGGTGTGTTAAGTATTTGAAAAACGTGCGCGTTATCCCAGGGATGGTGATGGTTTACAACTTTAGGTGCTTGTTTAAAAGTGAAGTGCTGAGGAGAGATGGGGGGGGTGTGTGTGTCACGAGTGGAAGGGGGACGGCAGAGGACCTGGAGTGCTTCATCCACGCTGCAGTTCTGGGCCTGGCTGTACGAGCTCGGTGGCCAAAATCTGCGAGTACTTCAGCATGGAGCAGCTGCGCCCAGAGAGAGATCGAGGCCAGAAACATTCAGAATATTGGATAAGCGTGAGAAATTTTTGGTCTGTAAAGCTCAGAGCTGTCTCTTTATTAGCACGTAATTTAACATGATTTGTATCCTTAATATCACACAGACAATCCTCTCTCACCCTTTGGTTTGTTAGGTCAGGTTCATTACTTTATTTTCCTTGGATGGAAACCTTCCCCAGTTATCAACCAGTGAACAAACATATTTAGACATAAGACCGAGTATTGTTTATCCTTTCCTTTCAATCTGAAATCTAATTTCCAGCCGCAGTAAAAACAATAAAACTGATGTTTGCTTTTCTCCTTTTTTTTTTTTTTTTTTCCCATTCAGTGATAAATACGATGTATTTTGAATTTTATCTGCATATCGAAAATATTCCATTGGAAGCTTTTGAAAGATAGCATTGCTTTTACTGCACAACTGGCTCCTGGTCAAGTGGTTTAAGCTGCATGCATGAATAGAAACTTTCGTTATTTATAGTAAGTACATCCGTTGCTGATGTACTTTGTAACTTACGTTTAGAACTAAGTGTAATTTATCAGATTTTAACTATTTCAAATTGACTCTCAATACAGAACTTTTTTCCCTTCTGAGTTTTTAATGACTCTGGCACCACAAAAAGTAATTGCAATTCTACCTACTGCTAAATTATCTTAGAATCTAATATTTCATGAACATAATGTCTACAGATTTTTCTCAGCTATTTATCAAGATATAAATCCTATCCACTGTGCCCTATGTTTATCTTAACGCACAGCAATACATTTTTACCCTGTCTTTTGTGTAACTGCAGTAACAGCAGTGCTTGGCAGCGCGATTTTTAATTTTTCTTTTTTTCTGGAGTGCCATCAGTGTTCCAGCGTAACTTTAATCCTGAAGGTAGTCTGTGAGTCAAATAGATGGGGTGCTTTGAACTTTCCGTTTTCTCTCTTAATCCTTTTTGTGGAATTTCTGTTTCTCCTTGCATCAAATCCTTTAGGTAAATATTTAAAATGTGTATGAGCACCGAGATGCACTTTTCCTGCATGATATGCATAAACATTTTCGGATTCATTCTTATGCCATTATAATAGTATGGTCCGCATTGAGGATTTTCACATGCACCTTTATCCCCTTCAGTACAGGGCTGTTTTGTTGTTTGCAATGTCCAAATGCTTAGAAACTTTCTTTGTTAGTAACACGTTAAGAAATTTCAGACAGATTTTTCCAATGTCTTTTTTTTTTTTTTTTTTTTTAAAAAATTTACTCTTTGCCTTTGTGAAGATCAGCACTTGTTACTTCTCTGAAGAAGTCATGTTTTCCAGTCGTAATATTAGTAAGCTCTCTAATATATAGTTTTGCTCGTTACTGAAAAAAACCCCAAAGGGGTGCACAACCTCTGGTTTGCAGATCTGTTCCTTCGCAAAGCGGGATGATGTGCCGCACAAGCGGCGTGACAGCGCTGCTCTGTTTCTGTAGGTAGCTGCTACGTTCTGGTCCCTTGCTCATTAGAGACCCTGAAAAGTCCAGAGGGAACTGTATAACGTAACCGTTTCCCTGTGCCCTAATGCAGTAGAAATTCATTGATGAATGTCAGCCACCGCAGCTAGGTTTTACGTAACGAGATCTGTAATGGTTTAAAGACGTGCATCGATCTGTAGGGAGCTGGCTCGGGCTCTCAAAGGAGCTCTTTGTAAATAGAGCTGTCATAGGTCTGGGACTGGCCTCTGTGGGTCTCCGAAAAGACCACGGTAAAGGTCACCAGTAGTTTGGTTCAAAATGGCAGTGCATTTTTACAGTGGTAGAAATTAAACACTCTAACAAATGTTGAACCAAGTGGAAGAAATATCAAAGGTTGTCAAAGGTTCAAATTCTAGTATTTCAATTGTAAATGTTACTTACGACTAACCTTATCTCACCCCCAAAAAGTTGAGTTTTTTTCCCCTTGAGTTGCCTCTTGACATTTTGGATTGTGTTAATACAATATTCAGCAAAAAGTCTGGTGTGAACCCAGCAATCCAGCAGGTCATTCGCCAGAACAATGCTGGTATTTGCCACTGCTTTCGGGAGACACGCAGGATTTCAGAGGGGAAAAAATAGTTGAAAAATCTGCAAAACGAAGGGGCGAACCAGGAGGGTGGGTTTTTTTTTGGAAATGACAAACGCTACAGCTGAATTCACCATTCGGTCAGGTCTGCTCCCCAGTCCTGTGGATAAGCAAAGTGTTGGATCGTTGAGCCCTAATACTAAAAACGTAGGGATTGCAGGCAGAGGAGGATCATCCCTGGACAGTGCAGAAGTTTGCTTCTCTAAAACTACTGGCAGGACGGACTCGAGCGTGCTCTGCACACAGCAGACGTGCAGGCTCAAGCTGCTGCACGTTTGCTGCACACAGCTCACGCACTCCGGGCGGGTGGGAAAAGATTTCATAGTCTTCCTCATCTCATTATTTCCATCTGTCTCTCTGGACACTCAGGCAATTAAATTAACCCCCAATCAGTCAGATGCAGAATGTTGTTACTGTTACGAAAATGGCTGGAAATTTTCATTTGCATGTATTTTGAAGATTAAATTTTTCACACAGCGCAGATGCTCAAGCCTGGTAGAAAAGTTTACCTGCTCACTGTTTGCCTGCTAGATTCTGTCTACCATCATTTAAACGTTAAAATCTAATTATTAACTATTATTGCTTTCTTTTTTTATAACACTGGCTGATCATGCTCTGTGATGTGCAGCGGTTTATTGTTTATCTCAAATGCCAGGATGGATAATTACTAAAGATTTTTTTTTTTTTTTTCATCTGACTGTGGTTAAAAGGGAAAGAAATTTTTAAATTAATCTTTTTCCAGTGCCATTTTGTTACTTATCTCCTCTGTGGCTTATTTACTATACAATGGGTTTCTTTGTGCTTTCTGTGATCTAATTTCTAAGCCAAATATGTGGGAAGAAGCAGTGTGTGCGTCTGTAGGTAAATAAAAGCAAAGTATCAGAGGGAATACTTGGTAAACTATAAATCTCCTGCACCCCTGGGGAGTCTGTTTTACCCCTTTCTTCTTTCCTGTGCTTTTATCTTCTTGCTATGGCAAATGTGTAAGGACCACTTCTTCCCTCCTCCTCCTTAAATACCGTTTCCTCCCTTCTCCTCAAAAAGCATCCCTTAGCGTGAAACTTGGATTTAACGGAGGTCCTGAAATAACTTTTGTGGTGTCAAGTTTGGAGTCCTTGCACTTGGTTGTGATTACAGCAAGATACAACCAAAGATTTCTCTAGAGGGAAACGGTGGTACCGGGAGGAGAATAGGTTTCTAAGAACACCTTGGTGTTCAGAAAGAAATTATAAATGTAAGAGGAAATATTTCCAGAATTAACTGTGAATTCAGGGCTCAAGTCTGGCAGTGTCACTCAGCTGGAGTAATTTAGTGAGTGTAAGTAGTCTCACCAGTTGGTACACTGCAGTGAGGTCACTCAGGGTGCCTGTCTTAATGATGATGTTTGGCTGAAGTTTAACATGTAGAATTTTTCAGAAAAAAAAAAAAAAGTAGCATGCTCTGTATTAGATACAAAAAAAAAAAAAAAGCTTTTTATGAGCACATGCTATAAGGAATCTTTATATTAATAGTATCTTGGCATTTTACATTCCCAAGGCAGTCTCAGAAACCATGCGAGGGCTGCAAATCTGGTTTATAAGTGCTGTAATTTGTATCAGGACCAGTTTTGATCAAGTCCAAATGTGGATTTTATTTTTTTTTTTTCCCCTAAAATGCTGAATCCATTTTAAGCCTCTATGCATCTCTCTAAGAGCGACGAGCCATATAGAGTCAGACTCCGACTGTAAGATGTAAAGTTACTGGTGCGAATAAAAATGTAAGTCAAAATAATTTGTGCATTAATGGGCTTGGAAGAAGGAGTAACTTTTACTGACACTTCTTTAAACTCCTTCAGTAACATTTTACGAATTGCTTTCAAACTGGGCTCACTGGGGTCCTTGCTTCATGCTTACCTCTTAGCAGCCTTTAGGATAACATTATCAGGTTGTCACTTTTATTGCTGCACGACTTTTGATTTATGTTTTGGCCATCAAAGTTGCCAAAAGATGATGATTTTATATACACGATTCTTCTGTAGATTCAGCTTTCTCTGTTCAGCAATTTCCTCTGTGCGCTCCAATAGCCTTAGTTTCCTAAGAATTAAAAATTTTGTTACCAGACATTTGTACTTCCCACGGACTGGAAAGAAGAAAGTTTTCAAGTTGGTCAGGGAAAAGATTGTCGGCAGCCTGGGGAACATTCCTGCAACACGCTAGTGTTAGATGCTTTGATAATTCCTTTCTGATGTTATGAGAAAACCACATTTTAAATGTCTTTGCTTTAAAAACTTGTGTTGTGATTGTAAAAACAAGTAATTTTAACCTAAAAGCAAATTTTTATGCCGCTCTAGTGAGTTTTAGCTGTAGTTTCCAGTTGTGTGGCCACACACATGCATGGTGCCTGGTTTGGGGTGCGATTTCCCCCCCCCCCCCCCCC
>NW_020799114.1:2159588-2192965 GCF_003259725.1 Athene cunicularia | reverse complement strand
AAAAAAAAAAAAAAAAAAAAAAGAAGAAATTGAGAGTTGTTCAAAAATGCATTTAAAAAAAAAAAAAACAATCCAAATGATGATCGGAAAGTTTAACATGTATGCAAATGCTATCTGGATATGGCTTCAGAAAGTAAAGACCTTTGGCTGGCCTGGAGGCTCAGCTGGTAGCAAAACGTCTTGCCGTATGGGAGACCCTGATTTAAGTTCAACCACAGGCCATTAATGTCTGGAAGCTCCACATAGGTGCAACTTTCAGCTCTACAGCAGAGGATTCGGAGGCTGCGTTACTGATGGATGGTTCTTGTAATTACATCCCGACGTAACCGCCTGCCATGGATTTCACTGAGGTGGAAAATGAACACAAATGGTAAACGAATGGACGAGAAGTGACACAGCGCAGGCAGAGAAGCGCACAAATCCTTGGAGAACCACCGAGGCTGGTGCTCTTGAAGGGTAAAATTGCCCTGACAGTAGACATATGGTTGAAGTTTAATTCACAGGGGAGAACAGGCACTCAACTACTGTGCCAATTGTTTTCCACCCCGAAAGCAAAGATATTTTAATGATTTATAGCAGAACAGGGTGTATGTGTTACCTAATGTGTTTAGAATGACTTGATACAGTTTTCTAAGCAATGCAGGAAGTGAAGTGGATAAACAATCACTTCATCTTCTTCTTTGTTCTGAATTTAAACAGCAAAGTTTTGGTTATCATCTGTAATATTAGTTTCTCTGAAAATGCTTTCCCATGCAGAACTTCATGCCGTAGGCTAATACATGCAGGCAAAAAAAAAAAATCACTACCAGAAAAATGATTTTACTAGTGTTCTCAATGTGGAATGTAACTGGCAATTCACATTTTTAAGAATCTGTACGATACTTAAATGTCACGTTACTGGCTCCAACTTGAGAAAAACGAATAAAGGAGGAAATTAATTCAGTAACCAGGAATTCATTTGCAAAATTAGCAAAGTATCATCTGCAGTACCATAACATGTAGTACACAACTTAGTCGAACAAACCGACACTGTTAGGACTCATTTTCATTTTATGACTTTAAATTAGAAAAAGCATGTTTGCATCACTGCAGAGGCTGGTGTGAAAGAAGCACCAATTCCCAAGCTCTTCTCCAGGGTATTAGAAACATTTGTCCACTTCGTGCATTGACTAAAGAGAAAGCACATGTGAAGTTACGTTACTGAGCAGGCTTCTGATGGAGAAGCGAAGTAGAAACGGTATGGCTTCATGTGGAGAGAAATATATATAACTGATGTCTTATCTGTGGACTTTGGTGGAAGTCAGAGGATGGGGATTTGTGTTAGTCTAACATTAAATCTGTCAAAAAGGTGATAGTTTTCGAAACGACAGCGGATATAGAGAAGAACATCCACTTTAATGAAAGAAATCAATCATTTTTCGTAATTCTTTTTGTTTGGGAACTATAGTTTGAAAATGCTTTTGACGTGAAGCGTAAGATTTTCTAAGGTGGAACATGATATATAGCTTCTAATATACATTACATCTGCTTTTAGTTTTGGTCATCATTGGAACACGCCGAGCAGTTCACAGCGACACTTGTTGGGTGTGAATAATTTAAATGAAGTAGATAAAGCTTCCGTTATTTTGGATTCTTTTTATATGAACTTTATTAGTAGATAAAAGGCAAAATTAGGGATATAGTTGCGTATTTTAATGCTTTTCCTACTGATATCCTTTAAGCTTTTGTAGGGGTATCCTGAGTAGTCCAGGTGGTCTTGTATGTTTTTCATTCTGGAAACCAGCCACGTCGTATGTTTATTTCTAGCCTAAATTCTGGAGTACGTATTCCCCCTATAAACCTTATACCCCACTGTAAGATGAATAAAGCTCCTTGTGTTTATGGAAGGGTTCACGGCCAGGTTGGGCGGGGCTTTGAGCAACCCAAGTCTAGTGGAAGGTGTCCCTGTCCGTGACGGGGGGGGGAACTGGATGATCCTTAAGGACCCTTCCAACCCAAACCATTCCGAGACCCCTGTCTGTCTTGAGATTTGGGTGGCAAGGCGAAGCTAAGGAAGACTGAGACCCTTTGAAGTTCTGGATTCCTTTCCTGTCCATGCCAATCAGAGAGCATCTTCCCTTGGGTCGTCGGTTTGTTACAGGGCAAAAAACTCGGAGTCTTTGAACCTGCTCTCTAACTTGTGTCAAGTTTACAGTTTTTCTTGTCCTTCCTGGGATTTTTATCTTGAATTATGTCTACGGTGTTAATTTTTTGTGCAAGTTTCTGTAAGAAACTTACTAATGCAATTCAGGTAATTCTCGGGAGTACTGCTTTATTTAAGTATTCTTTATTTGACAAGTACTGCCTTACAACGTTCTCCAACTTCTGATTTATAGTTCAGGCACCGTTACAGTTAACTCCTCCTGACTGTGGTTGCTCCTACCATTCTTCATCTGCTTTTCTTTTGAAGCCATTATGTACTTCTGATACTGATTGATATAAACGGAGCTGATTACCTCATTTCATAATTAAAGTGCAGGAGGTAGTATATTCATTTTCTTTTCATTAGGACTTTTCCTGGACGTTGCAATAAGAGAACTTTTCTGTTCCTCTGTGTATAAAAGGCTCATGCTGTTGTTGCATGTGCTTTTTTTCCCATCCATATTTCTCCAACTTAATAGGATCCTGCAGTGTACGGTAGGAGCAGTGTTTTGTTACCCTAGCAACAAGAGCCAAACTTTCAGATGTTATTTTGCTAGTATATAAAACAAAAAAATCACTGCCAGTTATGATGTAAACATTTGCAGTTCCCCCCAAATGTCTCTTTTTTTTTTTTTTTTTTTTTTTTTTAAATTGTTTTAGACATTTTAAAGCAAAATAACAGATGTGTATGATTCTGGTAGATCCTCAGCGATCTGGTCTTACTATTTTATAAGTGGCATATTTACTACTAGCCTCATTGGAGGAGATGTACCCTCTCATCAGCACTGAGTCCAACTTTTAGTTTTAAGTTATTTCTAAAAGGATTGAATGCTCTTTCTGCTGAAATTGCCTGAAGACTTTAGCAGAATTTCATAGTAAGTGCTGCAAGTACTTCAGCATTTTTCTTGACCTTTTGTTTTGAGCATAACTAATCCCATCAGGAATTTGAGACTGGAGGGATGGGACCAGCACAGTGACATTTAAAGCCGTGTTTACATTTATTAGACTAGCAGGGACTTGTCACATAAAAATGTAAAGCAAGACAGTCCTTTTAGGACGGAGTTACCCTCTCCCTCTTGGCTAGGTTATGTCACAACAAAAAATTTCCCACCAGACAGATGCTGTGTGAGTCACCATTTATTATTCACTCGAATAACCTTTATCAGTGCTGGTCAGTTGGAGGGAGTCTGGGTCACTCATGTACAACTTGTTTCTTGAGCTTTTGCACTCGGCAGCTAGAGTTTAGTAAGATTTTTTGACACTGTAGTATTTTTCTCTGAACGATCCAGCCATTTCTTAATAGCACTCAGTTGTATGTTGAATAAAACCCAAAAATAACATTCTGTTGGGGGAAAAAAAAAAAAAAGAAGCCAAAGGCTTCTTTAATATTGCTCAAAATAGTGAATTATCATAGAGAGATTTAATTGTCCACTCTTGAAAAATCTTCCTTCTGGAAGTAGTTCCATCAATTTTACCATACTTACTGCTAACAATAAGCCATTTCATCACAATGTGTTGCAATTGCATAGATTTGAATAATATTTACTGTTCTTAGATTGAATTAACTTAAAAGATTTTTTAAGTTTTAATAGAATGTCAAAAGCTGAGCTGAAATGCTTAGTTACGATTTCTGTCTTTTTTTTTTTCCTTGCCAAAAGCTGATTGGGATATATGAAATAATTTTTGCTGGGCTGATTACCTGGCAGTCACAGCTCCATAAGCGTGCATGTAGCTTGTATGATATAAAACATTGACTCACCAGGAAATAGATTGATTAACCAAAGCCTTGCCTTCAGAGAACCTGGGCACAAACGACTAAAACTACGTAATTTAGAGAACTCTGGCAGGTGCAGGTACGTCAGACTGCTTTTTGTGTTACAACTGAGATGAAACTGTAGGTTATGGTTTGGGAAGTGCAGCATTTGAAAAGCGTTTTCAGTTAACCACAAGGTTGTTTTGAGAAGTTTCCCTTGGTGGGCGATTCACTAAGAGCATCTTCATAGAAAAGATGAGTCAGATGTGCGATATGGATTTACTTACAAGCCTCCTACTTCCACGCAGCCTCTTTAATTGGATACGGTGAATTTACATGAGGAAACTCTTCTTTCCATAACCAAGTAATTTTTTATTGAAATTACATCTGTAGTTGAACCACCAATTAATTCTAATGAAGTTTTGCATATGTGCTAGCTTAAAGTGTCCCTTCAGTGGAAGTCTGTGGTTTGTTTGTGGTGTATTTTACATCTTTTTATAGGGTCTGAACCCATCTCTACTTGAAGTCAAAGGAAGGACCCCAATTGGCTCCTATGGGATGTGACCCCAAAGCATCTTGAGACAATACCTCTTTCTTTGCTTTGTTACCTGTTCCTGCTGGCAGATGCAGAATCACAGAACTGCCTAGGTTGGAAAAGCCCTTGAAGATCATCCAGTCCAACCATCAACCCAACATTAACAGTTCCCAACTCCCCCAGATCCCTCAGCGCTGGCTCAGCCCGACTCTTCAACCCCTCCAGGGATCCCGGGGACTCCCCCCTGCCCTGGGCAGCCCATTCCAACGCCCAACAGCCCCTTCTGCACAGAAATCCTTCCTCAGAGCCAGCCTGACCCTGCCCTGGGCAGCTTGAGGCCATTCCCTCGGGGCCTGGCGCTGGGGCCTTGGCTCCAGAGACTCATCCCCCCTCTCTGCCCCCTCCTGGCAGGGAGTTGCCGAGGGCCAGGAGGTCTCCCCTCAGCCTCCTCTTCTCCAGACTGAACCCCCCCAGTTCCCCCAGCCGCTCCCCAGCAGACCTGTGCTCCAGACCCTGCCCCAGCTCCGTTGCCCTTCTCTGGCCACGCTCGAGTCATTCAATGGCCTTTTTGGGGTGAGGGGCCCACAACATTGCATACATTACTCTCTGTCTACCTGTGATTTTGAGATAAAATAAATTACTGCTCATGTAAATGCAAACTGCTTACATACAGGATTTCATATAATCTCATTGTATTTAGATCACATGATACAAAGCTTGATTTAGGCTTGTATTTCTAATAATTAACTTTACATCCCTTTCAGCTGGCTTAATACTTCACAGATAAAGTTTTAATTACACTGATTACCCTTTTGTATTCAACACTAACCACTTCTCAAAGGAGCCGTTAGTCTGTTGAGGGACCCTCAGCTTCCCATGCGAGGATCTGTGTGTTGACCCAGTAAAAGTGCGAGGTACTTTTAACAACTGCACATTTGTTTTCAGGTGTTCACTTAAATTCAGGCAGGATGCATTTAACCTGGACAAAAATCATGAGCCTCATGTGTTTTTCAGGCATTATTTGTTTTTTAAATACTGTATGTGGAAAATAATGGGTCAGATTGCTTATTTTTGTTGGACTGTGCTTAGGGAAAGGGTCAGAGGGCCAGTGATGGAGAGAGCAGGTGCTTTTTTAAAAAAGGCATATTAATTTGGGGTTTTTTCTGTGCTTTATATTTCTCCAGTTTATTTACCTAATTAGATGTGAGCACTTTTCAAAGACCTCAGAATATTTCTTGGTAATTTTTAAGGAAAAATTATTTTTTGGGGGGGAAAGAAAAAAAGCTCGTACAGGGAATGTTAATAAAGATCATGACCCTCTGCCATGCTTTCGCTTTGAAAACTTCCCTCAGTTGTGTGTATCTCATTTTTCTTTGCTCAGGGCCTGTTACAGCATTTCGCTGGTGGCTGCTACTCTCCCTAAAACCACAGTGCTGGAAAGTGTTGGTGGCTTTGCTGCATAGCATCAGTCTTTGGAGGCAGAGGCTTGGTCCTGGGGCTCGCTGAGCCCTTGGGGGGGGGGATCCCTGAAACGCAGCTCTGGGGAAGCAAGGTGGTGTGCAGGGAAAGGGCTTTTGAAGATGCAGATGGTTTAAATACACTAAGCCACAACTTGCCCTCACTTATCTAGCTCAATCCAACTGCAGTAGCCAGAAAGATAGACGTTTTTGTAAAGTTTATTTAAGTAACCACAATAGCTGCAGTCTGTGTTCATGCGTTTCTCCAGGTTTCGTGCAGGCGCATGAGGGGAATCTCAGAGTAGACATTACTGAGTAGATCTGTGCTGTGGTATATACTCAAAGTAAAAGCAGATGAGATGGTTTATTATTTGTTATGCAAGGAAATAATGCCGCTGATAAAAACGTATTCTGGAATTATTGTTTTCATTTTTCCACACTTGGTAGAGCTGAAATCAGTTTCGCTTTTCATGCCTTTTAGTTTGGGGAATTTAAAGGAGGTGCTCTCAGTTATATGACTCTGTAGGGGTGTTAGTTAATGAAGTTTTGACAGATTTAAGGTCACATTTTGCACGGTTCATTCAGCACACTTAGAAATACACAGCAGGGAGAGTTCCTCTCTCTGTGAACTGCTATATATTAGACTTTTATATATGCTGAATTTATTTTTGTATTGGCACATTTTATATAGGAAATAAATATCAAATTTAGATACAGGTTGTTGTTGGAGTAAGGAATGAGTAAAGCTTTATGAACTAGATCATTAACTTCAGAATGATAACCTAATCTTTAAGAGCAGTGGGTCCTTTTTATTTTGGTTTCCAGGTACCCTTAATCAAACATACTTTTATTCCAAAAGAAACATATTGGAATGTTAATGGGAATATATTACCTTAAAGTTACCAAAGCCCTTGCAGTGTAATTTTTGGCAAAACCCTTATCATACAGTGCTGGAATGTTTGAGGACAGGTGAGTGGAACAATTTGATTTTGGGTGATGGAAACTGCCAACAAGATACGTGATCTGGGGACTCCAGCTTTGGTAGTTGCTTCACTACTGCTGGGTCTCTCAGATCTCTTTTTTTTTTTTTTTTTCCCCCTCCATTTGTATCTGCATAGCCCAGTCCCTACCTGCATGGGGACATCGGAGCCAAATTTTGTCTTTGGCATCAGTTGTCTGGCACAGACGTTATGAGGAGCGTGTTTTTAAATCGGTGAAATATGCTCAGTTCAGAGGAAGTGTTTAGAAGGTAATTAGTAAAGAATTAAAACGTTAGCATGCTTAATGTGAATCAGCATTATCTTATTAAAAATGGGCTTGTTTTTGTCAGCTTGATTGACAGCGTACTTATTTGCTTTGTATTTCCAATCATTTGAAAATGTAGCCCTATGGCAAATGATTGAAGCCAGTGTTAAATTTATTTGAAAGAATCGAGTTGATAAATTGCAAAAAGTAATTTTAAGCCTTCCAATTTGTATTTTCTGGTCTTTGCCCACAAATATATTGGACTAATGCTATTCAGTATTTTAATCAAAGATATGAAAGAAAATGAATAATTAGTGATATGTAAATGGCAGTGTAATGAAAGTAACAGGTCATTTTTACACTCTGACCTAGATTGCTAGATATGATTGACTCAACCTGCCTTTTAATAAAGCTAGATGCAAAGTAGTGTATTTTTCTAAGAACAAATATTCCAGGATTGGTTTTTTTTTTGCTGGTGAATGTTTGGTGACCTGTGTGACAGGATAAAATCCTGTCCTACATCTCCCAAACCTTTTACTGTAGGGAGCAATGAGAAGACACAGAAGAGTTGAAGTATTTAAAATAAAGACGGGATGGCTTCTGAAAGAGATGTTACACTTCAAAAAGCAGCGATGGTTTTCATGGAAATTGCTTTGTGTAAGCGTCTTTAATTTATGCCATGTAAGAAAAACTAGACAATGATCAGCCCTTTGTAACGGTAGAATAGAAAAACACATTATGGCCTAGAGGCTTTTTCTCTTGTGTTGATGCTGGTGGTAATGAAATTATAATCAGAACAAGTTCAGCTTGAAAAATAAGAAATTAATGTATGTAATTATTTTGGAAAAAAATGTGAGTGGTATATATTGTGGCTTTTTCCTTCCTTTAGTGCGATCTTAGTATAGTTTGAAGTCGGACATGCAGCAGCCATAAAGGCACCCTAAAAAGAAAAGAGGCCTCCTAATTTTGGAGACATCTGCTTAAAAAAGGGTTGCCAATAAATGATCTAAAGGACGGGTTACATCTTCCATGTGCTTCCTCACACCTCTGTATGCTTCTCATCACTAGTTACTGAGAGAGAAAAGCTGCAGATACTCTCTGCAACGCTGTGGGCCATCTGTCTTCCTTATCTTTTTGGAAGCGGAACTTCCAGTCTTTTATTGCTGTTAATATTTTGAAAAGTTTGGAAGACAAAACTTAATCCTTAAAACTGTCTTGTAATTCTTATCAAGGTTGAATGTGAATTGATTTCTTTGGAAAGATAACACATCATCAGGCTATACGCATTCTTACTTTATATACATGTGGGATAGATTAATAGAGCGCAAGGTTACAGTGGTTTTCAAATAATGCTGCTTAATCTTAACATGAAGAGGATTGCTTCTTCGACTACAGTTAGGTCGGTCTGTCCTTTGCTGCCACTCTTTGTCACATTAATACTTGAATTTTATTGCAACTGGACTGTAAAATCACCAAAATAAGTTTGTATGAGCCACCATCAGACATGAGGTTTTCAGTACATTTGACCTTGGTTCAACTGAACTGGTGGCTTAAAGAGGGAGTGTAAAGTAGATCATCTCACTGCTTTTCCTTTATGCTTTAGTATCCTCCACACTGGATTTGTTCTGAGTGTTGGGTCTTGCGCTCTACTTCATCAAGTGAAATTAAAAACTACAAAAGACAATCTTGTGGAAGGAAATCTTGGGTTTTTTTCATACAGCTCCATTCTGGCATTCTGCTTTGCCTGTTGTCCTGGTTTCAGCTGGGACAGAGTTAATTCATTAGTAAATGCCAAAGTGATGGAGACCTTGATTAGTCTGAGTCTCTGATGTTTGTTTTCCAGGACCTCATTAATTTCTGATACAAAGAAGTTTTGAGTTTTGCACCTAAATATAGAATCTAGTTATACCAAGTAAACTCGTCTCTAAACCTGTAAATCCACTAAATAAATGTTTCATTGGTACTGAAGACAGTGGATGTTTTTAGTCTTAAGATTCCATGAAGAAAACTTTAAGACTGAAAAGATCAACTAGAGGGAGTTATTTTATTTAAGTGAACATGTTTATCAGCAGAACTTCTTATCATTTGAGGGAGCTGTGTTTGCTATTCATGTAGTTTTGCCATCAGTGATGAATGGCAGTGTAGGACCAGGTATTTTCTTAATTTTTTGTTTCCTAGGAATCATCTAAACCCATAACTGTCCTTTCTATCAGTGTTTTAGCTAGAGCATATCACTGAGATCTTTCCTTTTTCCTATGCACAATTCATTTCTTTTGTGCAATAGTTGCTGAAATGGTTACTTGCTGGCTGTAAGTGTTACGGGATTTTCAGATGTGAACCTCCTATAAATAACCAGTCTTCCAGTGATTTGAAAACTTTTTTTTTTAAAGAAACATAATCTTTTATTGCATTCCTGTAGTAGAAATGGGAAGAAATGATGGAAAAAAGACACCAAAATCCCAATGTGTCTTGTTTTTCAGCTTTTTATAGGTAGGCAAACATATGTGCTTGCCTAGATTAATAAAAAAGCTCACAACAGTAGCAAGAATATGTTTTAGAAGGCTCAATCTGGCAAGAACCAGACTGAGGAATGGGCTTTTTTGGTAAGCAACCTTCAGCTATCCCAAAACAGTGATCTGTTTTTGAAGGTTGGGGTCTAGAGGAAAGTTCTCTTATGGGCTGCTAGAAGAGTAATTCTTGGTGATAAGTAAAATCAGCAGAGGACGTGATATGAATTGAACCATGGTTGGAAACTATGCTTGAGAAATTTTGGAAGAAACTGAAGGAAAACCTATTACATTTTAATCTTTTTAAAAAATTTTTTATTTCCTGCCCTGGCAGTTGAACGTTACATGGGAACTCTTAGTTATGGGCTAAAATGGTCTTTAAATGGAATGGAAGGGAGCAGAGAAAGAAGCTGGTTTCATTATTAATACTAATTCTATTATTACATTTTACATGGCAAGCATCTTACAGAAAAAGGCATGAAAAATAGAAATGCAGGACTTTCAGGCTCAAAAGCTGCATGGCCTCGATCATCAAGACTTTGAAGAGAGAATGCTAGAGGAAAAATGGTAGAGAGGGAAGGGGAAAAAGGAACAAAAAGCCCAAACAAAGAGGCAAGATTGGGGTCAGTGGGATACCACTGCAAGGGTCCGTGCTGCTGCTGAGGAAGCCTGGGTTTGTGTAACGCTGCTGTAGGGAGGGATGGAGGACGTGCGTATGGGCACCATGTGCTTTGGGTGGGTAGGAGGCAGCTGTCTGTCCCTTCGCTCATCTCATCAAATCCCGCAGGTTTGTGTCTCTCACTGAAAGCTTTATAGAGCTTTAAGGAAAATAAATGGTTGGTCAGATAGACTGTGGTTCTGTATTCACAACCAATGCCAAGAGTTCACACTTCATTTTAAACATCCGAACAAAGTACTTTTCCTTCCGGTGTTTCCAAGATCATTTAAAATTAAAACTAAGAAATGCATTTGTATCTCTGTCTGAGGGTGTTGGGGAACACTTTCTTATTCTGAAAGTGGTGGGAGTAGTGAGAGAAGGGGCTCGCTCATGCTTGCCTTTTAATTTAGGCAAGTTGTCTTCACCAGGGTCCCCGTGCGATGTGGTAAACGGTGACCTTCGAGGCAACAAGGTTTGGGACACGAAAGCTTATAAAGATCAGGCCAGGTCACAAAACATGCTCGAGAGCATTGGCAGCTTTGAAGCCTTCAGAGATACATCTCAAAGATATTCTCAACCATCTTACAGATATTTCCTAAAGTATTCTGATTTTTCTTAAGAAACGTTTTTCACTAGGTTTTTCTATTTGGGGAAAGCGTGTCTCCGTGGTTGGAATTGCCAGCTGAAGGAGCAGAAGCAGTGAGCGAGCTGCTCTGTTGCAGCTCTGCAGTTGCTTACGCTCGCAGCGGAGATATTGTGCAAGGTGAAGTGCGGGCTCCGGCGCCGTGAGAGCCAAAGGGCTTGTCACTCTCACGACAACTTTTTACCACTGACAGCAAGCAGTAGTAGATGACCGAATGTACTTTTTCTAAATACTCCACTGAATTATTTTTAAAAAACCCCAACATTTTTTGGTCTGCTTGTTAATCTTAAAGGCACTCTTTTTTAGGATTTCAACCTTGACTTCAACTCTCGCTGGCCTGAGTTAGCTTGAGCAACACTCCGTGTCAGATACTCTGTGCTTTTTGTGCTGAAGTTAAGGGGAAGGGTGCTTAAGGTTGTTCTGTATGTGTGTAAGAGCATGAATTAATCCGTTTTGTTAGAAGTGAAGTTTATTATTTTTCAGCTTAACCATATTCTGTTACCTGGTTGGACCAGCAAGGCAGGATGTTAGAGAAGCCCAGTGGAATTGGGGACAGTGGTTCATTTTCAGGGCAGATTGAATTTTTTTTTTTGGTACAACTCTTCTATTTTAAGGTCGAGGGCAGGTAAGAATTCCAAAGTGAAAGTGTTGGTCTGGAACTCAAGTGAGCAGCCAAAGAAAAGCCATGTATTTGTACCTGCCCCGTTGTGAAAGGCTCCGCTACCCAACTGCTCCACAAATCCCATGGTATGGAAGGTTGTTGATCCCTTGACGTCTTTCATTTTTGCAGCCTTGCTATAGCTTGCTATAAAACTTGTGACACAAACAGAACAAAACTATTAGATGAGGCTGATTGAAGTTACAGGGTGAAACTAAATCCTGCTTTTATCTGGGGAAGCATGGTCATACTGATTAGAGAGTGTGTTCAATCCACTTAAATCCACTCTGTGGACTCTGTCCTTTATTGTGTTTGTTTGTATCTGTCTGTCTTTCTGTCAACATGTATTCTGTGATAATTTCTTCCCATGGGACCTTTCTCCCCTGTGTTAAAGGAAATGGGGATATCTGTATTTATAAGGCACTGTGCATACTGTGGAAGAAAAGTTTTGCAAATGCGAGGAGAGTCCAAGGACTATAATCGAACTTGCCACTCGAGCTGGGCTTTTTCTGAACAAAATATTTATCAGTACTGCTGTTTGTGAGAAGTAGAAAGGGTGACATCAGTCATAGTTCTTCAGCATAACAAACTTCTGGCATATTTTTAAACTAAGAACTGTAGTAAATTTATCATAATCTTCAGTATGCTTAGAGAAAATGTAATTTATGGCTGTTTTTAATGTCAGTTCAGTTGGATTTTCTTATCTGGATGTGCCTGAGATTCATGATAAATTGTGTTATCTTATGAATACAGTGTGATTAGTTAAGTGATATCTTTAGTAAACTGCAGGTCATCGTCCTGTCCCGTTTGACACAGGTGTTCAGACATACAAAGTGGGATCAATGTTCCAGGCTGAGCCTGAGATTGGGTTGATCCTCTCTTTGGCTCAGCAGATTAAACACGAGGTACTATGCCACTGAGACTACAGAAACAGCTTTATTTCCAAATCCCTTTCCAAATAAAAAGGGGGAGCGTGTGTGTAAAGATGGCAGTTCTCCCCTCCTGCTCTCATCCATTTGTATCTTAATTTCAGAAGCTCTACAGTAATTGCAATAGAAAACAGTCTATGCAAAACAATCATTATTTTCAGTGCTGTATATAAACTCCTCAGATATTAAGAAGAGCTTGTTGCTCGTTACTTCATTTAAAGTTCAGTCAGATGGTTTAATTTAAGACTGGGATCTTTTCCCTGTTCTTGCTTTTGTTCTCATTTGTTTAGTGACTGATTATATAGCCAGTTATGCCACAATAACAAACTAGGCAGTATTTAATGAAATCTAAGACAGCTATTAATGTTAGCAAGTATTAAGTGGAAAATATTAAAAAGTCTTTTTCAGCATGAGATTGTTGTTCTTTTAGTTTTCAAAGTCCAGACGGATTCTTTCATTTTTTTTTAAAAAGTGATTTTTAAACAGGTATTAAGTAGATTGTGCATGGTGAGCAAATGGAGAAAGAGAAGCCTAAAGAAGTAAAATGGTTCTTAGTTTTGAAAAACAGCCTTTTCCTGACTTTCAAGCATCCTAACATGTTTTCTAGCTATAGGAACAATACAAAGGCAGCTCTTGGTAGAGGATAAACATATTAGTATATTCATTTTAGAGCCAGTCACCCGGTTTGCAAAACCCCAAAAGTTTGACATAACACTAGTGGACATGAATCTGTCTTGCTTAGCCACTCACCTTCCATTATTGAACAGGGAGTCCTTGGGGTCTGCACAAGCAGGATATGACCAAGAAGGAAACCTGTATTAATTGTGACTTTTATAATGATGTCTTATCTCTCCAACTTATTAATCTGATTTTTTTAATACTACACAACTGGAAACCAGGCACACTGTATGTAACTGTCACTGCTCTCATCTGGAATTGGGATTGGAGCATGTTTAAGCTTAACTGAGTTGGTTTTAATCTGGGTAGTTGGGGGAAATGGAGCAGCAGCCATCAATCTGTGACCTTGTCAGTGGAACTTCATAGATACCTGGGTTTGTCAGCCCCTGCTGATGCTGGCGTATTGTCCATTTTACCTCTGAAAACTAGCTCAGCTTCATCATTACATCCTGTAAAAACGCTTCCCATCTCTTTGTGAATGAAAGCTGATGTACAAATAGTTTATCCAGCAGGAAGACACAATGGGAAAAGCACATCACCATCTGCATGGAACCAATAGGGAAGTGTAATTCGACAGCAAAAAGTATTTTACGCAAGTATTGCTGGGGTTTTTTATTGTAGGCAGGATGGTAAGGTAGATTATCACTAGGAATCTAATAGGTTTGGTATAACATATAACAGAATTATTTGGTCTCCTCCACACTGTGTGCTATAAAAGGCTGTGCTGTAACTTTGGAGTGCGATGGAAGGTGTTCAGCTGAGAACATACAATAAACCAGGGGAGCTGGTAGTGTTCCGAGTTTTAGGCTTCTTTGTCGTAAAACAGTTTGTATACGAGGATGATGGGCTTGTTCAGTCACTCACAGTCGTTCTGAAGTTTGTTGTTCAGAAATAAATGAACAAATGGACATTTAAGACCTGCAGGTAATCAGTGGCACAGACTGTGATGTGGTTCCGACAGTGTGTATCACATAGTTCCAAAACAAATACTGTAGGATGAGATAATTTCTCTTACTCCTGTAAAAACAAAATGTAGCATCCTTTTACAGTGTGATGCTGACTGTATCTCAGAACACCCAAGATCCCTATAAAATCCTGACAACACCCCTGAAGGTCATTTATGGAGGTCACTCCTTTTGCCTCCCACACTCCCTAGAGATGTTCTGGTCTACCCACTCCTTCATGGCCACCCACCCGCAGATCAGCTGAGAAATCATACTTTGTTAAGAAACCTTTGTTAAGAATGTAATTTTTGTTCTTTGTTCTCTTTCCTTCACTTCAAAGATGTCTTTTGTTCGGTGCAGCTCAAATACCATGGTTTAAAAATCATCAGTTTTAATTTCTCTGTGCTGAATATGTATATTTTAGCTGAATTTAAACAATGAGATTGGGGACTTGTCATCGTTTACATACATGTATTTATTCTCATTGGTGTTTCAAGAAGTAAATTAAAATTAGTCTGATCACCACAGCGTGTTTAAGCAAGCACTTTTAGGCGGATCAAGTGTTCTTTGGTTTTTGATGCCTACAGGGGACTTACCTGCATCTGACTGGTGAAGACTATCTGTTTAAATTAAGTGTTAATTAGCAGTAATTCTTAAATCTGTACCTTCATATACAAGAGGGATATAAACATTACTGTAATAAATTGTCAAAAGCTGAATGCCTTTGGCTGTGAGAAGGAGCAACGTGGATCTGTGTCTGTTCATGTAACAGTCGAAGCGTTACCCAGTGATGCTGTTGTGCGTGACTGACATTATCACCCTCTTGGTGTAACCTACACACTCTCTCCCACTTTGTCATAATCATTAACAGAATTATGAATCACATCAGGCAAAATGTAGTGACCTTCTCGTTTGGGAATCATTCCATATGTGTACCATGTCCTCTCGGAAACCCACATGATTGAAAGCAACTGTTACCCATAGACCAGTTCTCTGGTGTTTCTTTTTAACGGCCCTTGGTTTGGCATCTGTTTTCAGTTAGACGGTGGGTAATGCATTTCTGCCTGGGGTTGTTTACAAGCTGTGCTCTCCCTCGCTTTCCCCACAGGTGTTGCAGGGCGCTCAGCTGATAGCTGTTGCTTCTGCTGAGCCTGCGTCGGGGGGTGTTGACGGATCCCCGCTCAAGGGAGTGATATCCAAGTCCAGTATGTGCAGCTGACACCAGTGACAGATCACTCTGCCACTAATCAAGTATGTATATATATCTTTTTGCCATTTGAGTGTACTTAACTTGATTGGAACATCTGTCAGATGAACTGTGTATCTATCCACAAATACTGCAGTCCCAATGAGTTTATGAATTTGTTTCCAAACTGTAAAAACCCCCACACCAAAACATCTACAATAAGAAACACCATTTTGTTAAAGGTATAAATGGTCTTTGATTATTCCCACTTCTCTGTTCTTGCTCAGTGCCTCCAGAGAGTAGTTATTTTGGTCATCATTGTTTTTCTGTGTCCTTGAAGGCTGAGTGCCATGTTGAAGGACAGGGCAAAAAGCTCGCTTGGAGTCTATCCAAAAGTATTTTTCAGACTGAGGCTTCTTTTAAAAATGCTATTCCCTTTCTAACAGCAGTTTTCCAGTTATTTTGATCAACAGCCTGGATTTCCCGCAGGAGTCACAATGTTAGCAATTGTAAGTGAACACTTGATCCTCTCAGCTACGGTGGAGGAATTATCTTTTTGTTTTTTCCTTTTCAAAGCAGTTTGGACAGCCACGTACCTTAGTCTAGAAAAAGTTTCTCATCGTCTTGAAGCTGTGACTGGTGACAACAACACAAGACTGTTGACAGAGAACGTTTGACAGAAGTTTTTCTGAAGAGGGTTACACGTTCTTCCACGAACCCCACTGTAGTGGGCTCCTTTTCTAGAGAATGCCAAGTGGCTGTGAAAAATAAGCTGTCACTTGCTAGCCAAACTATAATGATATCCTTAGCAGCCAATATTAGAGTGGAATTTTGTCTGATACACACCAGTTTTGTAGAGAATTCTGACCTGCACGAGCATTTTGCATCGTGAGTCTTTTGAGGGGGAGAAAAAAAATTCCAGATGTGAATTAAGGGAATCTTGTCCAAACTTTGTGTGAACAAAACTCAAGTACTTAGTGCTTCTTCCATGAGCAAAGCGATCTGCGGATATGTGAAGTTAGAGCACATCAATTGCCCCGGTGGCGAAGAGGCCCTGGGACAGAAGGTGGGGCTGCTTTGCGTGTTGTTGGCTGGTGCTGGTGGGGAGGCTGGAGCTCTGAACTCTTTGAGTTGCTCCCGTCCACGCTGGCTCCTCACCTGGGTGCTACAAAAGTGCTTTTCAGAAAAAGGACACTCCCTGCCAAAAAGGACCAGACTACCTGGCATGTGAGTGTGCTGTAAGATTACGTTTGAGTTCTCTGCACGCTGATCTTCCTGTGTAGATGAGCCCTTAATAGTTGTTTTTCCCTCTCTGCTAGATTTGTGTCTGCACTAAATTCAATATTTCATTCGTAGTCACTTGTAATAACGCGCTGGGCAATAAGAACATTGCTACGGGGATTGTGCTGTAATTACTTCTTGTAAATCCTCAAGTACTGGTGGTCCCAAGCAATTAATAAAGCATATAGGCATCAGGTTGTGAGAGGTGTTCTTGTGCTGCTGTCCTCACTCCAGGCCTGAGAAATTCTTAAATTTGCCTCCCACAGACTTTCTCCCGGGTCTGTTCTTCGTGGCTGTCCTCCCTTCTCAGGTAGCACCTCTAACGGGCAGGAGGTTCTGCAGTTTGGTTATAAACATCAGCATCCATCTCCCACACGACTGGCAGCTACCAGAGGAGTTACTTTCCTCTCAGGGACACTTTGCACCGTGTTAGGTTTTAATATTGTGGTTAACCACAGAGATTTATACAAAGCTGAAGAGAAGCAGAAAAGGAATGTGAAATAAGAAGAGTATGAAAGGAAAAACAGACAAGACTAAAAATAAGTTTGCCATAAATATTTCCTCAGTTTACACAAACTAAAAAGCTAAGGATCTGTTAATGAATTGGAGAAACCAACTTGGTATTTGTATTACTCTGAGTTATATGGATAGTTCAGTAGCTTTTTTTTTTTTTTTTTTTTTTTTTGAAATTATGGAATAGTCCTGCATCATTTTAGAAAGATCTATCTGAAGAAAAAAGTTTTATCTCAAGAGAAAACCCTCTCAGTGAGGCTGTAGCAACATTTTCATCCGTTTTCATATGGTTGTTGGTCAAGGTACTGAGATGTTCTCAATGATTTTGTGTCTATTTATCAATCAGAGCTTACAAAAGTGGAGTTTATTATCCCCCTGGGCTGGATGCTATGCCCTACACAAATTCCATGTTTGAAACACCACAAGTATGAATCTATTTAATGTCTGAAAACAAGATACCAGTTTTCTGAGCTTTTTTTTTTTCTTGAGAGCCCTGCCTTTGGGAGCAGTTGCACATGCAAAGCTGAAGGTAGGAGTGAGGCTGTTCGAAATGAATCCCTTCTCTGACTTCAGCTGGAGCAGACGGCAGTGTGCACTTCAACTTGATGTTTTCAGGGTATTCGTGGGAGATTTTGTATTTGCAAATCAGTTGTAGCCAGAAGTATTAATAGCTTGGATTCTGACAGTTTCGTAGTGACCCTAAACCACATGTGAAAACACAAGCTATTAGTGTATTAACAGTGTTTGGCTGCCATAAAGTTACAAATGCCCGTATGGAGGGAGGTGTTGTTAGAATCAGGTGCATTTGGCTTCTTTTCACGTCTCGATAGCATTCTTACAGCACCTTGCAAAATTTAGAAATACAGAATGTGATGATGACAAAGTATATTCAGATTAATTCTACGCTCAAATTCATATGCTGGTGGTAAATTTTATTAGATTCGGGGGGGAAAAAAAAATAAATCAAATCTAAAGTGTGCTTCTAATCTCAAATCCAAATCCAAAAATCCAAATCTAAAGTGTGCTTCTCATCCCTTTGGGCAGTCTTCTGCTTCTGGTCTGAATGTTGAAGAAATATTCAGCATTGCCGTGGTCGCTATTATTTGATAAATTATCTCACTTCAAAACAGTTTTCCTCAAGCAGGAAAGAAAACTTTGATGTTCGCTTGAAAAAATAGCTGCTATCAAATTTGCAATACGATAGACCTATTCACCACTTTGGCACTAATGTATTGAACATTTAAGTAAACTCCAAATTACTGATAAATTTGAACAAGAAAACAATCTTATAGCTGTGTGCAAGTACTGGCAACAAGGCACAGAAATGAAGAGAAATAATTTGACAACCAAACCTTAATTTAGGAGCAATGTTTTATCATTTTGAACTTGTGGTATTTTCATTTGAATAAATAAGTGGCGACTCTATAGTAAAACCTAAAGGATGGGGAATCCAGTTGAGTATCCATCCTTGAGTCTTTGTGGATCATCTTGCAGATGTGAGGCCGAGAGCATAAAGCGGAGATTCGAGTCAGAGGGGTTTTTTCGTAACAGAAGTACTGCCACAGAAATAATTCCCGATCTGGAGTGTTACGTAAAGCAGCTATTAGATGTATTTATGGAGGGAAAATCCATCAAGGGCAGATCTCTGGAATCTGTGGGAGAGTACAGGAAAACATCGTTAAACGCTTGCTGTTTTCTTGCAGTTTATCTCTGTTTGTGATACTGGCTGCTATCAGGGGAAGGCTTATTGGGTGTGATGGACTTTATCCAAGCCAATACAGCTGTTCTTAACTGCTATTCATCTTATAGCTCTAAAGATGGAGCTTGTTTCGTAGTCTAGTTTTCTTCACTCCGACTAACTTGGCTAAAAAGACAGTTTGCGATGGGGTGACCTTTCACAGCGTTGTCAGACTGCTGGTAGGCAGTACTGGAATTTTTAAGGCCACTTCCTTTGAAAGCTTAAGTTAGTTGTGTTTGCTTCAGATTTCTGTCTCGGAGGACTGGTTTTGCTTAGAAAGTGAGTCGAATCAGGCCTGTGGGAAGAATTTCAGTTGAGGAAGACGTTCGCTGTAGTAGCGCTATTCTCATTTTACACAAAATAGAGAAAGGCTACGGTGGGTAAAGTCAGCAGTTTTATCCTACACCAGCTGGGGAAATTCCAAGCACAGGGCAAACAGGTAATTTCACCCTCTTACCTACAGTAGTTCTGTCACTCCGGGACTTCCTACTGTCTCTTCTACGATCACTCTTGGTGGCTTTTCCTTCCATAAGGCTGTTGGTACACGCAGCATTCCGGGACTGGTCCTTCCACAGCTTCAGCACGTGTTGTGCCAGACACGGGGTTTATTTTGTTTCTTTTTAGAGCTGGTTCTTTTTTGGGAAGAGAGGGGAATAATTGTTTCTGTGTGCTCTCTTCATGCCATTTGTGATTTTTTAGATCCTTATCACGATTTCATTATTTTAGCCTTCACTTTCTAGCCTGAAGGGTGTTAGTCTGCTTAGTCTTCATGTGAACTCTTTATGTTATTTTTGGTGCTTTTGTAAATGTATTCCCATTTCAGCACTCCCATAGACCTCATACCCAGGCACGTTTTGCACTGGTGTCTACAAAAAATTTATATTGCAGAATCACAGAATCAACTAGGTTGGAAAGGACCTTGAAGATCATCTAGTCCAACCATTAGAATATAGAATAATACATATAAAACCAAAACATCCACATTCCCTTGGCTACACCAATGGAAAGCACTTTTGTATTGATTTACTGATTTCATGTTTCCTTTTGCAGGCACTGACACCCTTCAATCAGCAATCCAGCCAGAAATGCAGATAGAACACGGAGCAATCCAAATTCAATAAAAGAATTGCAAGAAGCTGGATCAACTGGATGTCAGTGAGCCACAGTCAGAAGTTAAGTGCTGTAGTCTTCGTGCAACAACAGGAGAATGGAAATGCCTGTTAGACTAATGGTCACACCTCAAACATATCCTGCACACAGCAGAGTTCTGATGATCTGCTGCTCCTCACCTGGAATAAATCAGACCCACTTACTTAAAACGTCACAACATCAGTTGAGGATCTGGCCTCAGAAAAAATAAATGGCCTGTCCTTAGGTACACGTAAAGAGGGGGAAAAAAAAAAATCAGAAAGAGGGAACGTAATCTAATGAATCAAAACCATGAGACTAAATTAATGTTTCATCCTGTTCATTTCTTCTGTGAAATACTCCATTTGAATGTCTGCAGATACCTTAGGAGGTGTATTGCTGCTTTGCAATACTTGCTTACCACGTATAGAAGATCAAGAGCTCAAATATTTTTCACTGTTTAAACAGCTTTTTTTATTTGCTATGGTGTTTATAACAAAAATGGAAAATATTTAAAAGGAATATCCCATAACTGCAAGTATTAGCCTTTTGCTGGTGTTTTCTGTTCAGTGTCATGAAAACTGTATTTGCAGAAGACTAACAATTTTGTTTGTACTGTTGCTTAACTACTTTTCTAGGGGAAAATGCTTTTAAATGCTGTAATTATGCATTTCTAATGAAAAATAAATGTGTATTTATGAATAGTGCAGCTCTAGTTGCTCTCTGCTTTAGGAATGAACGTGGTTTGACTGGACTGTGCTGTAAGAGTGTAGTTCTGGCGTATCTGAAGACAGATGCTATCTGGCAAGCTCTGCTGTCACACTGAGAAGTAAGATTAAGTCTATAAGGAAGATATTAATCTTAGATCATGTTATTATCTAAATTTCCAGTGCAAGAAAAATGTGATAGTTAAGCTTCTGAGTCTGCAAATCCTACTTTATACAATGAATTTATGAAATAATTTTTTCTAAAATGTGAACAGTTCTTCTGAGCTCTTTCCCTTATTAGTTCTTCTGCCTCCTTTGTCTAGCCATTCGTGGCAATACCTCGCTTTGGGACTCATCCATAAAAAGCTGGGCTGCAAAAGTGCAATTCCTGTCTTGATACCCAACCTGAACAGCAAGGTGAAATCCTCTCTCCACTGAAATTTATGGGAAATTTGGTGCTGATTTCAAGAAAGCTATGGCTTCATATTTACTAAGCTTGAGTGGAATGATACATGTTTGCTATCACCCGATTACCTTAATGGTGCACTTTTTAGGGAAATACAGTTTACTGGGGGAGGTGTTGCTTTGTATTTGTTTTTCATCTGGCTTGCTATGGTTGTTGTCGATATATGGCTCATAATGCATTTAATGTATTAATGAACGAGGCACAGCCACAACTTCTACATGGTTGAATTCAGAATAACTTTTTTCTGTTTTATGAAAGGAAGGGTTAAGCACACCCAATTTCTGGGAATTTTGTCCCTGGTAAGTATTACACTTTATGTAAATTCCTACTTCTCTTTAGGATATTTCTTGACGCACAAGTACAATGCAAACTGAACCACAGCTTATTGAACACAATGTTTGCAACAGGCCAAGAATTTGGCTACTCTTCAGTTTCCTTTTAAGAGTGTTTCTCAGACTGGGTGATGTTTGAAGAGCTTGGCATCCAAATAGAAGCCTAAAAATATAGCAAGGCCTGTACATTTTAGCATGGCTGTTAATAATAATTTATCACTTGGAAATGACAGTGAGAAAGCTGGGATGGCAAAGCTGCTGCGTGCTACCACATACCACTCTCTTGTTCTATTCATGTTGGCCACGGCAGCTCTCTTGTCATCTTCAGAAAGTTTCCTTCTGTGTACTGGGCATCTTCTGCTTTTGAGGGGAACACACGTGCATTTAAACTGTAGGTATCTTGTCTTGGTTCATGGTGCAATTAAGAATTCTGTTCTCTTTGCATTTTTCAGCTCAGGTACAAGATGAAATTGAGTTCAGGAGAGGTTTCCTTTAGCCACGAGACTGCTGCATGCTCAAGTCTCTTCTGCTAAAAGTGCTTGTAAAGGTGTATCAAGCAGTGAAGTAGCGTTCGCTAGACTTTGAGTGAAATCCACTTCACCAGTGTGGAATGGAGAGTGTGCAAATCAATTGAAATAGGTAAGGAGAGCAGCTTAGTAAGATCCGCCACTGCAATCACATGTTAAGGCGTCATGTTCCTCAAGATGGAATTTTTCTCAGTGTTGTGTCAATGTTTACATTAGTCTAAGCTCTGTCACATTATGTTTATGCTTCAAAAAGAGACTTCAACATTGAACCAGGTATCCTATGAGTAATCCCTGTCCCTGTTCCCTTTCTGTAGATTTTATGTCCTTGGAAGATTTATGTCCCTGTCCAGGGAGGAAGTGTCTTCTCTTCAAGGATGTTTTATGTATTTTCTGGACATCGCAGGGTGTGTCACGTACAAATAATTCCTTAGAAGAGTAATTAAGGAGTGAATTTCCATCTAGGAAATGTTTCTGACTGTGAAGAGTCTGTGAGGTTCTGTGTGAAGAGTATGTCCATGCAGAGGATATTGTAACAATAACACATCAACGTAACAGTAAGAAATCCTAAAAGTATTATAACTCAAGGAATGAAAGTCTTGCAGGGGTACTGAGGGTTGTGCCTGGCTCTGTTCAGGTAGGTTGGTGTTTCACCGTGGATGTGGTTCTGCCCTTGAAGACTCTTTGTGTTCTGTAGGTCAGCTAGAAGTCAGTTCTCATGATGTCTCCTTCTGTTATTCCCAGCCTCTGCCTTTTTAAGAATAAGGTTCTTTTCCCTCAGCAAACCTTCTAACATCCTCATTTTTAACTCTTTTTTCTCCTCATGCTGCTTTTGTCCAAGAGGCAGAGACTGAGAACGTGTGACCAAGAATCTTCAGAGGGACGTTTCTTGTAAGGTTAGACTAGGATCAGCTGCATATTTTATTTGTAATTCATCTCGTGACCTGCAGAATACTGTTTTCATGGATTTGATTTCATTTGTGTAATAATGTTTAGGCATGCAGGCTTTGGGAGAGGAGAGCCTCTGGTTACCTGCTTGTCCCATTGGTTGTTTTTGATATGAAGTTCACTGTAGCCAGGTCCTCCTCGTTTATCTCAATACACTAAAATTCGTGACGTTCTGGCTGCACAAGCAGTACAGTACCATTATCAGTGACCTTTCAGATCATTTAATCTTGAATCCCACCTGAAAGAGCATCCATCTCAGGAGTTCTTAAGGATTTTGTGGTTCTGATGTAAAAAAACCTAATCAAAACGTTACGGTTTGATGGATTGTACAACTAGAAATTGGTCTAAAAAAAAAAGTGAAGGATGTGGGTTACTTAATTTCTGGTTTTCTTTCTTTCATTCCTTGTTAGTTTTACGTATTTTGTCTTGCAAAACAAAACTATAAAAACGAACGCCCTTCTATGACTCAAAACTGGAATGCCTTCACTGGCTGCATTTTTCGGCATCTCAGTATTGACCATTTGCCTGTAAAGCAAGGAACGCTGGCCAAAACGGTGCTCTAGTGCTTGTCTGCGTCATGGAGATCCTGGCGTGCGTACAGGTGTGCTCTGGTGGCCCTGTACTTTATTATCCGCTTCACAGAACTGCTGTGGAGTTTCATGTTGGAAAATACAGTAAGGAAACCAATATCTTTAAAAAAAAAAACCAACCAAACCAAAACAACCAAAATCACTCTAGTGTCTCACTCTGCACAAACTTCTGTTGGCAATCAGTATTCCTTCTGAATTCCTAATTACCTAAGTACTGAAAATTTAGAGCTGTAACTATATTCAAGAAAAACTGTTTCCCATTATCAGAAATAAGAATGTTCCTTTCATTCGCTGCAATCCCAGAGCACTTCTATAAGCTCTGCTGATTTAGATGAGTACTCGGCAGTCAAACCTCATTTCCTTGAATGAAGCTGGGAATAAGAAAGTCATTCAGTTAGAGTGATGTTTGGGATAAACTGAGATTGCTTTTTTTACTGTGCTGGTACAAACAGACATACTCGATTTCTTTGCTAAACAAGGTCTGACATATTTAGAGGTAGGTTTCATACTTCACAAAACCAGAAGTAACTAACCAGGCAGCAAGTGGAGGCAGGAGGAGTCGTGCAGAGCTGAAGGTAGAGCTGAGGTACGTGGGACACAACTGCCCACGTGCAGTTTGGCCAGGGCAAGCAGATAACACTCCTCCTCTTTCAAGAGGTGCCAGGGGATTTTATTTTTAATCAAGTCATGAGCGTGATAAATTGGATGGAACTGGACGAAAACCTATTTTTCCTCGTCTATAACTTCACATGCAAAGTTTAATTCAAGAGTAAATGTCTCCCTTGTTTGCCTTTTTTATACTTACATGAGTTCTACTTTTGAAAGGTTTCTCAGGTTTGTTTCCTATTCAATCTTTCCTTTGCAAAGGAAAAATTGTCTTTTAATGATATTTAAGAAAATTTTATATTTTGGGCAGTAAATTATATTTTAAGATTTTCATTAATCATTATGGGTATTTTTAATCAACCAGGAGGCTGCAAAAAATTCTGTACTTCTTCCAGTCCCTCAGGTTAACCTGTGGTTTTGAATGTCTAGTAAACTATTGAGTTTCATTTCTGTCCATCAGCTTGGGTTGAGCATAAAATTATATGTTACCTAATCTTCCAGTAAATATTTTATTGCAGATTTTTCATACTAGTTAAAGGAAGGTTAATCTGGTTGTGAGACAGATCACTCAAAGCCTGGATGGAAAGCTGAGTTTAGCCTGAGTCTCTCCCTGCTACGCTGTGATGCACCTGTAAGGATGGATTGTTCATTGTCTGTGCCACAGTCTGGACATTTATGGTATTTAATTTGAAAATAATAATAATATCCCTGTTTTCCAGACTTATTCCCTGCTTTCCTTAAGGAATCTTTGGGATTTTTGTTTTCAGGATGCACTGGGGTTTGCTTGCCAGGCTGTTGAGAGCATCATATCAGGATCTGAGAATTGAGCAAGTACACTGAAATCAAAGGGACTTCACTCTTTTGTTATTATCACAGGGAAAACGAATCTCCTGTATGTATATTTAAAATAATTCAATTTTTAATTGATGAACTATATATTCAATTTACCATTGGCTTTCTGAGTAGAGCAAAAAAAGTTTGGGAGCTGGCCAGCACCATTTGACTAGCTGAAAGGTGGACTGCCTGCTTGGGGGGTGTGTGTGCTTATGTATTTATATGTGGCTGTCTTCTTCCTTGAGTTTGCATGAGGTTGTCTCACTTCCTCCTACTTTGGTCCTAGAAGTCACCTTTCCCCTCTTCTTCCTTCCTTTTGATACATTTTTTTTTTTTTTACTCTCCCATTTCTGTAGCATTTATTTTTAATCTCATGATAAACCCAGATCCATTTTAGTGCTTTGATCTTACCAGAGGGGCTTGGCTGGGCACCTCTAATTTAAAAAAAAATATAAATCAGAAACCCTTGGACTGCTGGATTCGGAATTGCATTTAACAGAAGCCAAACAAAACCAAAAAAAAAAAAAAAAAGAGAAGACATTACCTTGTGCACAGGGAAGAAGCTCTGATACTCGGTTTATTTAAGAGCTACAAAAATTGCCACAGTTGGAAATTAAGTGTCTGCCATTAATTAGTAACACTTTCAGTTTAGTAACCAGATTTTCCCCTGCTGTTCCCACCAGGTAGCAAATTAAACCTCCTTTTGCAAGCACCCAGGTGGAATGCACAAGTAGCTGGTGTACTGTGAGCTGCACTGAGAATTCTGCTGACTTCCAGTCCGGGTTAAATAGCCCCTAAACTTGTCATTTGATGCCTTTCCTCCCCAGAATGCCTGTTCCCTTCTCCCCGGTGTCGTAACCCTCCTAGAGCAGCCCTTCTCTGTAATCACTGCTTGGTATGATTTAATCAGACACAAGTGACATGCTCTTTGTAAAGCAGAGTGGGGCTGCGTTCTGCTTCCCATCCCGGCGTGTGTGAAGTGCCGTGCTCTCTCGTTGGGGCCATCTGCCTTGCATAATTGCTCTTATTTAACAGCAATTTTATTGCTCAATCCTACTTCAACTCTCTTAATCCCCCTGCTCTAATGGGCTCCCCGCTCTCTTCAGCAAAACCAGAGGAAAAATAAAAAAGGCAAAATGTTCATAAAAGAGGAGGAGGGAGGAATCAAGGAAAAGCTGAGAAACAATTTGTTGATTTGTTTTGAATCCCTTCCTCCCTTTTCATTCAGGTTACCATTCTGCACTTAAATGTGCAGCCCAGGGAGGTGGTTCACAGTGAGAAGTTCTTCATTTTTTTGAAATACAATAGTGACGAAAATATCCTACTTTTATCCAAGGAACAGCAGCTTTGGAGGTAGGCAGGGGCAAGGTGGAGGGTAGAGATTTGGGGTTTTACTTCATTTTGTTTTTTTTCATTTTATTATTATTGTTTATACCTTACTATGTTTTTAAATAGTTTGTAAGCGTCTTGGAAGGCTTACATCTGGTTTGGGTTCTGCCTGAAATTCCTTTTAGTTTTGTTAAATTGACCATTTTAATGGAACTAGGAGGTTCTCTGGCATGTTCTCAGAATTTTAAAAATATAGTGTATCTCCACACTTTCCACCTCTGACATTTTCATGGAAATTTTCTTATGTGGCAAAAGGCTGATTGCACCTTAGTGTTAGCGAAAATACTTTTCCCCTTTTGTTTTACTTTTTGTAAAAGGTGGAAGGTATTCATCTTTTCTGCCAGAAAATCAATTTTTGTAGGAACGTTCCCATAAGAAACTTTGACCTCTGTGAATGTCTTTGCACGGGTTGACATAGTTTTCCACGCCGATTCCTTTCTTTATGCAAATGCAACACACTTAGGACTGTTAAAACTTCAGAGACAGTAAATGGCTGAACATTTTGAGGAAGGTTGTTTGTGAATTTGCTGTTGTTTTTTCCCTGTGTCATTTCACTGATGGGATTCATGGTACCGAGCTCTCTGTGCCGTACAGAAATGAGCCTGACAGAAGCCTGTGCTTGGACTTGAGCTCCCCTGTGGCTTTTGGCTCCGAGTCCCTCTAAATCTTTGCAGCTTTAATCAGTGTGTAGATTTGGGCAAATAGTGGGTAAGATTTAAAAGCCCTCGATTGCTCTTGGGAAGAAAACACTGGCTAGTGAAGAGCTCTTCAGTTTGGGCAGGGAGGGAATTGCAAGAACCATAAGCCAGTCAAATTCAGGTGGGAAACAAAGCAGAGTGTTTGACAATGTGTGTGAAGGAAGATTAATAACTGAGCAAACTGTCGAGAGAGGTGGATTCCTTGTCTTTAGGTACCTTCTGCTCTTGACTGGCTGCCACTGGCAGGACTATCACCAAATGCAGCCCCACAGTTTGTGATGGTAACGGGAATGTGCCTTGATCTACGGCGGCCTGGCACGCTGTGATAAGGGTGCAGGGATTGTCTTGGGGGATGCCCGTGGTTCCCACGGTCTGCAGCAGCACCAGTCTCACAACAGTACAAGCCCCCAGTCATTAAATCTGTTCCCTGGACTCTTTCAGAGGATTTTGCCTCTCCTTTCCCTGCACAGCACATGCCGTAAAGCACAACCCAATGAAGTATTAAATATCCTAAATTCAAAAGCCATAAAGCTAAAATGTCTAAGTATAAAAGATTAAGGGTTTTGCTCGTGTCCTGGTGTCCTGTGGTGGCAGTGTCCCGTGACATCAGAAATTCTTTTTGAGCCTTTCAGGTAAGCAGCAGGACGCTGAGCCTTGAGATTCTTGTGGTACTGATGGGGCCCCACAAACAGTCAGCAAATGGTGAGCAGGTTCTCCTTCAGTCTTTGCGCAGTGCCAAGGAACTGAGCAGGCCAAACCCTCGTGACAGCAGCAGAGCTTGTTGGTTTTGTTGTCGTGCCGTCTGTAATTCAAGACAGTATCAGTTTCTACCTTGAAACCAGTTTTTTTTCAGGACCATCACTGGCCTGCTTGAAAGCTCATTCTTCTCTGATGAGAAAGTTCTCTTTTTCTGTGTTTATTTGCAATGTTCTGGTGTAGGTCTTGAGTGCTTGTTTCTGTAGTTTATGGGTCTTTTCCAGTCCCATTCTGTATGGTCTCAACTTTAATCAACTGAAAATCTCAAAAAGAGTTTCTGTTTTATGTCTCGAGCACTTTTCCTACTTCCAGATTGCAGCTCTGTGAAAGTGAGATTGCTTTAGCACCCGGAAACACTGACCCCATCACTAGTTTGTTACCCTTGTTCTGGCTTTACTAAAAAGGCTTCAGCTCCCAGTAGAAAAAAATTCCCGAATAAAGTTCGTCAACATGTTGAAAGAAGCCCAAGAGCAACCTCATGTCAAACTGACAAAACAACAGAAGAGAAACAGCAGCTCAGTGGTGTGTGTAGTGTGATTCCTGCCTGCACACCTGCACTACCCTGGGTAGCCCCAGCAGGTACAAGTGAGATTCCCTGGTGAAACAGGTTGGCCCAGGAGTGTCTTCTGCCACTAAAGGGTATTCCTCCACTTTAGGTGTTGGCAATGCCATTAGCACGTGGCTGAAAGCAGATACCCAGGTGGAAATACCAAATGTACAGAGCAGTTGTCTACCACTTGCTTAGATGTTGGGAGGAAGGGTGAGAAGGAGGCTTCATGTTGCATAAGTTAATATTTATTCTATCTGTGGTAATTGGTCGTCTTTATCTTAATAGTGGCATACCAGAGTTTTTATGTGTCAGAGACAAAGCAGGTATCTTCCCAGTTCCTGCTGGGGAAATTCTGGAGTGGTTCGTACCCCAGAGATGGCAACAGCTCCCCCCTCCCCAGTGCAGCCCAAAGTGACCATAGGTTGAAGTCACCAACAGCCCACATCTCATCCTAGGCAGGGTGTACAGCTCTTTAGTTTCCATTCTCTGTGTCCTTTACTTCGTCCAGAGAAATAACACGGTGGCAGGAGAGTCTGGGATGCATCGGAGATGCTGGTTCTGATGAGTACATGGAAGCTGTAGCCTGCAAGTTATTACTAGAATGGCCACACTCATCTGTGCCTGCCAGGTTTGCTCGAAACCTCTGGAGCAGTCTGAGCTGAGCTCTGCTTTTTCTAGTCTTTCTGTTGGGCTGCACAGATCTGAGCACGTCGATGGAGAACGGGCAGTGGCAAGCGTGCCTGGCAGTGAAGGACGTAGGAAGCCTTTGGCTCCGAGCTCAGGTAGCAGTGGCAGCTGTTTCATCCCGCACAACTGTCCGCGGAGGGAGGAACGTGCCTTCTCGGGTGCTTTGCAGCTCCCTGTAAAGCTTGAGTTGGGCTGAAAGTGCATTTTACTGGGTTGTGACCAGTGAACAGAAAAGTGGTAGGTTCTTGGGCACAGATGTTTGTTTGTAGCCAACAGCAAAAGTCTTACTGTTGAACAATGCTTCTGTCCGTAGGTGGTCTGGGAACTGAGGGAGGAGGGGTGGGTTGATAAAGATCATAAGAAAAAGAATTCAGGACAGAAACAATTTAAAAAAAAAAAAAAAAGAAAAAAAGACTTGAAATCCCTAGTCCTTTGAGACCAGTTGGTTTCTAAGGGTCCATAGTTAAAAATATCATAATTAAAAAGATCTTTCTTATTGTATGAAGTTACTAAGGAGGGAGCATCTAAGAATATACTTTTTTTTTTTTTTTCCCTTTTAAAATTCTGCCTTCCCACTTCCTGCTTCTCCACAGTCTTTTGTACCTAAGAGGGTTTTGTGGGTGTTTACTAGACACTTCCAGCAGAAGGAGGGTTAAGTACATGAGAAGGGGGTGGAGAGGGAATCCCAGCTTGGAACTTGAGACTTTCCAGCTGAGAAAGAAAGATTCGGAGATGCAGACGTAATCATACAGCACTGCAATCAACTCCTGTGTCAAAAGAAGTCAGGAAAAGCACATAAATAACTCCACAGCCACACTTAATGTAGTGCAGGACATATATCAGTAGTGCCACCACTTCCTCCAGGGTGAGTATAGAAAAACTTCCTGTCTAAACGCTTGCAAAATGGTTTAAATACTTTGAAATGGCTTGGTAGTAAACTTCAGAAGTTGAGGTAGCTTTGAGCTCAGATTATTTGGTACCAGATCAAATTTTATCTTGTTGCAAGTTTCAGGTTTCCTTGCAAATAGTCTCAAGAAATAAACTGTGGTTGTCTGAAGCATAATCTGTATTGTTTCCTGCTGTAAATTCAAAAGTCCAGAGGGGCTGCCAAGGACTGAAGAGCACACTCATGTAGTGGGAATGCAAATTTGTCTGTGTTCTTCAATACACAAATTTGAGCAGTTCTGTTTTAATGGCTTAACTCCTTCCAGCTAATTGCTTGAGTTGCTCTAGTTCTCTGCCTGCTTCAGTGTGACCTTTTCAGGTAATCCTTGTCTTTGGGATGGGCTTTCCTGAAGCTGTCACTCTGGAGCAGCTTTGAAGCGTCCTCAGTAAATTTGGTGTAGCTCAACATTTTATTTGCTGCCTGTGTAACGTACAACAGCTTCTGGAAGGACCGTGGGGTGTTTGTGGTCAGTCTGCTGGTCTCAAGGATCCAAAGGCTTTTGATTGAGACAGACAGAATGAAGGATGGAAGAGGAAAGAGATGCTGCTGCCTTGCTTCTCGACGGGGTGCTTTCTCCCCTGCTAGGTGGATGGTGATGTGATGTTACAGATGGTGTGTGATTTATTGCGTTATTAATGTTGTTATTACCAGTCTTTATGGAATGGTTCTCGGTTAACGTGCCTGAGTTCATAAAGCGTTTCATGCTGGGCTTTGTGTGTGTGTGTATGTGTTTGTAAAGTGCCTGTTTTCCATTACAAAACTGGGAGATAAACGAAGACGACGGTCACATTTTCCTAACGTAAATTTCTTCCTTTTTCAGTCCTCCTTGGAAACCATAAATTTCAGCAGTGTGTCTGTGTGCTCCAGACATCAAAAAGCCACAGTCAGGCAGGCGGATTTACAAGCCTTCTGTTTTCCTTGGTCAAGTCCTTTGCAGAAGTAAAGATAGACATCCAAATGATAACAGAAAGCTGGGAAGGGAAGCAGAGTTGAAGGAGGAAGCTGTGCAATGTGGGAGGGGAAGGGAAGTCTCCCGGGAGGACTTGTCTCAGCTGATACAGTTCAGGTGGTGGACAGAGATTTTCCTTCTCTTTCTGGCCAATAAACATCTTCTTGTTTTCCTGTTCCTGTACTAAGTGTTTTCAGCCATAAGTATTCAACCTTTTCTTCCTCACAGCTAAGACTCTTGTCCAAATTGTTATCTCATGTCTCAATTAACGCAACATCCTTTTCTCTTGGCCTTGATGAGCACTGACTTTTGCCCAAATCAGATCCATTCAGAAACTTCCTCTCATTTGGCTTTTTCTTCTCTATCCCATCAAATACTTGTCTGTACTGGCGGTCCTTCTTGGCCTGTCCTCATCTTATATCCTGTTTCTCATTTACGATCTGCCCCTTGCACTTGACAGGAACAAAGTTTCACATGCAAACAACCTTCTTGCCCTTTAATCCCTTCCTATGGTGCGTTGTTTTCTGTGCCTGTCATGAAAATCTCGACTGTTTCAGTTGCTGGCATGCTATGACTACTTCCTATTAGGCCTAAACACTATGTAAATATTATTCCTAAATAATGTGTTATTCTTTTGCTCTGTGTTCCCTGTCTTTCTGGGCCTTCTGTCCCTTTGAGGCTTGGGCCACCCTTTCTTCCTTGTGCCACACCTATTTGGAGGATACCGGTATTAATTCATTCATGAGTTTTGCTTGTCACCAGTTCAGTTTTGGTCATAAGCAGTGTTATTTGTCTTTTTTAAAATTTTATTATTATGCTAAGATTAAGCATGATTAGCTTGGAGTTGCCACAGATTAATAAAACCAGGACTCAAGGTTACAGAGGAGAAACCTTCAGTCTGCTCTAAAAACTTCACCATGCCCTGCAGAGCAGATTAAACTCACTGATCTGTTGAAATAAACCCATTCTCACATCTTTAGTCTCCTTGAGTCCTTATCAACGAAATATTTGGGAGGCCACAGATCCATCACCGTAATTGCCTCCCTGGACAGCAGGGTCTCTGCGGATTTCCTGGCATGGGTGTGTCGAGGAGGAAAGGAGACTTCAGCTCTGCTCTCCCTCCCTGTGTTTTAGGACTTCTGGCCAGGTGGTCACCAGACCCAAGCAGACTTTCAGTCCTCTTCGGAGCGCTTTGGACTTCCCCGTGCTTTTTTCAAATGCAGAGTGTGTGCCTGTAGGTTGGCTCTACGCTTCACGTGACAGACTTGTCATTCTTCGCAGGACGTGTGCTTGTCATTCCATCTGGGCTTTCCCCGGCAGGGATGTGGGAGCTGTGTGGGGATGCTTTTGTGTCACATCAACCAGCTGCGGTCACGACACTCCCCACCAACACACACACGTCGGTACTGGGCTGAATCCTCCAAAATTTCTCTTCCTACCAGCTTGTTGCCAGGGTTGATGTTTTCTAGCCCTTGACTTTAAGAAGCTCCGGCAGAATCAGGAGCTGAGCTGTTCAGTAATGACTTTGAGCCACGATTTTGAGAGACCTGTTTTGTTCAGGGCTTCGTTCTGTGTTGTTGTAACATCAGCGTCTGGGCAGCACTGCAGCCATGTCCAACTGCTGCTTAAAAGTGCCTCTGAAAGGTGTCCCTGCTCACATTCTCCTTCGCTTGCCAAGCATAACAATAGTAGTAACAAAATATAAACATTTCAATGAGAGTCTGACTCTGTAGCTTTTTTTAGTAGGTCCTTCACTGTTTTGGCATTTTACACCAACCCATTGCACTGGTGATATAATAGGAGCAAGTCTGAAAGGAAACTCCAGATCCTGATTTCACTACAGATGGCTAAAGCCATTACTTCAGGTGCCGTATTTAGCAAAAATCAGCTCAGTCTTCTTACCTGCCATATCTTCTAGCGAGCTGTATTATAGAAAGAGATTTAATAATCCAGATCACCCACTGTTTTCTCAATGAAAATATACCTGCATTGTTCTGTTGAAAAGTCTTTCACACCACTGATTTTTGTCATCCTGGTTGACTGGTTTTGCCATATGTGACAACCCTGAGCTACTACTTCTACGTGATTGTTTATTTCTGCTAGCGTAAAACATTTCTCTCTGTCATCCTAGAGGTTTTAAAGAAAATCCCACCACCAGACCTATTGAGATCCAGTGCCTGCCTGTGAGATCTTGTCTTCTACAGTAGCAATCTGTGTTTTTTTTTTTTTTTTTCCAGGAATATATGCAGAGAGGTTTGTGTTGTTTTGTAAATATTTGGGCATCCAGTTTATTTGGACGCATTTTCTAGAGCAGGAGATCCTGGATGTGGTTTGTTTCTGGCAATGTGGGTGCTGGGTGGG